>NC_047663.1:66594266-66914766 GCF_011762505.2 Arvicanthis niloticus | reverse complement strand
GGGCGATGGCTCCATCAAGCCCCATGCAATATCTCTGTAGACACAGAGCGGAACAGCTCTGGGGTGCTGGGGTGTATAGGGTAAGTCTGCGCCGAGGAGGGGCGGCTCCAGTTTGGAAATGGGAGCGCTGTCTTAGGAAGCTGTCTGTTCCACTCCACAGGAGGGAACGCTTAAAATCATCGATCGGAAAAAGCACATATTTAAACTTGCTCAGGGGGAATACGTTGCGCCAGAGAAGATTGAGAACATCTACATCCGGAGTGAACCTGTGGCGCAAATCTATGTCCACGGGGACAGCTTAAAGGTGAGCACCACTGCTCCAGTGCTCCGGTGCATACCGGCCTGCCAGAACCTCCAGATTACATTTTGATTTCTAGTCAACCATCAGGACTCACCGATACATTTCTAGTCAAGAGGAAAAATTCCTTTCTAAAAGAGAAATTACGGGGCTTGGGAATCAAACTCACTGAGCAGAGCACTTGCCTGGCAAGCAAGTCCTGGGTTCTGTGCCCAGCACCACATAAAACCAGGCACGGTGATGCATGCAGAGGTTAAAAGGATCATGAGTTTGAGGGCAGCCTTGGCCTCAAAGCAAAAGCACAGAAGAAATCTTAATTACTTAGGATTTGGTTAACTGCAGTGAGTTCCTTGAAGACATAGCCATAGACATTTCCAGTAACCTTTAATGTATGCCCACTAACATCTATGGAGGAAAGGAAGGGTTTCTTGAAACAAGATATTAAATGAAAATTCAGTATTTTTGCTTTTCTGATTGTGTGTGTGTGTGTGTGTGTGTGTGTGTGTGTGTGTGTGTGTTGCTGTGCTGCTGAACTCAGGGCCTTACTGCATGCTTAGCAGGCACTCTACCACTGAGATACCCCACCGTCTGAATACTGCTGTTTCAGTTTTTAATACACAAATCAACTGAGCAGGTAGATTAATATAGTAATGCAAGGAATGTTACTGATGATAATATTGCTTATCAGTATTAAAATTTGCTGTCGATATCATTTAGGTCACGGTCAGAAAAAAAACAAAAAGATATTCTATGGTATCAGAGTTGCTGACTCTATTCTATCCTGTGCATTTGTTTATATAATTAAACCTTAAATCACTTTTAAAGAAAATAGCCAAAAAATTTTAAAACAGTTCTTCATGAGTAAATTGGAAGTAGTTTGGAAGTTCTGGGAAATGTTTTGGCTCACAGAATTTGGATCAATCAAAAGTTATTAGATTAGTATCCTCCAAGATGTGCATGCAGATCTGAGATTGACATGAAAATCTAGGGGTATATCAGAAGTGCGTGCGTGCGTGTGTGTGTGTGTGTGTGTGTGATTGTGTGTGTGATTGTGTGCGTGTGTGTGTGTGTGATTGTGCATGTATGTGTACATGTGTGTGAGTGTATGTGTGTGTGATTGTGTGTGTGATTGTGTGTGTGATTGTGTGTGTGGTTGTGTGTGTGATTGTGTGTGTGATTGTGTGTGTGTGTGTGTTTAATTTTTGGCTTTTGGAACTGGAGCTTAAACTCAGGGCCTCAGGCAAGCTAATCAAATACTTAATCACTGAGCAGGCCTGTATCAGATGTGATCAGCCAGGACCATGTAGCACACTAGTGGAAGTGTTTTATAACCTCTGAACAAATGTTTCATAACTGTAGACTTATTTTTAGAAAAGGGTGGAGTCTGAGAATGCCAAGAGATTATTTTTAATGCTGGACCACAAATGAGAGCTCTAAAAACTTTTGTCATGACTGTGCTTTTCTGGTGGGCTTTGTAGGCCTTTCTGGTTGGCATTGTCGTGCCTGACCCTGAAGTCATGCCTTCCTGGGCTCAGAAGAAAGGAATCGAAGGGACCTATCAGGAACTCTGCACAAATAAGGTCTGTACCCCCAGGAGCCTCCTGACAGACTGCTGAGAGTTTTATAAGTCACATAACAAGAAGACAGAAAAGCTGACGACCATGAAACCTAAATGCATAAGAGGTGTCTGGCATTACTTTACACACTGTAGGAACCCTAAGCCAGAGATTCATCCTTTTGTGGTTGTTGAAGACATCCCTGCTCTCTTTTTAGAAATGGAGTAAACCATTGGGTTCTTGGGACCAGGGACACAAAGTTTATCTAACCCCACTGCTTCTTAGCTTGGAAGGGTGATTTGTCCCAGACCACACAGCTGGTTCACAGCCGAGTCCGATGAGAACACAGGCTCTCTGACCCACTCGTCCTGCCCTTGCCTAGGGAAGGTGGGTCTCATGTGTACTGGGTTAAAAGGTAGCAATAGAACGAAAACAGTAACACAGTTCTTTCTGCTTAAAGCATCCCCACTCCCACCATTATGGAATTATCTTGACATACATCTAGGGAGGGTTGCTGTTCTGTGTTTCAGCATCAGACATAGGCTGCCATCTCTGGTTCTATGTACCCCACTCTGCACCCCCCCCATCCCTGAGCTTGCATAGGGGGTGGCAGCACTTCCACACTGACCAACAGACCACTTAAAACAAAGCATGCCCTAATGCACTTACGGTGACCTCTTGGGTCATTTGCCTCCTTTCTGTCCTGGAGAGCAGCAGCGATTGGCATGCACCAGGTTATCCTCAACAGGGATGGGACGGAGAGAGCATGGGTCTGCTCTCTCACTGGTTGACCTTAATTTAAAACTTTGTTCCCTCTGCCGCGCTACCCCCCCCATCCCTGTTTTGAAATGTGTTATTGTTTCACTTACATGGTTCAATTCAGGAATTGAAGAAAGCCATTCTGGATGACATGGTGATGTTGGGGAAAGAGAGTGGACTGCATTCTTTTGAACAGGTAACTGTGACCTTTCTCACACCCATTATATTCCTTTGCATAGAAGTATGGTGACCCTGACCTGGGCTCTCTCTCTCTCTCTGTCTGGTATGTGGCCAGCTAGAAGGCTACACACAAAAAGACCCCCTGAAGGGCTGTTTTGAGCCAACTGCAACCTTCTGCTCCTGAGCTAAAATAGGTCGCTGGATAAGTAAGGCTGTGCTTGTTGCCCTTATAACTACAGGCGATCATAAGGCTGAAATAGAAGCCTTGCTGTCACTGGTAGATCACGTGGGCCTGGTCAGGCTCCCAAGCACCCTACCTTATTTTTACTTTTATGGGCACTGCTGTCTTAGCAGCTGCAGGCAAGCTTACTTGCTAGGAGGACACTATCAGCTCAGTGGCCTTTTGCAAAGGAGGAGGAAGCAAAGCACCTGCAAACAAAGGACACTCAGTTCCTCTGAGACTTTCTGTAGCTGAGCATGCTCAGTCCACCTTCCTGGTATCATCTATGCTCTTAAGTAAAAGCCAAAGAGAAGAAGGTTCCAAGCAGAAAAAAAGTAACATGCTGATAAAAATTGTATCCTTTGGATTTTGGGATAATCGTCTTTTATAAAATCAGCATTCATAATTGTTCTTTGGGGACAGCGAGATGACTCAGCAGGTAAAGGTGCTTGTTGTCACACCAGATGACCTGAGTTTAGTTCCTGTGTCTCATATAATGGGAGGAGAGAACCAACTCCTGAAAGTTGACCTCTGAACTCCACACATATATGTGCATATTTGTACATGCATGTGTGTTCTGAGTGTATGCTTGCACACACACACACACACACACACACACACAGAGAGAGAGAGAGAGAGAGAGAGAGAGAGAGAGAGAGAGAGAGAGAGAGAAATGCAGCAAAATTTTTTTCAAGCACTGCTTTTTCAAAGGGTTTGGTGGCACATGCCTTTAATTCCAGCACGTGGGAGGTAGCTCTCTTTGAATTCAAGGCCAACCTGATCTACATAGTTTCAGGACAGCCAGGGCTCTGTAGAGAGACCCTGTCTCAAAAACAACAAACAAATATGTTTTCCATCAAAATTTCCCAAAAATATAGTATGAGGGATCTGCAAGGCTTATAAGCAGTTTTAAATTTTGTATGCTGTTTTGATGATAGCCTACAACTAACTATTTTAAAGTTGGTTTTAAATGTAAAATTCTTATGTTTAATCTGAATTAAAATGTTTATGTACAAAGATTTCTCTTTTTATTGTTGTGTTGTTTGGTTTTGGACAGGGGCTCATGCTATAATGGTTTCAGGTCAGAGCAGGCTGGCCTGCTACTTATTATGTAGCCCAGGCTGGTCCTGAACTCCCGCCACAGCCTCGCACATGTTAGGATTACAGGCGTGAGCTAACTACCATATCTAGCTTAGGTTTTCATTTCTTCATTCAAGCTAGAGAAATCTAAACATAGTTTCAGTGTTTAAGATTGTTTTTTCTCTTGGAACAGATGTTTAAATTTAACCAGTTTGAGAAACAAACTTTCGCTTGTCAGTAAGTGTCTTAGGACAGCTAAAGCTTGACTAAAAAGCATGCTGGCTGCCTGAGGTACTTTTCAGAGTAGACAGTCCGTTTTTGCCACTATGGTTATTTCAATTTCCAAACTTGGTAGGGCTTATTTTGTGGTCTTTCTTTAATGAGGATCTGTGTGACTGGGTCACATGTGGCCATATGGTTCAGAGGCTGCCCCTGAGTGGTTCCAGACCCTGCAGCCTGGGGCAATGTAAAGGACCATCTAGAGATGTGACACCCTTGGGAATTCCCAAGCCCTGTACGCCATCTGTTGGTGCTGAGATGTATAACCTGCACAAGACGCAATGATAAAAACCAAAATGGGGTTAGGAGTGGGGGAGGGAGGGAGAAGGGAGGGAGGGAGAGAGAGAAAAGGAGAGAGAGAGAGAGAGAGAGAATATGCATGTATGTGTGTGATATTCTTAGGGTTATTTTAGGAACCTTAAAATTGCAGTGTTTTTCAGTGCCTTTGGTTAGAACACTAGTGAGAAAAGAGAGTTCTTGAGTATCCATGTGCCCTGTCTAGTTTCTGCTCTAATAATCTGCCCTCACCATGGCAACCTCAGATGCAGGAAAGTCATGTGGCATCCCAGAGATCTCGGTTTTGTTGCCAAGATTGTCACCTCTTGGTTTTCTCTGTCATTCTGTCCTCACTGCTTTATGCCATCCTCCCCGGCACACAGAGCCTCAGCAGACCATAGCAAAACAAATGACAGGGCTCCTGTCCAGCCAGAGGAAGGTGTACTCCCAACACAGGCTGGCCTTCACAGAAGTTGTCCCAATTGATCCACAGTCCATGTTTGTCTTGGTCTTTTCCCTTTTCAAAAATAAATGGCCAGAGGTTGGGGGTGTAGCCCTGGATTTGATCCCAGCACTACATATACTAGGCATGGAGGCAGTATGTTTATATAATCCCAGCAGGTGAAAAGTAGATACAGAGAGATCAGAAATTCAAGGATGTCCCAACTACAAAGCAAGTTCCAGACCAACTGAGGCTTTAGGACCTTGTCCCAAACAAACAAACAAACAAACAAACACAAAAGGTCAACCTCCCAAGACAGGAGGATCATAGACTCAGGCCCAACCCAGAGCTATGTAGTGAGACTTGTCTAGCCTGCATGTATGTAAGTACACTACATGGGTATGTACTACCCATGTAGTATGGGTAGAGGCTAGAAGATGGTGCCACATCCCCAGGATGGTTGTGAGGTGCTGGGAACCAAACCTGTGTCCTCTGCAAGAGCAGTAAGTGCTCTCACCTGCTCACCCACCTGTCCAGCCTTGAAGAATTAGCTCTAAACACACGAAGAATGACATCCAGAGTTTAAGTTATCCTGTATAAACTTTAGTTGTATACAACTAGGTCACTTGTACTAAACTTTGAATTAGAAAAAAAATGAATTTATTGTGACATAATTTCCAGAAACATGCAATTCTAAGAAATAGGTCAGCCATTAGTAATTTACAGAGGTCTTTAAAAGATGTGTAGCTTAATAAGTAGATTAATAAGTGAATGGGATACACTTAAACCATCCTATCAACAAGTAGATGGCTAGCAGATATTTGAGCACATTTCATTGTGAATTAATAATTTTCTTGTTATTTGAGTGCCTCACTAACTTGCATAAACAATGCAAAATAAAGTTTGACACATAGATTTTTTTCAACTTCTAATCAGTGAAATTCTCCTTAGTCATATTGTGTTGCTTTTCATTGAAATGGATACCTACAGAATCAATTTAGAGATGGATTGATCATTTTTCTGATTCATGGATGTGTTTATCTTTCTTTCCATCTTCCATCTTAAATGATTTATTTTTTGTTTATTATCTACAAGAAAACTTGAGTTAATATCTTTGAAAAACTTCAACTGGTATGGTTCTTCAGAATACAAAGGTTTGTTTTTTGTTGTTGCTTTTTTTAAGTTTCTGAGATTACACACACACACACACACACACACACACACACACACACACACACATTTAAATTGGGTATGGGTGTTTTGCTTGAATATATCTTCATGCACTACAGTACAGTTCCCTCCGGGGCCAGCAGAGGGCATAAGATCCTCTGAATATGAAGTTACAGATGGTTGTGAGCTGCCAAGTGGGTGCTGGTAATAGAACTTGGGATCTCAGAAAAGCAACCGATGCTCTTAACCAAGGAACCATCCTGCCAGCCCCTGGGAAGTTTGTGGTCTTATGAGATAACATAGTTGGAGACTTTAGAGGTCTTATTTTCCAATGCAATGTTTGAATGTTATGGATTTTTTTTTTTTAATGAAAGCTCTATAAATCTCATTTCAATGACAAGTTTCAAGATAGAAGGCTAATATTAGGCATTTTCTTTCTATTTCTTTTATAAATTTTATTAAAAGCTAGAAAGACCCAGGCATGGTAGTGCACTCAGGAGGCAGAGCAGGTAGATCCCCTGTGAGTTTATGTAGTGAGTTGCAGGCCAACCAGGGATGTATAATGAAAAACAAAAAATCCATCCATTCATCCATCTATTCATCCATCTATTTCATCCATCTATTCATCCATCTATTTCATCCATCTATTCATCCATACATACATACATACATACACAGATACATACAAATAGACTTGGAAAGATGGCTTAGTGGTTAAGAGAAGTTGTTGCTTTTCAGGAGAACCTGGTTTTGATTCCCAGCACCCACAAGGAGGCTCACAACTGTCTGTAACTCCAGTGCCAAGAGATATGATGCCCTCTTCTGGTCTCTGCAGGCACTGCATGCACATGTCGCACAGACCTACATGCAGACAAAACACCAGAGAGAGAGAGAGAGAGAGAGAGAGAGAGAGAGAGAGAGAGAGAGAGAGAGAGATCATGAACATAAATGAATAATAAAACTCCTCTTTTTTAATACATTCGCAATTAGGCAATTTTTTTGTCTTGAGGTTTTTGTGGGATTTTTGTGTATATGTATAAAAAAATTCAATGAATATAATGGAGTTTTTGAGTAAAGAATTCTTTGTCACCTCTAAATAGCCACCTGCTAGGATGATGTACTGTTAATATCAGAGACAGCTTCCTGGCTTCTTGATCCATCTTAAGAGTCATCTTTCCAAAGAACCATTTTGGCTCAGTTTCCCATGTTTAAAAGCCATGTCAAGAGTCATGACCAAACTCGCTAGCAATGCATACTGCTCTTTCCAGTATGGATGTTCTTTCCAGACCCATCTCTCTTCTATGTCACACGTATCACATCTGTAATAGGCTGCAGAGATTTAAACATCACTGCCTCTGCCTGAGCACATGCTTCCGACAGGGCCACAGAGCAGCCTGCTCCACCCACTCCCTGGCTGTCTACATTTGGCCAAAGTCGACTTACTCTTCACAGTTCAGCCCAAACATGCCTTTTTAACGAACCCTGTCTCTCACGGGCTCATGTTTTGAGCACTCAGTTTCTAACCTGTAGCACTATTTTGGAAAGGTCACAGATCTTTTAAGAAGTGAGACCTGATTGGCAGAAGTAAGTCCCCGAAGTCTTTGAACAAATACCCCTTGTTCTGGTCTAATCTCTCTGCTTTCCATCCACCACCATGTGAACAAGTGTCAGCCTCCCTCCCACTGCCACTGATGGAGGCGTTGTGTCAGCCTCCCTGCCATGAGGAACTCGATCCCCTGAAACCACGAGCCAGAAGACACTGGTCTCCCTTTATATTGATTCTGTCAGGCATTTTGGTCACAGCAATGAAGAGAAACGTAATAATGAAACGGCTCAAACCCTGGCAAGCCTAGGGTGTGTGAATCTTTTTTTCTTGACTAGTAACCAAATATGGATCTTATGGCTAGCCTGTAGCTGAAAAGCAGAGCTAAGAAATCAGAGAACATGACAGTCATGGTATGGATTCTGGATCCAACTAAGTCAGGGTTCTATTAGCGTGGGGAGAGTGGAGCATGGAGACCAGAGGAGCAACTGGTAGTCCTCCCCCAGAGCTCATCCCCACACAGGTCTGTCAAATGCTAGCATCTCTCATTGAACTGCAGGTTCCATGTAAGAGCTACTATTTGTTTTTCCTTGTATCCCTGATGCCGAACATAGTACACAACATGTTGTAGGTGCTCGATGAACATTAGTTACCTAAAACTATACCTGAACCCCTATGAGTATTTCAGCACACACATTTTGATATAAGTTTTAAAGTATGTGTTAGAACAATGTTTAATAATATGAGTGCATTACCTCAGCAGAAATCACTTAATTTGGCCCTAGTTAGCAGGACACAATTTCTTAAAGATCACGCCACTCATATGTTCAGCCCTGAGGCAGACGTAATATTCTCAAACAATTGCCTAGAAGTCTTCCTGTTGGAGCCACACGTGACAGAAGTCCTATGAGACACTCCTAGACCATCCCTCCATCCTTTCTTGTACACTATCCACCTTGCAAAGAGACTGTCTGAGGAGCTTGGTCCCCGCCTCATAGAAGGCAGCAGGGAGAACACTAGATCAGCTCCCTCCATGCCCCTCTCTAAAAGAAAAGAGTTGACAAAAGCTCGTGGCATAGGCTAGGAATGTAGCTCAGTTGGTAGAGTACTTGTCTGGGATACACAGAACCCTGAGTTCTATGCCACCCCCCACTGCTGCCTAAAGCAGGTGTGGTTTATCAGTGCCTGTTATCCCAGCACTGAGGAGAGGGAGAAAGGGAGGTCTTGTGTTTTAGATCATGCACGGCTCCATGGTGAATAAGGCCTGTCTGAGCTACATGAGATCCTGTCTCAAAAAATAATGTCCACAGTAGAATATTGATTTAATTCATCACGCCCCTCATTTCCCTTTGCATTCTTTGTAAAAGTTACATCATCCCTAGGCAGCCATCTAAAGCAGGTGCTGGGGAGTCCTCCCAGCAGCCTCCCTCCACGCTGCATCTTGTCCCTGTGCCTCCAACTCATTCTGAGCTGCTTACCTACCTCTGTGTCTGCCTCTGCTCTATGTGGATTGTCTTGTCTCCAATGAACGGGATATATGCTTCTACTCTTAACTCTCCTCAAAGCCATCTTCCAGTTTCTCCTGGAGAGCTCGTTCTACAGTGCATGTACATGTGTGTCATTGCTTTCTTTAGAAGTCTCTGGCCCTTCCCTCTTGTGCTTGGAATAAAATTAAACGTTTTCTACCACTGGCCTGTCTAATGCCTTCAGCCTCATCCCTACCACACTTAACTTCACTATGTCCCAACAAGAAGCCACTTGGTTGTCCCTTTGTGTATCCTGCTTCTTCACTCTGGTTTTGTTCTTGATGACTGTGCCTGTGGAACCCTCCCCGACCCACTTTCCCCTCATTGCTGCTTGACTGTTTATTTAAGACAGGGTGTCCCAAGCTGAACTTCAACTTGATGTATGTCCAAGGGTGACTTTGAACTTCTGTCTTTCTTGCCTCTACCTCCTGAGTGCTGGTTTTGTGCTACCACTTCCTGGTTTTACAGGATGTTAGGGGAGCAAACCCATGCATCATACTTGATAGTCAAGCACTAGCTAAGAGATATATACCTGACCTCAACTCATTTTTTGAGCACTCATCTGATTGTGAAATCTTCACTGACTTCCCTGACAGCACCTTGCTTTAATTGCCCTACCTCGGGCCTGTGCTCTTCATTCTCTGCTCATTCTGTTAAAAATTGCCCAGCATCTTGCAGTCTGCTCTGTAAACACTAATATACATTTAGGGTGTTGGTATTTAGGATTCCTTGTATTCTTGGTGCCTAGCCAAACAAACTGTTCATGTCTGTAAAGTTGCTGAATGAATGAATGAATGAATGAGTGGCAAGGGGAAAGGGTGGGTTTCAGATATATCAAATAGACTGTGTTTGAATATAATTTTGACTCAGCATGGTATTCTTAAGTCAAGATGCCTATTCCTCTCTGCCTGCTTACTCTTGCCCTGTATACTATAAATGCTGTGTTTGACTCCTACTAAAGATATATTCTGCATTTGGTTTTTTAGGTTAAAGCCATTTATATCCATAATGACATGTTCTCAGTTCAAAATGGCCTGCTGACACCTACACTGAAGGCTAAGAGACCCGAGCTGAGAGAGTACTTCAAGCTGCAAATAGAAGAGCTCTACTCAGTGTCCATGTGAAGTTCAAGGATGTCTTTCTCAGTCCAACGAACTTTGCAGCAATATTATAGTTGTTCTTGAGAGAAAGGAGTCAGAATGCCACAGCTCAAAGTGAACAAGCACCTGATTTTTGCAACTGAGCCTTTCCTGACCCGAGAAGTCTCTAACAATATTTTCTCTACCATCACCGAGTACACTTTATTTTTATTAAATGATATTGTAGCAAGCTGCTAAAAAATTATCGCAAATGGTAATGTAAAAAAAAACAAATCAAGACACTTTCTCAAGAACTGTGTACCACTAAAAGTAATATATTCTCAATGTTCACAGAATTCCATTAAACATAAAGAAAAAACATAACTGATATATTGTACTTAATTATTCGTGGAATAATAACCAGATATAGTGAAAGTCTAGGCAATGTGGTCTACCTCATTAAATAACTGTCAACAATCACAGTTAGATCAGACCTAAAACTTAAAGCAAGGTGTAGGAAGTCACATCAAAACAAAGCATGATCGTTCCCATGTGGCCTGACTCCCATCCTCTGATGGGAGCACCTTTGCCGATGCAAAAGCCTCCTCACTGACTTTTACTTTTTTTTTTTTTTTCATGAAAAGCGGAAACACAGCTGTTCTTAAAGCAAATATCATATCTATTTAACAGCTCCCATAGGTCTTTCAGTAATTTTCTCATTTATCAAGCTCACTGAAATATTCGGAATCTATGTAAGTATGGGTAGGGGTTACGTTCATTACTTCTTACCATAAGGAAGCTAAAAAGATGTTTGTTGACTGTTAGCAGATGGACTCTTGGCAAACATTTAGGGGAAGGTTCTCAGTGATTTCTCAGGGCGGGCAACAATTCATGTTCCTATGTTTCTGCTGGAGTCTTTTCCTTTTCTATTCTCAATATGTCTGTGCCAGGTCTGGGAAATGCGATATGGCTGAAATTGTGAACCACCTCGATTTCTTTTCATGTGATATCAAAGCAAATGCGAGGAGGAACAGCTGCTATTTCCAAATAAAATAACTCTTCAATGACATGGTACAAAGCACTTCTTCAAAATTTCCCTAGAAAACTATGGAAGCCCAACATAGAGGAATCCCTGCTAATGGCATAACTCCATTCCTAGACTCTCCAGATGCTCCTATCAACCATAAAACCTTAATTGTATCATATGTTTAAATGCACCCTAAATCTGGGTACCAAGATTCTGATGTCACCAAAAAGCCTCTGTACCATGGACAGTGCAGTTCAAGTCAGCACTATCAGTTGTGCACCCGAGGAGGGCAAGGTCCCTAGGGAAGTGCTTCTCTTCTGTGGAACAGGACTCTGAAAGTATACAGAGAACTCATGCAGGTCACGTGATCTTCCCAAATGTATCTATGATTGGTGTGGCAGGACAAGAACTCCTTAGCTCTGAGGGAAATCCAACTTACTTGTAAGTGAATGTTCTCAGTCGGAATCTGAATCATCACACAGGCCTGTTAGATGGTCCCAACAGGCATGCGAGTGAATGTTCTCAGTCGGAACCTGCGTCCTCCATCACACAGGCCTGTTGGATGATCTGCATCATTGATCATACACCTGTTCCAGTCATGTTACGTCATGACCTTAGCTTCAACTGATGTAGTTAGTCAGGTACTTTAGTTTTTTATACATTCCTCGGACATCATCTCTCTGAAAACTCACTGTTGTACCTATTGATTTGACATTGACTAAATGAGCAATTTCGTACACATTAATTTCTTTCACAGCATGGAGAAGCAAAACCAGGGCCTTATACATGATAGGCAAGTACTGTTCTGCCAAGCTCCACTCTCAGCCCTGTTTGCATTAAATCTGAATTTAATTCATTCCTGGTGAGACAAATAACACATAGAAAGCCACATCTGAAAAGCACTGGCTTTTAAAATATTTAATGTATGTTCAATGAATTAAAATTGAACGTCATTACCTGAATTAGATATCTATATTATTTTAAGGGCAAGGAGTTTTGCATTTCAAATTTTAAAATCTGTTTTCCACTGTCCTTCTACTTGACTAAAACCCCATAGTTGACTTTGATTCCAACAGTGTTTTGAGCAGTGCAGTTTTAGGCAAAAGATTTTAAAAACTACCCTCATTCCATCTGTGTCTCACTGTAGTTAGGTGTGATTAATTATAGACAAGCTTTGTTTATTGTTTGTTTTTTTGAAAGATTTTATGTTTCTGTTGAACTTCACAATCTGTGTGGAAACCATCGCACTTAATGGGAGGATACGAATGTGCTCAGAAAGTTAACAGTGGGCCTTAAATGCATCCCATGCCCTCTTCCTCCTCTGCAGAGTACTACCTATTACAAGAAAGAAATGAAAAGGCATGAATCAGTGGAAAAATCCCTCTTGCTTCAGACTTCCCGATTTTATCTCAGGGGATGAAAAATAAGTTTGTGTTTCTCTTTAACCGATATAGGGAAAAGGCTAAATGCTTAAGACTTGTCATGATCCCGATGGCCACCATTTAAAGTCTAGAGACCACGGAGACTTGGTTCCTTTATCATAAATACGTTCTTAAATGTTTGGCACTTTTATCTATTTGTTACTAAAATGTATTGCTAATTCTCACATTATTTTTTCTTTGGACAAACTAACCCTGCTAGAGTAAGCTATAAAACAGACATATATATCTCCCCAATTTGCCACAAAAGATGTCTTTCTACATAGTATTGAGACTTCCCCTCCAGAAGGCAGAGATTGGCCAGGTGTGGCATAGAAGCCTAGCTCCATGTACTAGGATCTCAAACTCAGAGGTCCAAGGAGTAGCCATACCCTGCCTTCCTCACAAGTCTAAGGGGAAAAAAATCTCTACTGGGAGTTTTACAGTCATTTAGCCATTTAAAATCAGCACTTAAAGTTAGATTGCATTTCCCTTGAACCAATGATTATTAATTTTTCTGCCATAATAAATAAGTTGTTCTTTATTTTTCACATGTATTAAGCACAAGCCTGATGCAGTTATTTAAAATACAAAATACTAGAAAACCAATGTAAAGAATGAGAAATTATATTTTTTGCATGAAAATAGACTGCTTACAAATTTTCTTAATATCTCAGGACTAAAGAATGAACGTTGTATGTAAAATTGGTAAATTATAAGTAGGTTGTATTTTCTTGACAGTTTTTATTTTAAGAAAACCCTACAATGGGGGAGGGGGTCCTGATAGTCTTAGGTTCTCTCTTAAGTATGCTAGATAATCCTGCCTGTGAATCCACAAATCCTCCCATGAGAATGAGACCAGCATCCATATGAGGACCAGTCCCCAGACGAGACCCTCTTCACTGAGAACACATCAGTGGTTGTACTGCAGTACAAGCGTTTCTAAACCTAGTTCCAAACATAGAGGGTTTTCACGAGGTAACAATGCCACAGAAGCACTCACCTCTCTGCTCATTTTACGTTTCTTTGTTAAATCATTGCAATGATTGCATGGGAAAGGGGAAATGGCTATTTTTTTGAAGAATTGCTTATTCTACTTTCAATTTTTGAAAATCAAGGAATTAAAATATTACTTTTTAAATTTGCATAGATGTATCTTAACTGTAATTATATTTTCATTTGCTTTGTTATAACAGCATGAACAGCAAATACAAAAATGCACTTACAGAAACTTTTGTAAAAAAAAAAAATAAAGATTTTTTTTTTTACTTCTTAAAATTGTTTGGAATTTCCTTCTACTTTATATGCTTACATGGTTTAATTCTCTCATGGGGATGTGTTTGATAACCACCAGTCCTGGTGTATACAGTGAAGCATGAAGCTTTGCCATCAGCAAATTCATTCTATGTCCCCTTTAAGTTTTCCCAAACTTTCAGTAGTTAGACATGCTTAACTGTGGACAGCCAAGTGCACCCAGAAGCTTTCCTTTACGAGGATCTTTGCTGGAACCCTTGCTATCATCAAATACGTCCTTGATTTAAATAATTTTCAGTCCTCCAAAGAACAAATAACTGCTCAAATCTTCTGTCATGATGATGACCCTTAATGCTTCCAAAATGTCATGTAATCAAGTATAAAGTGAAGATACAGTTTCTTAAAATGGCGCACTCTACCACATAGAATGGGTGCAGATCCTGCCTTCACACATCCACCTTTATTTGCTCCTGTCAGTTCTCATAGCGATGTGTGTAGGTTAAGCCTCCCTTGTTGGTTTGGAATAAAACAGTGATTTCTTAAAATAGTCTTCATGGTCCTACTCCTCTTTCCCAGATTTCCTGATCTATAGTTCAGCCATAGAATCTTTCTAAGCTGCAATTCTTACTATTTCTTTGAGTCTGCCCCGTGGTTTCCAGAATGAAGCTCTGAGGGTTTAGTACACAATGACTAGTGTCTCTCTTAGCATGTCCTCATGGAGGCTTGGCTCCAATCATACCATTGACTCCTCCCTCTGCCTCTATGTCTTGCCCTTCCTTCTTTCCCACCCCCACCTTCTGCAGTTTTTCTTGGAAAACACAGTTTGGGACCTGGAGAGATAGCTCAGTGGTTAAGAGTACTTAGTACTCTTACAAACAACTAAGGGTTTAGTTCCTAGTACCCACATCATGGCTCCCCACTCCAGTGCTTATCACTCCAGTTTCAGGAGATCTCATGCCTTGTTCTGGCCTTCACAGTTTCCTGCACATACATGGTACATATAAAATTCAGCCTGACACACATGCATACATTTATAAACAAAACAAAAAGTAAGATCCAAGCATAGAACTTTCCCAAGTGACTTATTGGTTGATAGACTCTCTGACCCATTCCCATTGGGATAGCGGCTTTAGATTTTAGCTTCTGTGCAAAAAGTGTAGCCTGAAGTAGGTGCTCAAGACATGTCTATTAAAGGAGAATTTCCTTGGCCCTTCTTATACAGCTCATTGCATGAAAACTGCAGTGTCTGAAGCTATATTTTATCCATCTTTCTTATTTTTTCCATTCTTGTCACCTAAGCATGTCTAAACTAGCCTCCTGTTGGATCCCTGATGCCCATGGATGGATAGCAGTGTAAGCAAAGCCTCTCAATGGATTGTGCCATCAAACACCCACCCCCTCACACACATACATACACACACAATACACATATACACACACATACACACACATATATACAGGTACACACATACACACATGCATACACATACACACATACATACATACATACACACATACACATGCACACACACACACACAAAGATTGTTCAGTAAAATTTTCTTTGTGCATTAAGGACTTCAAACCCCACAGATTGGCTGTTTGAAGCAGGGGGTTTTTCAGATATCTCTTCAACATTTAAAACTTGTTTCCTCATAGAAGCTCGTGTCTCTGTGACTGTTTCAAACTAGACTAACTCATCATATGTTGAACTTGAACATGACCGTGGAGTTCTGGGTCTAGGGTGGGATCTGTAAAGTGAGAGAGGAGACGAAGTTGATAAGCCTCGAATGTGAATACTTTGCCAGACTGTGTGCATTTGGAGATGGAGAAGAGAGAAAGAGCTGAGATATCTTGGTCTACCTCACTTTCTTGTGTGGCACTTGTTTCTTTTCATTAAAATTATTTTATTTTAGTTTTATTCTGTGTGTACAAGTATTTGTCTACATGTAAGTCTCTGTACCAACTATGTGCAGTGTCCAAGGAGGGCAGAAGATGGCATTAGATGCCCTGGAACTGGACTTACAGACAGTGTGCTAGAAACCAAACCCTGATCTTCTGGAAGCAATTAATATTCATTCTCTCTCTCTCTCTCTCTCTCTCTCTCTCTCTCTCTCTCTCTCTCTAGACTTCAAGACAAGTGTGTGTGTGTGTGTGTGTGTTTCCTATTAAGACATTTCATTGGTCTTAACTCCCACAAATGTTTACTTGTTGGGACATCCATGAATACTTTTGTTAGGGTTAGGGATGTGGACAACTATCTCAGTTAGTAGAGTGCTTGTCTGGTATGCACCAAGCCCTGAGTTTGATTCAAGCACCACATATAACTGGGGCACCTGCTGGTTATTCCAGAACTTAGGAGAAAGATAAGAAGTTTATGATCATTCTTGGCTATATAGCAACTAGATATTACCCTAGGCTATATGAAACTATATTCAGGGGGAAAATAAACTTAAGGGAGCTGGGCATGGTGGTTCATGCTTTTAATCCCAGAGCTGAAGAAGTAGAGGCAGGCAGTCTACATGGTGAGTTCCAGGTAAGCCAAGACTACATAGTGAGACCCTGTGTCAAACAAACAAACAAACAAACAAACAAAACTATTTAGGGAACAGGATCACTGTTGGGAGCTTAGCACAAAAGTCTGTGTGCCCACAGATCTCCAGAGAAACCAGACATGTTAAGCACACGAGATTGTCTTTTCAATGGGAAAGATGAAAATTTGTTTTTTCATCCAGGGAGCTGGGAATTGGACGTGGTTAATAGCCTGGTGATCTGTGTTATCTGTTGGGACAAGCTGCATTAAACTCCTACAACCAGGACCAGAGGTGTCTAATAACCCAAATGACCTCTACGTTATCTGTTGGACCAACTCTTAGGCCCTCAAGCTAGTATAGGCAGCCTATCTCCAGAGCCCATCTTCTTGAAACAACTTGTACCCTGAACAAGAAACAAGAAACAAGAAACGACTTGTACCCTGAGTTGAGTTGTGATGTAATTATGCTTCCTTGTGCTCTGGGGATTGTATTAAACCAGGAAACGTCTACCCCCACCCCACATTATATTGAGGTTAAATACATTGGGAATAAACTACTTGGTATTAGACTCCCCAAAGTCTGATCCAGGTTGACACAGTCAATATATACAAGGTTTCATATTCTCTCTCTCTCTCTCTCTCTCTCTCTCTCTCTCTCTCTCTCTCTTTGGTTTTTGGTTTTTGGTTTTTTGAGACAGGGTTTCTCTGAGTAGCCCTGGCTATCCTGGAACTCACTCTGTAGACCAGGCTGGCCTCGAACTCAGAAATCCGCCTGCCTCTCATTCTTTTTCTTTTTCTTTTTTTTTTTTTAACATAACATTTTTATTGACTCTCTGGGACTTTTACATCATGTGCCCTGATCACGCTCACTTCCTAGTTCTTCCATGTCTGCCCCCACCCTTGTTACAGCCCCTTAAAAAACAAAAAGGTAAAAATAAGAAAAAACCCAGTTTGTATTATCTATATACTCAGTGGAGCATGGTCATATTCTCATGATCAAATAGAATTACACCTTCCCCATCTGCACCCCGCCAGAAGCCATCAACTGGGGAGAGCCACACTTCAGCATCCCCATCACTTTTTAAGGGTTCTCTTCCATGACTTTCTGACCAGGCTGTTACTTTGTGGGGGTAGGGATGGGGGTAAAGATGGTTGCAGAAGCTCTCCATGTTCCTTCCTCTTAACTGGGCCTCTGCAGTCATCAATGCCAGAGCAAAAGTAGCCTCCTTGCTCTTCACACTCAGCAGAAACACGGATCATGGACCTCCATATGGTGACAGCACAGAACCCAACTCCCAGCTGGCGTAGGTCCCTGGAACCAGACAAGGCCCTCTGAGTCGTCCTGTACCATGGACCATGGACATCAATATGGCTTCAGACAGCATCCCAGACCATGGACATCTGTGTGACCTTCAATGGTAACATGGACCATGGACATCAACACAGACCCTGACTGCAGTAGCACCACAGACCCAGCATGACCCTTGGTAGCAAGCATGGACCCTGGCATCTCCATGGCATCAGGTGACAGCACAGGCCTATTGGGGTACCCAGATCAGAATGGCCTCCCAAAGGCCATACAGCCTGTGTATATCAACATGACTTTCAGGAACAGTCTGGATGTGGTTCGGTTCACTTCCCTGTCTGACACCTGCAGGGACAGAAAGGCTTTTGATTTAAGCTGGTTTTATTCTCACTGCTTCTTATATTTCCAGATCTAGTGACTCCCAAGTTTCAGGCCTCCCACAAATCATTTGAGAACTGCAGCAGATTGCTGTCTTTTTGTTTTCTCAAGTCTCTCTAAGCAATGAGAGGAGTCAGGGGACTTAGTGTATGAGTAACAGACTCCCCGTTTTCATATTAAGGGCATGACTTAAAAAAGAATTGGACTGTGATTATTGATCAGAGTGCAGCAAGACTGTAAGATTGTTGACTGAAGGACCCTTTGTTATTTCTTCACATCCCCAGGACACAGTGTCTAACACAGTAAGATACTCAGCCAGTACGAAGTCAGTGACTCAAAGAACCAAAACCTCTAAGCAAGCAAGAGTGCCCATAAAAAGCCCTCTGTTCTTTACAAAGATATATTTTGATGAGTATGAGGCTGTCATAAGTATTTCTATGGGCCTATTTTCAATTGTAAATTTCAGCCCAATTTTATTATGCAAATCATTTGTATTCATAGCCATAATATTGGAGTCTTAGGATGAGAGATGACTCTGATGGTAAAGTGCTTTCCACACAGGCATGATGACCTGAGTTCAAATCCCCTGTATCTACTTTAAAAGCCGACATGACAGCGTGCATTGGTAGCACCTTGATGGGGAGGGAGGCAGAGGCAGGAAGATGCTTGGGGTATGCCAGCTCGGTAGTCTAACCAAATCAGTGAGCTCCAGGTTCACTAACAGGCTGAGTCTGGAAACAAAACCAAGAAAAACAGTGCAGGTTAAGAATGTCCGATGGGGCCTAGCAGTGGTGGCGCACGCCTTTAATCCCAGCACTTGGGAGGCAGAGGCAGGTGGATTTCTGAGTTCGAGGCCAGCCTGGTCTACAGAGTGAGTTCCAGGACAGCCAGGGCTACACAGAGAAACCCTGTCTCGAAAAACCGAAAAAAAAAAAAAAAAAAAAAAAAGAAGGTCCGCTGGTGTTGACCTCTCCTCACATATACGTATTCATCTGCATAGGCACATGTACAGTATTGGGGTGTCGCAGAAAAAGAAAAGCCTTCAAGTTCTTGTAAGGGCATCTCTACAGAGTGAGTTTTCAGCGTTGTCAATATCTTTTTTTTTTTTTTAAATAAAAAGGAGGTTGCCACGTGCTCAATATACTATGAGATGGAGCCACCTCTAACAATTTTGCCCTTTGTCTTCCTGCACTGAGTGAGGCTACCCCCCCCCAACACACACACCCATCTTCACTCCCTGAGTTTAGAGCTTCCTGCAGGGCTCAAAACAGCAGAAAGTGAGTAACAGGTGTGGGGATGGTCTAACTAAAAAGCAATGAGAGAGAGAGAGAGAGAGAGAGAGAGAGAGAGAGAGAGAGAGAGAGACAGAGAGAGACAGAGACAGATAGAAAGAGACAGACAGAGAGACAGAGAGACAGACAGAGACAGAGACAGAGAGAGACAGAGACAGAGAGACAGAGAGAGACAGAGACAGAGAGAGACAGAGACAGAGACAGAGAGAGACAGAGAGAGACAGAGAGAGACAGAGAGAGTGCGAGCGCGCGAGAGAATGAGAGAGCGAGAGAGCGCTAAGGAGCTTGGGTTCAGTAGTCCATAGAAAATACACACAGCTGAGGCCCCCCCGGAACCGCCCACCATCTTCCCAGAAGCCCTCGCGGCCATAAAAAGCGGGACTGAGGCAGCCAGCACGTTGTTGCTCTGTGCGCAGCGGGTTCCTCAGGAAGGCAATGGACAAGATATGGCGTGTGAGGCCCAGACGGGTCTATACCCGCAAGAAGAGGGCTGGTGAAAGGCTCAACCTCACCCCGACCCCAGACCTGGCCTTCCCTGGGAAGACAGAGGCCCTGCCAGGTCGAAGTTCAGCAGGCCTGGGTGGCGGGTGGGCCTCGGCAAGGGCTGAGGAGGGGCACGAGCAGGTCCCCTGAAACACAGCACCCTTTCACAGGTCTGAAGGGAAAGGGCAAAGAGCAGGGACTGCGGAAGATATCTGAGAAAGAGGAATTGACCAGGCTCAGAGGTAGCAGCTCACAGCAGCTAAGGTGGGTAGACCAGGGTAACAGTCCTGAGCAACTTGGCTTTCTCACAAAGTTTTAAGCTTTGTTTCTGCTTAGTATAGCCTCTCATTCGAGGAATCAAATAAGAAAATGAATACTTTGATTCTGTTCCTAAAACACAGACCCAGATATTTGGGGGATGTGCATACATTTATTCTCATATGTCTTTTTCTCACATATATGTGTGTATTACGCTAAGTATACTTAATACAGATAACACACATATATGTGTGCATATATTTTTATAAGTGGCAGGATCTCATGTAGCCCAGGCCAGCCTCAAATTCCCTTCCCTATTAGTAGAGACTTACATTAATAGATTTTCATGCATTCAACCTCCCAAAATCTGGGATTACAGACTTGTGCCATTATTTTCACTTTAAGGTGCTTACCAACTGAGCTACAGTCCCTAGTCCAGACAGATTTGTTTTATTAATGAAGGCTGGCCAAGTTACCTAAAAGTGAAATAAGACTTCTAAGGAAAACAACATTCAGCTTTTGGTGCAAATCTTGAAGTCATTTCTCCAAGACCCCCTTAAAGTAACTTCCAGATTTTACTTTTTGTTGTTTTTGTTGTTGTTTGAGACAGGGTTTCTCTGTGTAGTCCTGACTTGTCCTGGCACTTGCTCTATAGACCAGGCTGACCTTGAATTCACAGAGATCCTCCTGTTTCTGCCTTCCAAGTGCTGGGATTAAAGGCATGTGCCACCACCTGGCAAACTTTCAGATTTTTAACTACACAGAGACAGTCAAATCCAGATGCTGTGCACTGAACTGTTGTGTTTGTTCGCAGTCGGTTAAGTGTTACAAGAGGGGAAAGTCTGCAAGAAAACAGCCCTGGCAAAGAGACCCCAGAGGAAAAGACACCACTATTGAGTGTATGTATGTCTCTCCTAGGCTTCTCATATATGGGCAGTGATCAGCAGTATTCAAAGGGTAGTCGCTATGGACCTCGGAATGAAAGGATAAAGTATTCCTTGTTAATAGATATCAAATAGTTTTTAGTATTTTTATCACATTGATATACATGTCTTTGTCTAGTCAGTTCATAATTATGCACCTCCATCTTTTTCACAGCTTTTTGGTGGGTATTGGGGACATGTCACTGGTTAATGTTCTATTCTGCAGATTCAAAGTTTTAATATTTTAAAGCCACTTTCCTGTTTTCCATGTGACTTGTCTATTAGCAACTAGAAACACGATTGATCACTAAGGATCTGGCTTGCTATGGAGCATTCTAATATTCCCTTATTATAATCTATAACCTTTTGAGTCAGGATCTCACTGTGTGGCAGAGGCTAGTTTTAAACTCACAATCCTTCTGCCTCAGCCTACCAGTCCTGCATTTAGGAGATGGCTGCTTCACATACAACATTTTAAAAACAATTTTTTACGTAATGTTTTAAGAATATCCGATGAAGTATCCTGTGTAGATGATTTAAATAGTCAAAGTAGTACATGAAAGTTTCTTCAAATTGCTGTATGTTTGTTTCTGCTCCATTTTTTCTGGGCTTTAAAAACATTTTACAACTTATGTTACCTTGTTATTAAAGTCTTTAAAGTATTTATACTATTTTAGTGTCTTTGTAGTGGTTTATCTAATAGATATACCAAAATGTATGTGACTAGTTCCTGGAGATTGGGAGACTGAGTGCCCGAGGTTTTGCTTCTATAGGCATCGATAGACATGCTTCTACAGAATCGTGTGCTTCTCAGAGTGTTACTCTAAGATAAATACCAGGAGACCAAAGGGTAGATGTGTTTGACATTTTGTGATTCATGTTGGAAACCAGCACACTCTTACTCAAAATGATGATAGGTGAAAAACAGCATGTTACTTTATTTTCCAATTCTTTGAACAGTAATGATATGGGTCCATTTTCCCCCTCATTATGGTCCATTTGTATTTCTTCTGTTGTGAAATATCTCCTCATTATATACTGAAGATGGTCTTACACACATAGGAAATATTTTAATTGACTTGTAAGTCTTTAATTTTATTATTATGGACTTATATATCTTTTTAAAAATTAATTTTTCCTTTTAAGGGTGAGGAAAATTCCTTCCTTCCTTCCTTCCTTCCTTCCTTTGTTCTTTCCATCCTTCTTTGGTTATCAAAGAAATATTCACCTTTAGTTAGGCAGTAAGCAGTACATGCCTTTAATTCCAGCATTCAGGAGACAGAGGCAGGAGGATCTCTGTGAGTTCAAGGCCAGCCTGGTTTACAAAATGAGTTCCAGGACAGCCAGGGCTATACAGAGAAACCCTTTCTCAAACAAAACAAAACAAAACAAAGAAAATTCACCTTTCTCTTCTACTATTTAATCTCATGATATTGGGTTGACTACTGCTAGTTCTCCATGTTTATTCATAGTAATTTTAACATTTAATTTTAAATTTAATGTTAAATAGCAGATTATCTGTGATCAGTATTCTGAAATAATCTGATATCTCTATGAACTCAGCATACAAAGTTGGCACTCATTTTTCAAACTAAATCAAATATTACAAAAACAAATTAAAACATATCCATCTCATAATTTGTACTCTATCTTTAATTCTTATTCTACCTAGGAGTCAGTGACTGATGCCTTTGAGATTGACAGCTTTTCCTTAAGTGCTGAACTAGTCTCAGGTAAGACTGAAGATAACAGCTTTTCATCTTTCCTTCAAACGTGGGCACTCACTTGTATCTCTTGACTTCTCATTTCAGTGGAAGAGAAGGTGTCTTTCCCCTAGTCCAACATGAATCCTTCTGACTGGGTTCTAGGCCTCATTCTCACTGTCTCCATACTCACATCAGTAAATGTGAAATGATAGTTGTGACATGTTATTATGTTTTGTTTTGTTTTGTTTTGAGACAGGGTTTCTCTGGATAGCCCGGGCTGTCCTGGAACTCACTCTGTAGACCAGGCTGGCCTCGAACTCAGAAATCCGCCTGCCTCTGCCTCCCAAGTGCTGGGATTAAAGGCATGCGCCATCACTGCCTGGCCCGTTGTGACATGTTATAAAAGAGAATGACTTGAATGTAATTAATTACACTTAGCTAGAAATACGAAGAAATGCTTCCATGCAAGGATGGTGTCTAAACTGAGGTCAGAAGGTGAGTAGCAATCAGCTCTGCAGAAGGAGAGTGGAGAGACATCCATGCAGAAGAAACAGCAGGTACAATGATCTTGCTGGTACCCAGAGCTGGAGGAGGCACAGTAGGGCATGCTGCTTAACAGAAGGACCAGAACAAGTATGCCCATGGCAGAGCAGGGTACAGCTCACCTATACAGGAATCATTCTCCTGCAACTCAGAGATGCATCATGCCTTGAGGAGTGGACCTCTCAGTGTGAAGGCCTAGGATAACATAGAAATGCAATGGTGCCTCTTGATTCTGAGATGAGAGAATATAAGAAAATCTGAAGTTTTACTCCATGAACCACTTTGAAAATTATCAAGCTAGATACCAGATGCCATGGAACCTGGGTATGTAGATTTTCAAGATAGTTGTAGTCACCACATAACTTGTTGGATTTGTTAATCTATGGTTGTTGCTTTCAAAGAAGAGGGCACTGTTGATTTTTAGATACTTGGATTTGGAGAGAATATGCTGGTGTAGATGAAGATGGCTGTCCTAGTTAGGGTCACTACTGCTGTGATGGAACACCGTGACCAAAGCAAGTTGGGGGTAAAGGTGTATGTGGCTTACACTTCCACAGCACTGTTCATCACTGAAGGGAGTCAGGACAGGAACTCAAACAATCTCCTGGAGCAGGTGCTGAAGCAGAGGCCATGGAGGGGTGCTGCCTACTGGCTTACTCCCCATGGCTTGCTCAGCCTGCTTTCTTTATAGGACCCAGGACCACCAGCCCAGGAATGGCTCCACCCACAATGGGCTGGACCCTCCTATATCAATCACTAATTAAGAAAATGCCTTACAGGTTTATTATCTACAGCCTGATCTTATGGGGGCATTTTTTCAATTAAGGCTCCCTTTCCTCTGATGAGTTTAGCTTGTGTCAAGTTGACATAAAACTAGCCAGCCCAGTGACAGTGTCTACACAGTGCATCATATGTACTCAAGTAACTACTGAAGAAAGCACCTTCTTTGCTTTTTCAGTCAGTATCACCATCTAATGAAAATTTTCCTGGTGATAACTTGATTATTGACAAAATTAATTAGCAGCATTAAAAGAAAGGGCCCATATTTTCTTCCGATGAGACCCTGAATGTTGACAGTGATTATGAGATAAACTCTAAACGCACCTTCAGTGCTGGACTCATTCATTGTTCAGACTGGAATTTTATTGGCTCCTCAAAAACTCTGACTTATAGATGACTTCTTCCCTTGAGTTACCAGACTTTAGGTCTTTTATAATATGATCACTTTTACAAGAAAGCTCACAGAGGTAAGGTCAAAATCTATTTTGACATTAAGTACCAACATCTAGGAATATAAAGACTTGAAAGTATCTGGATCCACTGAGAAAGCACTTTAGTAAGTCCTGCTGTTTGATGCATTTTCATTGTGATTTTCTTGGCATCTCTTACGCTGTGTACAAGAGGCAGTGTTTTTTATATAAGATTATAAAAGATCTGTCTAACTTTCTTGGTAAGAGGAAAATGCAGCATGTGTGTGATATTGGCCAGTGAAAGTTCATTAATAAATGGTATGTCCTGATAGTTATCAAAGATAACTGGAACCATATAAACATGAAAATTAGGGGCTGGGGAGAGGGCTCAGACAGCATGAGGACCTGATTTCAGATCCCCATCATCTGCAAAAATTCGTGTTCTCACACACACACACACACACACACCTGTAACACTAGTATTGCAAGCAAGGAAAGACAGGTGGCTCCCTGGCCCATACTGGCCAGTTATTCTAGTAAAGAAGTGAGCTCTGGTTTCACTGAGGGACTGATTTAAACAAGTTTACCTGGAATTAACCTCTGGATTCAAACACCTGCGCAGATTCATACATCACACACACAATTTTTAAAAGAAAATGAAAGCAAAAAAAATCTCACAAATTATGGTCTGTGAAAAATTTTGCTTGAGACATCTCTGCTCTTCATTAGGGTTGGAGTTGTCTGATGCCTGGGTTGTTTTCAAGCACACAATAGCCACATTTTAATAATGTAAGCTTCACTCCCCAAAGTTCTCTTGTCCTGCCCTTCTGCTGGCATGATATATCTAAGTTACATATCCTGGATGGTCATATGACCATATCATGAGAAATTTGAAAACCCGGACACAATAGCTGAGTGCTTGCTTTCTCTGGGTAACAGTCATAAAATGCCTTCGGCCTTTGCTCAAATCCACCACAAGAGCATCTCAGTGTGACTGACTGCTCAGCTGTCTGTACTCACAGCCCCCAACTCCTTAGCCCTTTCCATGATTCTCAGCCTTTTTATTACCCTGCTGCAAAATTTTAATGATGCTAACCAATACCAACAGAATGGGTTTCCTGAAGCAGAGCTGCAGGGATTCCTAAAGGAATGTTGTGGCAAAGAGAAGTATCAGAGCCATTGGCTTCTCTGCCCTGTGTCTACTGTCAGAAAAGAAGAAGGAGCTACCATCTTGCACCTGTTAGTTAAAGTCTGGTGAAGAACAGTTCTATTTCATGCTTCTTTATCCTGTAGCAGTACAGAGACCCTGAATGGGTTGGACCAGCAGTTCCAGAATTGTGGATAGGACATGCTTGTCAGCTGGCTGATCAGCACTGAAGTTCCAAAGCAACTACATTGGGAACAAATTCGCTATAATTTCAGTAGTTGTCTGTGCCCTTGGCTTTTATCTCAGTTCCTATCCTTCTTCTGCTTCATGAACTCTGAGATTTGATCCCTTGCTTGATCATGTCCTAGAGTTCCTGGATGTTTACTGACAGGCTCGTGTTTTTTTCTTTCTCTGAGTCTCGTATTTCCTCAATGTCATCTTCTGTCCCTGATATTCTTTCTTATGCTTGATTATCTGCTAGTGATGCTCTTTACTGTGTTTTTAATTTAATGAATTAACTCTTCAATAGCCAAAATTTCTGGATTTTTTTTTTTTTCAGAATTTCAGTATCTTTGCTGAGATTCTCTTTCATGTTCCTGAGTTCCACACCCACATTGCTGGCTTTCTTATCTAGACCCTGACTTGATCTCCTTGCTTCATTTATCTACTTGTTTGAAAACTCTGTGAAGTTGTTAAACATTTTAAAAATTAGGCTCTTGAATTGTTTAGCATTCGCTTAGTTCACTAACTTTGCTTTCAGCTATTGAAGAGTTGTGAGCTTTGGAAGGTGCTGTATTGGCTTGTTAATTTTGTATGTGTTTTGGTGTTGCTTGTGTATCAGATGCAATGGATGAGTCTTTCCAGTGGGTTTTTCCCCCATACTCATTGTTCAACCCTGTGGATCCTGTTCGTGGGTGGTCTTTTCTTGGGCTTATGATTCCCTACTACTACTGAGGGGAGATGCAGACAACTATAACAGAGAATGATTTAACAACAAACCAAATATTAAAATACAATAAAAAGCAATTGAGTACTTTGTCTACATTCTCACTAAGGAGCTAGGAGACTGATAAATAAGCAAGTGATTTGAAGATTATTAATGTTAAAATATTAATAATGAAAAGTACAAAGAAGCCAGGCATGGTGGATTTAATACCACCACCTTTAATCCCAGCACTCAGGAGGTGGAGGCAGGAGAATCAGGTCAGTCTAGTCTACATAGTGAGTTCCAGGGCAGCCAGGGCTACATAGTAAGATCCTGTCTCAAAGTTTAAAAAAAAAAAAAAAAAAAAAAAAATAAAGAGGAAGTGGGCAAATGGGGAGAAGTAGGAATGAGGACGAGATAAGCTTTGCTATTGGATATTATCAGAGCACAGAACACAGGCTGCTTTCCCACCAGTATCCTACAGTCTTTCTTTGCCTAAGTGTACTTGTGTCCTCAAGTTTGCATTCAGGTCAGCTCCTTGTGTTCGTATGGTTCTCACTGTAGTATCGTGTATGTATGGGGGGGGGGGGGAGGGTGCAATTTTTTTAAAGCAGTAACCAGTTCTCTTAACTTCCTGCCAGCCCTCCTCCCCAACTGTCCCTCCTTCAGTTCTTCAACAGTCTGCTTAAACAGTTCTTCTCCCAGTTTTTCCAATACTAGCAACTCCAACTGCTCTACCCTATCTGCTTTGCTCAGCTTCTCCAGGCTCAACTGTCTTCTAACAAAGTCTTCTGCACCAACTGCCTTCTCTTCTCACTCTGCTAGCCTCGCCCTCATTCCCCCCCCCCCCCCCAGTCTCAGCTGATGTTTTTATATTCACTGAAGGTCATAGGGTCACACAGTTCTTTTTTTTTTTTTTTTTTTTTTTTTTCTATTATATATACAGTATTCTGCCTGTATGTATGTCTGCAAGCCAGAAGAGGGCATCAGATCTCACATGTGAGCCACCATGTGGTTGCTGGGAATTGAACTCAGGACCTTTGAAAGAACAGCCAGTGATCTTAACCCCTGAGCCATCTCTCCAGCCCCCTTCCCACCCCCACCCCACCCCCCCGCCCCCACCTCCCCCGCACCCCCACCCCCCCAACCCCCCCACCCCCCCAACCCCGTTTTTAACAGCTAAGAATTCTTAAAGGGCCAGTTGACTAGCAGCTAGGGATCCTTTAAAGGGCCAGGCACACAAGATAAATCACACTACCTTTCTTCCCATTTGCTTTAGCTACTAATGCAGTTTTGAAGCTGCCCTGGGCACTCCCTGTAGCTATGCTGCTATTGTGATTTTGCTTCTTCACCCTTTCCAGTGTCTTTTCCAGGGTTCTCGGGTATCTGATGTGATCTTTCTGTTGATTTCTCAGGAGCATGTCCTCTACCAAGATAAGAACCATACAATGATGCTTCTCTTTCCTGTAACTTGGGTTCTGCTTCCTGAACCTTTTATATTCCTGGACTGTCTAAGAGATATTGTCTTACCTTCTAGTGTCTTGTGTTCTAGAGTTCCTCACTGAAGTCTCTTAATCTCCACTCCCAGTTCTGCATACCAACTTGGGTATGCAGGATGCAGTATTCAACATAATCTGTCTTAAAGCACTGTTCATAGGCCTGTTGTTGCTCTGCATTGTAGATGGCCTTGTATTGCAGGAAACCAAAGTCTTGCTTATGGGCCTGTTAGTGGTTAGTGTTCCTGCTGGGATGGAAAGGTGTCCTGGGGCCTGGGAGCCCAGGAACCACACAGCTCTGAGAAGAAGCCACCGCAGTAGAGGTGTTGCAGCTTCCAGGGGAAGGTGTTCCCAGCTGAACTGAGGAGCTGAGGAATCTCAGTCCTATTCCTTCTTTGCTTCTTTTCTTTTTCACTTCTTTGCTTCTTCCAATGAGAGAATCACAACAGGAAGTTAATCTCATAAGGAGGCTCATTGGAGAAAGAATTCAGGAGGAAGAGGGATGAATCCAAGAGTGGCTGCCTCTGCTCCCAGGAGCAGACATTGGGGGAATTGAGCAAAAAAGGCCAGGGCTTATATAGGTTTTCTTAGGGGATAGAACACGTCAGGGTAGAGATTTCCAGAGTCAAGATTGGTGGGATTTCGTCCTGAGCTTGGGAAGCTCAAGCATTGGTGGGTTTTCCTGCTCAGGGGTTGATGACTTTTTTTTCACTCCCTTTTCCCTGCATTGGGTTAGGATGGGAAGTCCTTCCTGGCAGCATGCAGCATTGACTGAGGTGCCATTTCTGTGGAGCTGCTCTGGGAGGCTGGAGAGGTGGTGCTGTCATCATGGACAACTATGGTGGTATTTCACAAGGGTGACAGACATGGGCAGGAAAGGAGGTGTGTCCACTGTGGTTATAGTTCCTCATGATGGCAGTAGGCTGAGGCTTGCTCTTTTGACAGGTGCCACCATTTTGACAGCTCCTGTGGTGGCATCTTATGGCAGCCATAGGCTGGGGCGGGAAGGAGGGGCCAGGTGCCACTTTGCCACTTTGATGGCTCTTGCTGCAGACTGCTCAGGGACTACATAGGACATAGATGCTAGATGTTTCTCTTTCTTTCTTTCTTTCTTTCTTTCTTTCTTTCTTTCTTTCTTTTTTTTTTTTTTCGAGACAGAGTTTCTCTGTGTAGCCCTGGCTGTCCTGGAACTCACTCTGTAGACCAGTCTGGCCTCGAACTCAGAAATCCACCTGCCTCTGCCTCCCAAGTGCTGGACTTAAAAGGTGTGCGCCACCACTGCCCAGCATGCTAGATGTTTCTTGTCCAAGCTTTTTTTTTTTTTTTTTTTTTTTTTTGCTTGCAGGAGAAGTCAGTGGCAAGTCAGGCTCTCCTCTTTACTTTTTTGGGTTAGTGGACAAGGTTTTCAGAAGACTTCCCTTGCTCAATTCTGAATTTTATTAGTTTTGATAGTATCCACAGCTTTTCATTTCCTGTGGAAATATAAGCAAATCTATGTCCCTAATGCAAAACATTCACTGACTTCCATTCTGATGTTACCACATCTTTATAGTATATAGGTTGATTTAACTCCACAGTTTTCTTTAACACAGGGTCTCTCAGCTGCTGTTATTCCTTTCTCTTTAATGTGTAGAAAATTTAAAGATAACAGAGCAGTATTTAGTCTATCCCCGGGGGTTCTTCATTCTTCCTTTTTGTTTTATAAGCATTTCCTTTAAGGTGAGATTAGATTTTTTTTCTACAACTGCTTGTTCTGTAGGATTGTGTGATATACCTGTAATGTGCTTTATATTATAATATGCAAAGAATTGCTTCATCTTACTGGAGACATATTTGGGGACATTGTAATTATCCCAGAAGGTTAATGAGTTGAAGGCAAATAAGCAAAATATAATCCAGCTTGGCATCTATAAGATTCACATATGCATCTTGCAGTCTCTTTTCTACTAAAGTTAACTCTTTCTCTGCTACCTTTGTTAGCTGTCTTGGACTGTCTAAGTCTGCATCTTCTTGTAACAATTGAAACAAATTACATAACTTTTAAGTGGTTAATCCAGTAATGGGCCATAGCCAATTAATAACTTCCATCAGTTTTTTGAAAATCATTTAAGAGTTCACAACTGATCTGATCTGAGCCTTTTGTAGCTGAATTTTGTTGTTGTGTTGTTGTTGACTTATTTTCTAACCTAGAGAGTGGATAGAATCTCCTCTTTGTATTTTTTAAGAAGCAATTTTCAAACCCCAACAAGGCAAAATTCTTTTTGATTTACCAAATATTTTCTCTAAAGTATCTGCATTAGAATCAGCAAACAAAATATCATGCATGTAATGGTAAATAATAGACTGAGGAAAATGCCTATGAATTATTTCTAGTGGTTGTTGCACAAAATATTGACATGGAGGGTTTTTTTTTCAAACTTTTCTTGTGGAAGAACTTTCCACTGACAACTTTTTACAGGTTGATCATTATTGTAAGTAGGCACTATGAACACAAATTTTTCCTTGTTCTCCTTTTGCAAGGAGATAATAAATAAGCAGTCTTTTAAATCAATTATTGTCAGTGAAAAAGCAGTCTTTTAAATCAATTATTGTCATAGGACATGCCTTAGGTAATAAAAAAAGGTAAAGGAATTCCAGGCTATAACAGACTCATTGGTTGAATTACTCTATTCACAGCTCTCAAATATGTTAACATTTTTCATTCCCCAAATTTCTTTTTTATGGTAAATACAGGGGAATTTAATGGGGGTGGTAGACTCTTCTATGTGTTGAGCTTCCAGCTCCTCTTGTACCTACTGCTCAAATGCCTGTAATTTTTCCTTAGTTAAGGGCCACTGATCTACTCACACAGTCTTGTTAATCAACAATTTAAGGGTAGGAACATATGTATAATTTCAGCAGTCCCCCCCCCATAAATTTGGAAACTCAATTCCTGTTCTGTCCTGTTTTTTTGGACAACTTGCACAGACTGTGGTTGTTCTGGATGGCATTTTTTCAGTACCTCCTCTAGAAGCATCTTCCATTTCATTGTTAATTCTAGGGTTAATTTTTTGTCTCTGGTATTGGGGAATTATTGATGTGAGTTTCTCACTGCTTTAATAAGTCTCATCCCCACAAACTTATGGCTATTTCAGCCACATAGGTCTTAACTTTCCTATTTGACCTTCTTGCCCCACATATTTAACCCATTGCACACTTTGTCTTATCTGAGATAACTTTCCAATTCCAAGAAACTATATATAAACCATTTAAAGTGTACATTCTGAATTTCAAGATTTTTGTGAAATGATGGTTATATCAGCTCCTGTATCTACCAAACCTTCTATTTCAGTGTCATTTACTTTAAAGCCAACTTTAAATATGGCCTTTGGTCAATAACAACTGTTTGCCAGAACACGTGCTTTCCACTACTTCTACAGATCTTTCTACTGGAGCAGCTTTCCTTTGATAAAGGAAAATAGTAATAGCTGAACAATCATATCACCTGTGTTAAATTGCATCTCTCTTTTTACATAAGCCATTTTTAATTTCTCCTTTGAAATCTTCATCTATAAATCCTGGATGTACAGTGAATCCCCAGGAAGTCAAACTGCTCCTTCCCAAAACCATTCCTACTGTCCCAGAGGGTAAAGAACCATAAACTCCAGTAATTATTTTATCCCATTGAATTTTGGGAGACAGTGTAAGATGTTTATCTATAGCCAAGTCTAGAGCAGTACTGCCTGCAGCAGTATGCATTAGGTCTGCAATACTTAGTTGAGGATTTTCTGCCTGCTTGTTATTTCCTTGCTGACAAGAGACAAATGGCTCATACTTTTTCTGCAGGGCCTTGAGCTAACCATCCCCTACCACCACTACTTTATTTCCCAATGACAAGAAACTGCCCTGGATATCTGTCTTGGACCTACACTCATTGGTCCAATGGCAACTACTGACACACTGCCTGCACATCCCAGAAGCCTAGGCCTTCTTTCTGGTTTATATTTATGTATCTTGCTCTGAGAGATGCCTTGTTCACAATTTTGTTGCAAATGACTATACTCCCTACAATTAAAGCACTGGGCATTTTGAGATCTGAGACCTCTAGTGGTTTGTTCACAGTTTCTTTGTAAAAGATGATATCTTTCACAGTTAATACACTATGCATTTTGAAATCTAAAACCTTTAGCTATGGATTACCCAATTATCCTGGCATTATACATGCTAAAACCAATATTGATCATCTCCCTGATCCACTCTTTCATAGGTGCTACCCTTGCCTTTAATGGCATAATAATAACCATTTTGCATTCTATATTTACATTTTCAGATCCCAAGGTCTCACACCAAGTGTACTTGACACTTAGTACTTGTCTCACACCGTGTGTGTGTGTGTGTATGTGTGTGTGTGTGTGTGTGTGTGTGTGTGATAGTGCTAAATTCATCTGTTGTTCCTGGCAGTGCAGTTTGAGTTTCTCTAAGGATTTGTTTTCTCTGTAGCCTCAATCCAGGTAAAGATCTGTATCTAAGCCTTTGATTCCTACACAGTGTGTAACTCTTCTATTTATAATGTTATTTTTGCATCCTCTTTCCCAGATCTCTTCTATACTTTTTATTTTAAGGAAGTGTTTCACTAAGTTGCCCAGGCTGGCTTTAAATTTATTCTATAGACCAGATAGGTTTTGCTGTCTCAGCCTTTTGAGTAGCTAGCATTAGTCTATGAAGCTTACACCAGCATGCCTACCTTAGAGTTAGTGTCATAGAGTATGGTATAAATGTTATATTTTTATAAATTATTTTTATGTGTATGTCTACATGTATGTGTATGTACTGCATGTGAGCCTAGTGCCCTAAGAGACTAGGGGAAAGTCTTAGATTCCCTGGAAATGGAGTTACAGATAAGTAACTATAAGTTACTGTAAGTTGCTATACAGGTGCTAAGAACCAAATCCAGGTTCTCTGCAAGAAAAACAAGTGTCCTTAACTGCTGAGCCATCTCTTCAACTCAATTTTTGTTTTGTTTTCTTTGGGGTTTTGTTTTGGGGAATGAAGGGTATTTGCTGTGATAGGGATTGAATCCAGGGCTTTATACAAACGAGACAAGTATTTTGCCACAAAGTCACACACCCAAACTTTGTTTTGGTTTTATATAGGCACATGGAGTAATTCTAATGTAGTTTGTTTAAAAGACAAGCCTTTCTTCATTAAATCACTTACATGTCTTCATAAAAATCAGTTGTGCACATACTTGTGAGTCTATTTCTGAGATGTCTGTTCAGTCTTCTGTTTGTGTTTTTTATTCTTTGTTATTTTAATCTGTCACTGTTTTTTAGATGGAATAGTTGAATTCATCCGTTTTTCTTCGTTAAGGAATTGCATATATATATTCATATATATATATATTGAGCTGGATTACTGCTAAAATGAATAAGAATAGACCATAAAAGTAAAATGTAAGAAAATCATAAGCAAGGGTTATAGTGTGTTTATCAACATTTGTTTGTCTAAGAATTAAATCAAAATTATTGATAATATTATGACTTTGTAATCACGGGTGAAGACAATGTTACATTCTTGGTACATAACTGCATGTACATTCCCACAGATGTGCATTATTGGGATTTCAATTATGTTCTCTATTCAGTTCAACCTTTTTCTGTTTTGCTTTGCTTTACAGGACCAATTGTGCAGCATGATGTTTCCAGTTGTCTCCTGAGTTGTTCAAACACAGAGTCATGTACAAAGAGCACTGAAGAGAGTGGAAGTAGCTTCCCATCGCCGGAACTGTTCAGAGGGTCAGACTGTCTGGGTGAGAATATCATTTCCTCCTTCAGTGGCTCTACTGTAAAACTGTTGCTTTGTCTGTAAATCCTTCAGTGAATACATTTGCACATAGTGAAGGTGTATTTGTTCTCTAAACATACATGCTGTCTTGGTCCACTTTTATTTGTTTTCTTTAACTTCATGTAGTTTTCCAACTTTTCAGTATATAATAGGTATTAAGTAGGCTATGTCCATGCTTAAATTTTTCACAGCTTTTTACATTTATTATTTATTACAAATAAGCACTTTGGTTGACAACGAAAGACAACATAGGCTTTTCTCTACAACTTGCTGCAACGACAGAAAGTTGTTCTTAAAAAAAAAAAAAAACTAACTCATAAAGACACACATGCACACACATTGAAAAGAAAAAACATGAATTCTAAGCCAGACACAAAAATACAAGCATTATATATCTTCTCTCATATATCAAAACAAAACAGACAAATGACTTAACAGAAGGGGAGAATCTGGGGGTGGGCGGCTAGTGGAGGATGGAGAGAAGGAAGGACAAAAAAAGAAAGACAGGAAGCGCGATGGCAGCACAACACTTGTAAGTGTGAACATGTCACAATGAGACTATTCATTTGTGCAGTTATACACACGTGCACACCCACTCACACCCATGCACATACTTGTGCACACTCACATGTGTGCACACAGGCACACACACACTGATGTAATTTTTAACTGGCAGATATGGTGACTGTTCCTTTTTACTCAGAGGGAGCCTCTTTCCCAGCAGGGCTTTGCTATATAGCTCAGGCTAGCCTTAAATCAAACTTGAGTTCCCCTGTCTCAGCATTCTGGGTGCTGGGATTCTCTGAAGACTTAACTTTCAGAATATTTTCATTCAGGGGGATTATGGATAACTTTAGGATCTTTTAATACCAGGGATACTGTGATGTTTAAATGACTCATTTTGTTTTGTTAGTTTTCTGTTCTTTGGTTTCAGATTAGCTATGTAGCTTTCTTTGGGCAACAGGGTATCAGTGAGCAAGGATAAGAAAGGCCTAGAAATGTTCTTAATTGGCTTGGATTTACCCTCTTGTGCTTTTATATTCATGAAAATATATATCCTTATTAACCTTTGTTACTGCTCTGGGACCCAAGAATGATAGGCCAAAATAAAACCAACCAAGGTAATTTGAAAACTCCACAGAGCTGTTCAAGTTTGTCTTTAGATCTGGAGCAGAGCTACCCAATCTAACCATTACACATAATAGAGAGTACATATGACAAACTTTCTTCAGTGGAAGAAAAAAAAAACCCTTGGATTTCCATTGAGATGAAGAACATGATAAAGTGTCTTCTGTCTTCACTCCTATTCAATATATTGCTTGAATTTCTAGCTAGAGAAGTCAGATGAGCTAGGAAAATAAGTGCTATGACTACAGAAGGAAGAAATCCAGTTATCCAGATGATATGATTCCATAGGTAAAACACCCCAATAACCTCTCTCTATCCTAAGGACAAACATACTTAGAAATCTGAGAAGCAATCCCATGTACAATATCCCTCCTCAAAATAAAACGCCTTATAATAAATCTGACCAAGAAAGTGAAAGACCTTTATGATGAAAATGTTCATATGCTGAAAAAAGAAACTAAGGAAATGCCAGAAGGAAAGACCTCTCATGCCCATGGCCTGGAAGAATTAATAGTGTAAAAATGTTCATCCTATTAAAAGCAGTATGAAGATTCAATGCAACACCAATCAAAATTCTAATTCCTTTCTTTTCAGAAGTAAAGAATACAGTTGTGTGTTTGTGTGTAGGCACATGTGCAGGTAGATTGTCTTCCGCAGCTACTCTCCACCTTACCTTTTGAGACAGGGTATCACTGAACCTCGAGCTGCCTTTAACCATAGCACTCAGGAGGCAGAAGCAAACAGATCTTTGTGAATTTGGGGCCAGCCTGGTCTATATACTGAGTTTCATGACAGCCAGGGCTACACTGAGAGACTCCATGTCAAAAACAAAAATATAAAATATAAAAATTCAGTGTATTTAAGCCATTCAAAGTTTATTTCAGTAATTAAGTAAATTCAGTGTATTTAAGCCATCCAGAAGTTCAGAGTTTCTCTAAAATATCAACAGACTCTCTAAGATATCCAAAGTTACTCTAAAACTTCAAAGTCTCTCTAAAACTTGTAAGTCTTAACTATGGACTTCGGTAAAAAAAACAAAAAAGTTATATTCTTTCTTACTCCAAGAGGGAAGAATCAGAGAAGAGTCAAAATAAAATTAAAGCAGAGTCAAAATTCAGCAGTGAAAAACATTAAGTACTTGATAACCGGGACCGACTATAATCCTCTGGGCTCCAAAGGACCTACAAAACACATACTGTTTGTTCCTGAGTCTCAGGCCAGCTCCTTTTTATAGCTGCTGCCATCCTTGGCTATCATCCCACAGTGCTGGCATCTCCAAAATATGGAGGTCTCTGCTACAGCTTCACCAGTAGCCTCTCCTGGGTTCTCATCAGGAACTCTGATCCTGCCATGTTTAAGATTAAATAGTAGAAACACATAAAAAGCTGAATCATCTCTGAAAAGACTGAAACATAATTCAGGAAAGCCAAAAGATTGCCACAGTCTACCAGAGGAATAAGATTTTTGTAGTATTTTATCACCACAATGTCTACATTGACTGTGTCTGGAGATAGATCTCAGTTGCAGAATGTTTGCCTAGCATGCATGAGGCCCTAGGTTCAATCCACGGTCTCCACACATAAAAAGAATATCTGATGATACATTATGTTGTGGACAGTGAGAATGGTACAGACAGGGATGCAACAAGGACAGCACCATTCTTCCATAGCTGAGGTTGACAGAGAGCTTAAAACCGATACCAGGTAATAGCAGTGTGACTGGTGCTTACTGACATGAGGCTTAACAGACAGAGAGGAGTATAGCAAATGGAGAGAGAGAGCCAGTTATGTGTGTGCTGCTGTCCTGCAACTCAGTGATCTCTGTAGAGCAAAGATCCAGATGGAAGACGAGGAAGAACAGAGGATTGGACTAGGCTGTAGACGATTAGCCTGGTGCCATCATGACTTGTCCTTGTGTTCTGTCATTCAACACCTTCAGTTACCATAGTCTGGAATGAATCATCATGTTTGCACACACACACTCACACACATATGTTCATGTGTGTGTGTGTGTGTGTGTGTGTACCATGATGTATTTTGATTTTTAGATTGGGAGCATCCCAAGTTGGAAGATTACACGCTCTACAAGAATTCTACTCTTCTAGACACCAGTAAAGCAGTAGCTTTAGAGAAAGCGCCACAGTTTGCAAACCTCTCTGCCGTTTTGAGTGAGTTTTTACATTCTTTTTTTTTTCTCTCATTTGGAAAATCTCTCATGTGTGTTAGAAAATGAAAGTATGGTTCTCTTCTCTCCTAAATGATTTTTAAGCTAAACCTATAAGCTGAGATTGCTTTTGGCTTCAAATAATACCTAACAATAGTTTTAGTAAATATGGGCTTTATATTGTTTACATTTTATTTATTATGTGTCTGTATTGTGTGTGCATTATGTATGAGCATTTTCATGTGTCATAATGCAAATACAGAGTTTAGAGAACAACCTGATGAAGTCCTGGGGATCAAATTCACATTGTCCTCCTTGGCAGCAAGCACCTTTTTCCAGTGAACCATCTTGCCATCCCCCAATTTTTAAAATTACAGTTATTTAATGTATAGATGTGAGTGCATGTACATATATGTGTGCCAAGGCATACTTGTAAAGTTCAGAGGACAGCTTGTAGGAGTTGGTTTTTTTACTTCCACAATATAAGTCCTGGGGGTCGAACTCAGGTCTTCACGAGTAACTGGCAAGTCCTTTACTGACTGAGGCTTCTTCCAGCCTAGATCAGTCTTTTTTGTTATTGTTTTGTTTGCAGGGCTAGAGATTGAACCTAGGGCCTGGTGTGTGCTTGGCAAGCTGTTGAACTTATTCCTCTCACTGGCCCACCCTAGCTTTTGAGATAGTCATCTTACTGTGCCTAAACCCCATTGATTCTGCTAAATACATAAGAAGGCAGTTGGTGGGTTTTGTAACCAACCAGCCATTGTTTTCTCATATGTCAGATGGGGAAAAAATAAATTGGTGTGTTTGGTTGACGTGATTATTGTAAAATTCCCAAGATAATAGTGGTGAAAGACAACCAGATTATAAAGAACTGTCTAAATATTTATATATCTTGTAACATTTCATAATACTTTTTGTTATGTTTTACTTTGATATTTTCACAATACCTTCATCTGATTTAAGAGACACATACAAAAACACTATAAAACAGTCAAATATAAACTCATAAGTTCAGTCACTATGTATGTTGAAGAGAAATATTTATTTTTATCCAGGATAATTTTGTCTTCAGTAGCACCTTTGGATTATCTCTATGTCTAATGGATTGATTTTTTTTTCCCCTTTGATAGGTTCCTCTTCAGAAAACTATGAGAAATGCCATAGGAAAATGTAAGAACTAAAACATTTGATGTGCTTTTCAAAACTCCTTATTGTAAGAGTTCTGTAATAGTGATGACTGCCATTCCACAAAGTCAGATAAACTTCATTCATTCAGTGTTTGCTCAGCCCTTACTCTGTGCCAGGAGTGTCCTATTTTCTGGAATACAGTAGGGAGTAAAATCAACTAAACACAGAAATGCTGCCCACATCAAGTCCATACTACATTGTGGACAGATAGACATTAGAAGGTAAACATGCTGTCACATGATGGTGATACTGAAGACTTGATACTGAGGAAAAGAAAGCAAGATGGACGCTAGAGCATTGGGCTGAGGCCTGCTCCCTTGTGTGGGAGTGTGGTGGGGAGGCTGCCATTGGAAAGGCATCATTCGAGCAAGTTGGGCAGCTAGCACTTTAGACAGAAGGACTAGCCAGAGGAGGGCTCTGGGGGAATAGACCAAACTTCTAGGACATTTGAAAGTAGAATGAACAGGATTTGTTGATGGATTCAGAGATACAATGAGAGAGAAAGTGGTCAAGGCTGACCCCCTAGCACATATGTTAAATAATGTTTTATAAAAGTCAGCGGGTGTATTTTTATCTTACTGAAGTTATTTTGTCAAAATTCAATCGGGCTTCCTTTTGTGGAGATTTGTCAGTCAGGTCTTTATGAATTCATGTTGGCTATTGATAGCCAGCTTTGGATAGCCACCTTAGTGAGCTGATTGTAATCATTTCAAGCTTGTTTTCCTTTCTTTGGTCAATCTTAGTCTGGCTTTTTGTAAGTCTATAGGACTGATGCACAGTTGGCAGAGCGATCTCTCTCTTAATGTAAGCAGATGAAAAGGTGCATTTTCTGTCTAAATTCATATTAAACAAAAGTAGTATTATAGGGAAAATATTAAACACTTGTGGATTTCAAACAGTTATACATCTAACTAAATTGAATTAGACTTCTAATTTATTAGATTTTGGGTAATCTAAAAGGAAAAAATACCTGTATTCATTGTGAATTGCCAAAAAGTAGCAAAGCTGATTTTAAACACTGGTCTGTTTGATTCTAACCATATATACTATTCAATATAACATTGAGAGTTTCCATAAATGTCCATTGATTACTTAGTTTTATATGTAGTTTTGTAAAAGTTTTAAGAACAGATTGACCCCCTTGACCCCTAGGAACATAAACAATAAATAGAACCTAGGAACATTAACATTAAATAGGACTGTATGTGTAATTATTTAAAAAAAAACACTCAAAGCTCTGTTGTAGAGGAATTATTGTGGAGGTGATTATTATTAAGTGATGTCAATATCTCTTGATGATGAGGCTCTTGCAAAAAAAAAAAAAAGTGGTAGACTTGCTATGGGGAAGACTAGGGAGAAGGGTGTTACTGGAGGAAGCACTTAGCGCAGGGCATGTGTACTGAACTGAGTGTGAGAGGCAGGATCTAATTCAAGAAGGTGGCCACAATCTAACCTATGAAAGGCCTTGAGGATAGGAATTTTATTTTGTTCCAAAGGTGTTGAGAGTCACTTAAGGGGATGAGGGATGGAGGGAGGGACCCTCTGAGGAGGGGAGACTATGAGATGGGGCCACATTTGTGATGTAAATAAATAAACAAAGACTTTCAACATGACTAAAGCAGATTAATGCTTAATAGTAGGAGTTTGGAGTTGTGCTAATACACTGGACTCATTATCACCTAAAACTCGCTGTTTATGCACAGAATACCTGAGATGTATTAGTAAGAAGAAGTTTACATGAAGGTTCAGTCAGAAGCAAGGCAGTTCTATTTGAACATCTGAGCATAAAGGAAAATGAGAGAAAACAGTTTGCTCTTTACTGAGCCAACTTTTCAATTAACCAGGACAAGAATCTAAGAGTCAAAAAAAAAAAAAAAAAAAAGAATCTAAAAGAGTCTGCTCTCATATCTGGCTGTCAACTTTGTCATCTTCAAGGAATCTTCCGTCTTGCTCAGATTGTGTTTTGAAGTCCAACACTAAATTTGGATCCTTACACATTATTTTACTGGCTCATCCTCTCCTGCATGTTCAGTTAGAATAAAACACAATATTATTTGTAGAAGTCCCAAAGAGAGAAAGATATTCATCTCCAAAATTATCACTCAGATTAAAAATATCACACCAGATTCTTGGGTAGCAGGTTTGCTATCTCTTTTGCATAAATAAGGCAAGTAAGACTCAGGACAAGTTGGATAGCTTTCTCAAGGCCCCTAAAGTATGAGTAGCAGATCTGGCTTAAACTCAGGTCTGCGTAATTCTAAACATTATGGTTTTCCTCTATAGACATGTGTCACACTGATAAACATGTAAGTGCATGTTATTGTTAACTGTTACTATAAACATGATGCAATTTTCTAACTAGCTGTATTTCCCCTACAGAATAATTAATTGCTCATCTTTACTTTCAGTATAATTTGAGGATAATTGAAAGTTACTAATATATCACTAATTTGTTCTTATTGCAGAGGGATAATATCAGAGGTCCAACATATTTCTCCAGAACCAAAGTATACTTTGAATTTAGCATCAGGTAATAATTAGTGGCACTAATTTATACTGAGCACCAAAAAACGCATAGTTTTTTGAGGGAGAAAAGCATTAATATTAAAGTGGTCATGGTACAAAAACCAATCCCAGTTGTGCCTAGGTCTTCTCAAATCAAAAGTTTTGCTTTGTGATGGAAAATATTATTTTAAAAACATGATGGTTGAGCAGAGTCATGATTCTGGAATTATATATGCTTTTGTATTTCTCCTTTTTTCAATGTTTCCTTGATTAGTTATGTAAATGTCACTGAAAGGGGTGAAACGTGCCATTTTCATAGAGGAAATTTGGAAAGGATCAGGGTGATCTGGGTAACAAGCTATAAAGCCCATCATTAGAAGCTAGGAGTGTGTACAATGCAGGCATCTGGGAGTCACTGAGTATTTGAGGCTGGAGACCAACCTTCTTCCAGCTCTTTGTATGCAGTGTTATCCTCCATACCTGACTATTGTACAGTGGGCTGGGCAATGTCGTAGTGAGCTAAGGGAGCCCTTGGAAAAAGTGCAGCCACAGGTAAGAGGTGGTGCAGAAACCGGGAATATGGAGCACAGGAAAAGTTTAAATAACACAGGCCATGCCTGAATTTGTTTTCAATGCTGATAGAGCCAGGTGTAGTGGTGGGTACCTGAAATGATTCCTTCTCAGGAGGCTGAGGCAGGAGAATGGCTTACACCTAGGAATTCAAGTCTGGGCAACATAGAAACCTCATTTCATTCATAAGTAAATGACTAAATACCAAGAGGAAGGTCACAGTAGAAAGTGAGTGTTTAAATACAGAGGAGAAGAAATAAAGAACTTTACTCACCTATACACATCCCCCCACTAACTCAAGAGTAAACCATGTATTTACTTCTGTGAAACATGGAGCTCTGAGATGGGCTTTTATTTTATGGGTGTGTATATTTTTACTTTATGTAAATGTGTGTACCATATATGTACAGTGCCCATAGTAACCTCTTGGAACTGCAGTTACAGATGGTTGTGAACCACCACAAGGGTACTGGCAATCAATCCCAGGTTCTCTGCAAGAGCAGCCAGTGCTCTTAACCACTGAGCTATCAACACCCTGTCTGACATGAATCTTTAAAGCATATTTTCTTCTATCTGACGTGAGTTAGATTATTCAATACACATTAAGTTTTTCCTTCTGTAAAAGAGGTAAAGTTATTAAAACCTGGGGTTTGGTTTGGTTTCAATTTTGATTTTGAATTCTCTGTCTTCTGTACTTACAGTTAATGGCTGGTTAAATAGAATAAAACTATGTTTTCATTTGTAGAAAATGCAGCTTCTGAGGTTATATTTGCTGAGAAAACTGGCCCTCCAACAACCAAAAAAACAAAGTACAAAGCAAGTATTGAAGCAGGATAACTATACAAATAATTGCATTAATAAAATATGTAATTTTAATTAGTACATATAGAAATTATTTTTTGTGTATTACAGGCAATAGAATAAGCATTTTGGAACATAAGATTTACTCAAGTTTGTGAAAAACCTATGCAGACCATACATGAATATATACTTTATATAAGTTTAATAAAAGAGAATTAAAATGTATTTTACATATTTCTGATTTCCTTTTAATGACTAGGCATACATTATTCATTAAGGCACAGAGTTAAGTGTAACCCAAGTGGCATGTCATGCTAGGACTGTAGTGAATTGTGCTTGGAGTCTGAAGCATTCTGGTGAAGGCTTTAGAATTTGAAAGGCTTTTATTAATTTTATTGGGTTTTTTAATATACATATCATCCAGTCAGTTAGTTGTTTTGTTTGTCTGCTTGCTTGTTTGATGGTATATATCTTATAGCTGAGAAAACAGGCTTCTATTTTCACCATTTTTTAGTAGTTTGTGGCAGATTTAAAGTCCCTTTTCTTTCTTTTGTATAGATTAGGGGATAAATTGGGAAAAGGAAAACATGTTATCAAGGAGACCTATCAGTAGGAAATTTTAATGATTATTTTGGTGAGGGATTGTGTGTTGGCATTGATTAATATGCTTTATAGGAGAGGTGGAGAGATATGCATAGATTGGAGGTAATTTTGCCTGTAAAGCTGACAGATTGATTTAGGAGATGGAGTGACAGTGTTGAGAAAGACTTCTAAGCCATGTCCTGAGCAGCTGATTGATAAGATGCTATTGGAGGGGATAGAGAGATGATTCCATTTTAATCCTTAAAACACATGTAAAAGCTAGATGCAGTAGCATATTCCTGTAATCCCAATACTAGGGAGGCAGAGTCAGGAGGATCCCTGGGGTGGGGATGGGGGAGTACATTGTTGGTCAGGTAGTCTACCTGAATCAATGAGTTCCTGGTTCATTGAGAAACACTGTCTCAAAAATGTGCATGCACATGTATGTGCCAATGTTAAGAAAGAGGAGATGGGCTGGAGAGATGGCTGAGGGGTTAAAAGAACTGGCTGCTCTTCTAGAAATAATGAGTTCAATCCTCAGCAACCACATGGTGGCTCACAACCATCTGTAATGGGATCTGATGCCCTCTTCTGGTGTGTATGAAGAGAGTGACAGTTTACTAATAAATAAAATAAATACATCTTTTAAAAAGAGAGAAAAAAGAAAAAGAAGAAAGAGGAGATAAGCCTCCCATTTCTAAAAAGTACATATTATGATAACCCCAAAACACAGAGAACTTTTAAAGCTCAAATATGCAGACAGAGTAGTGGACAAAAAATCTGAGCAGATAGCTCACTTAAGGTTTGCAGATGGCAGGAAGTGTGTTAAAAGTTGCTCACCACCACATGCTCATAGAAAATTGTAAGTAAAACACACTGTACAAGGTCCCACATCTTTGCTGACAATGCCAAATTCTCCTGCAGATGTAGAGTAACAGGAGTCCTCAGTTGTTGCTGGGAGACTGCATCTGACAGCCACACTGGAAGACAAGTTGTGCATTTCTTTTAGCAAAACTGAGCATGCATTTACCTATGATGCAGCAATCAGTTTTTAGTGTTTACTCAATGAAGGAAAATCTTCAGTCCACACAAACTGTGGACTGCACATGGATGTGCATAGCAATTTCGTTCATAATCTCTAGAACTTACAAGTGACCAAACCACTTTTTCAATAGATGAGCATAAACACAGAGCGTGGAGTCTCAAAATGGTGTGATATTATTCAACATGAACAAGCAGTGAGTGGGCAGATGAGAAAGCAGGTCAGGGCTCTGGTGGCACAAGCCTGATGACATGAGTCTGATCTCTGGATCCTATGGTCGAAGGAGAGAAGCAGTTCCCAACCCTGTCCTCTGACCTTCACATGCATGCCATGGTACAGGTGCGCCTGTGCTCTCACACACAAGCACATGAATAATAAGTTTTAAAGCAATGAAGTTATCAAGTCATGTGGAAAAAAATCCTATCTGAAAAGGTTTATATGATTCTAACTCCATGATATTCTAGAAAAGGCAAAACTATGGAGATAATAAAAATGAACAAAAACCTAACAGTTGCCACGAACTGGAAGAAGCTAAGGGGCGAGGAGGTGAAGTATAGTACACATTAGGGCAGAGAAGCTATCCTTTATGATAGTACCTGGTGGATACATGTTAAACATTCATCTTTCATGATAATACCTGGTGGATACATGTTAAACATTTGTCCAAAACTATAGCATATAGACAGCATTGAGTGAACCCAGGATTAACTGTAGATTTTTAGATGCTACTGATATGAGTGTAGATTCATTGATAATAACAAACACAGCACCATATAACGGATGATAACAGTGGGAGGGGTGTCCAGGACTATGTGAGAATTCAGTACTTCCGTTCAACTTTGGTGTGAATTCAAAACTGTTCAAAATTTTCATCAATTTAAAAAGAACAGCGAATTGCATTTAAGATTGTGACAGTCTGGTGATTTTAGCAAGAACAATCTTAATAGGCCAGTGAGCATCAAACCAAGTTAGGATAGGTTAGAGCTCTGGAAGTGAGGAGGAATTAATAATTTTATAGAACCCAACCCTTAACTCAGCCATGGCCAAGATTAAGGCTTGGGACCTTTGGGGCAAGAAGGAGGAGCTGCCAGGTGGTGGTGGCGCACGCCTTTAATCCCAGCACTTGGGAGGCAGAAGCAGGTGGATTTCTGAGTTCCAGGCCAGCCTGGTCTACAGAGTGAGTTCCAGGACAGCCAGAGCTATACAGAGAAACCCTGTCTGGAAAAACAAAAACAAAACAAAACAAAAAACAAACAAAAAGGAGGAGCTGTTGAAACAACTGGGTGATCTGAAGGTGGAGCTGTCCCAGCTTCCCATTGCCAAGGTAACAGGTTGTACCACATCCAAGCTACCCAATATGGGACTCAATACAAATCCACTGCCTGTGTCCTCACTGTCATTAACCAGACTCAAAAAGAAAATCTCAGGAAATTCTACAAGGGCAAAAAAGAACAAGCCTCTGGACCTAAGACCCAAGAAGACAAGAGCCTCATATGCTGCTGGCTCACCAAGCACAAAGAGAAGCTGAAGACTAAGAAGCTACAGTGGAAGGAGCAGAGGCAAAGTGCAAGACTGGGGGTAGGGGGATTCCTAATGGGAAATAGCAAAAAAGAAGAAAAGAGTAACAACTGAGTGGAAAGGCTGGGTCTCAAGAAGCCTTTTTATATCAGATCACTTTTGAAAATGGTAGACAGGAACATGGGAGCATAGCATTGAATTTCACCCAGTAAGCAACTGGAGCATCCCACAGCCTGGAGGTCTAGTTAACCTTCACCCAAATTTCAATTCATTGTCTGAAAGCAATAAAAGAAAGCCTTCCACATGCTTTTTCCATTCTCTTTCATTCATTCTTATTCTTTCTGGGTACCTGTCTTTGTCCTTCAACTAGAATGCCTGCTCTGTAACACAACTTCTACTAGTGTGCCTCTCTCTCATACAGACCAAATACTTTGCAACTAAAGTGTGTTCTGTTTTACATTAATGCCATTTCTCTGCTACTCTGTGTCCTGTCTTGTTTCAAAGCTATGCTTATCAGAGATGTCTCTTCCTGAATATAAATCTATTATTATGATATCCTGATGTTTCAATGGCCCTGTTATCTTTCATTGGCCAATAGCACAGGAAAGGATGCTCACTACAATCATGCATTAAGTAAATGCCAATCAAAGCCACAATAATATACTGATTCACACTCAGTAAAATGACCACAATAAAACTCTAACCAATATTGGTGGGGATCCTGCTGGGAATGTGAAATGGCATGGCCACTCTGGATAACAGTTTGTTGGCATTTCAAAATTTAAATGTGGATCCAGCAATTCTATTTTAACCTTTATGCTAAAGAAAAATAAAAATATCATCACAAAAATGTGTACATAAGCACTTATAATTATTTATAGTTGCCAAAGAATAGAAATAACCCTAACACCCACCTAATAAGTGGGTCATAAAATATAACACATCTATGTAATAACATATTATCCAGCAGTTAAAAACAAATGAAGCACTGGTGCATACTAAAACAGGAACGAACTCTGAACACAGTATGCTACATGAAAAAAGCAAGTCACAGAAGACCATACACTCTATTCTGCCATTTACAAGAAATACCCAGGATGGAAAATATATAAAGACAGAATTAGAGAAAAGACTACTTAGTATTGGTGTAGTAGAATGGAAATTTGTCACTAATATGAGACTTTAGGAACAAATATGTTCTAAAATTAGATCATGGTAATAGTTTCGTGACTCTAAAAGATCTTAAATTGTGTCTCAATAAAACTGGGTAAGAAGCACTATATTATTTGTAAATGTCCATAGTACATTGACGAGAGAAGTCCTTGAGATGATGAGGAGGCATCAATCAAGAATTTAAGCGTGGGTACTAGCCCTTTAACAGAAGGGATCTGTCCATTATGGTGGGTTTATAAATGCAGTGTGAGAGCGTTGAATTTGCAGTTATAAGGGCACATACCACATTCAATGTTTTACTCTATCTTTAAGTTCTTAATGATTTTTAAACAAGGGCCTCACATTTTGCACTGAGCCTTGACAGTTTTGCATCTTAGGTGACATCCTGTTAGTTAGTTAGTTAGTTAGTTACTGTTGTTATAGGGTGTATGGTGAAAGATTTTCAGCTGAAACTTGCAAAGGGAAGAAGACATGTATGAGGAAACTGGAGTACATGTCAGATGGCCGTGAGAAGCTAGACATGTGTAAGTAGAGTTATTTGTGTGAGATGACTTTTGTTGAGCCTATGATTTGCCAGGTTACACAATCCGACTAGTGTTCAATTAAACTGACAGTACAGAGGATATGGGAGTGAGGGCTTGCCTGAGGTTGAAGATTTGCCAGGCACCTGTGACAGGAGGAGCAGGGATAAGAAATTAGTTGTGCTGATGAATAATGACATACAGGTTAGATAAGCGAGAAAGAAGACTGAAGGAGGGGCATGGTGAAGATACAATGCAGGATCCATGGACTAAAGGTTTTAACAAGGGGAGCATGTTATTGCACTTACCACGCTTAAACAAGAGCATGAGAAGCTGTCTGAATTGATGATTCTGTAGTTTCTATTGGAGCAAGTGCTAGGCTTTGACAGTGACTTGACTCTAGAGGCGTGAGGGGAAAGGCAGCATATAAGTCAAGGGACTGAGGGGATAGCTGTGTGTATCCACTGCCTGGTGGATGGAGCTGTTTAGAATGAGGGCAAGGCTGAAAGAGATGTCTGTCTTCAAGGGCTAAAGCCTTCAGAGAAAAGAAGCCAGTTGAGGCTGCTGCATGCTTCTTCACTCTAGTCTCAAATTTATTCATTGCTAGGGACTGCACCTTCCTAGCTCCTACTTCCTCTCCCACACTGCCATCTTCTTCATACCCTCACCCAACTTAAAATCCTCACGATTAAACCATCACTATCTAATTTTATGTGAAATTGAAATTTTACCCCCAGACTTATATTTGGTTTACTTATATTTTAAGTACTATAATATTATAAATATATTATGGAACCATGAGACAAACCCATAATTGGAAACAATGACCATGTGTGATATTTAGTCTAGGGATTATTACTTAACAAAACAACATACTTTGTAATGGTTAACATGTCCTGATGTTAAGAGAATTTTCTTTTTTTATATGATGTGGTTTCTTAAATACAAATTATTGTATAATAAAGACAATAATAAATATAGTTAATATTTTTTCATAGTATAATTTTAGGTGTTAGCAAACAGATCTCATAATTTATTTTGGTTTTGCAAAACATTTGGGTTTCTTGCTCCTTTTTACCCAGGTCCTTTGTCTTTTACCAGATATTTTTCATTTAAATATATGGAATGCATTCTTTTTTAAGCATATGTCAGGCTTTGGATTTTTTTATAGTGATATATATATATATATTCTTTTTCCTAGAAAATTATTTGTCTTCAAGTTTAAATCTTATTTTTTTACAGCTAGAAGAAGTAATAGGACACCTGAGAATACTTTATAGCATTGTGAATTATATTTCATATTGTGAATGTGTTTCAGTCTGAAAATGAATCTAAAGATAGAGGTCCGCTTGTTCAAACAAAGTTGAGCTCCAGTCATCCAGACAGCAAGGCTCTGTGCTCCCCTGTGAGTTCAGCTCTTGAAAGCAATGCAGTCAGGGATGCTCTGCTGCCTCAGCCCCTAGAACCTGTGCTGGTAAGTCCTGGTATTTTATTAACTCATAATTCTTAGAAAGGCTATAAAATGTACTGATTAGGAAGATCTAGAAATACAAAATTTCTTAACAAATACAGAGAAAATAGGGTATAGCTAAATTCTATAGCTGCATTAAAGCTGTATGCTAATGAATGCAAACTAATGCTCTGTAAAGTGAACTGAGAGTTAATAGTTGTGTCATTGGGACTCCTGCATAGCAGGTTCTGAGATACAATTAAGAATTCCAGTGACTGATTGGAGCAGGTGATACCTGAGAAAAGAAATAAGGGAGGGACTGGACAATGATGGCCTGGAACTAATGGGGAGTTCTGAAGCAAAGACATTGCATCACCCAAGTCTATAGTGTGCTGCTGTGCTCAAGACTTGGCTGGAGGTTGAGGTGATGGCTGCAGCTTGACAGCTGATACCAATCTAAAGATGTTGCAGCTCAGTTTTGCTAAACATACCCCTTGCAGTGTGCCAGCAGGTTCTTTGTTCTAGAAAATCTGAACAGAGACTCCCGAGGCTGCCAGAATGATGCTAGAGCTAGCTCACTGAATGTCTCCTATCCAGAATCTACAGGTTATCTCTGTAGATTCTCTTGGTAATCCTTGCTCACCACTCCTAAAGGTAGACTAGTTCTCATTGTTCATGTAAAGCAATTAAAAGAATATAGCTAATAAGTTAGTACTGATATACTCAGAACCAAGCAAATGTACCCATAAGCTTTTTATAACAATTTTCTTAATAATCCGTTCTAGATTAGTTTAAATAGATGATGTCAGAAGAAAACCAAAGGGAAAGAAAAGTAAAAATGGAACAAAACTAACACAAACTAAACTGTGATTTTCAGTTTTACTCAGGGTTTGGGTTCCAGATCCAGACTTAATATCACATAACAGTCACCTATTCAAGAGGAGAGACTTACCAGAAAGACATGGTGGGCTTATGGAATCTAAGATTCAGAGGGCAGCTGGTTTCTGAAGGGCACCTGTTGCTCTGCCCATCTGACACTTCAGCTTTGCTTTAAAAAAAAAAAAAACAAACAAAAAACAAGAAACAAAAAACAAACAAAAAACCTGTTTCTTTCTTCTTTGTTGCCTGTGTTTTGTCTCTTTCAGTATGGAGCTGTCTCTGATTCCTGTCTCTGTCTTATTACTGGTCTCCCCACTCCATGCTATCCCTGTCCCCCTGTGGCTCTGTCTCTTTACCTTTCTCTTTTCTTTGTCTTCTCCCTCCTGTCGATCAACTTCTCTTTTTTCCTCCTGGTCTCTCCAAGCTTCCCTCTCCTCCTGCATCTTTACCTCTCCACTTCCCCCTCATCTCTCTCCTGCTCTCCACTCCCACTTTGTCTATATAGAGTCTTTTCATCAACGTGCACAATAAAATACAGGATAAAAAACTTGAATAACAATAATATTGAATACAATACATTTATAAACTTACCATTGAATACATATCAAACTGAAACATGGGTTATCATTGTAACTTGAGTAATGTTTCAAAATTTTTATTATATTATGTTTCTGTGTGTGTCTTGTGTTGGCTTGTACATGTCATGGAATTTAATTTTTAAGCTGTTTGGGAAATTTCTGATTTTAACAAATTCTTCAACTATATTTACATAATTTTTAATAACTATTTAACTTAAAACTACATATATCTATATGACAAATAGCAAACTTTCATAAAAGACCCCCACCATGAAAAAGACTAAGAACTGTAATAGATTAGGAACAATAATGATAAAAATTCAAGATGTGCTGGTCCTAGCAGTATCTTCACCAACAGAATTAACTTCCTTGGGCATGTATGATCGTCAAATTGATCATCAACTTGATAGGACCTAGAATCATCTAGAAGACAGGCCTATGGTCATGTCTGTGAGTGATTGCTATAAATTGGTTAATTTAAGTAAAAGATGCACCTTGAATATGAATGACAACATTCCATGTGCTGGAGTCCTGGGCCACATAGAGACAGTGGAAAGGCTAAGCACAGCACTCCCTCATCTCTCTCTGCTCCCTGCCCATGGATGCAATGTGGCCAGCTTCCACCAACATGCCTTCTCCACCATGGTGGATTTGTACCCTTGAACAGTGAGCCACGATGAACCCTTCCTCTTACTTCTTGTCTGACATTTTGTTACAGCAGTGAGACCATTTATAATATTTAAAAGACTGAAAATATATTTTTAAAAGTACAGTAGTATTCCAAGAACTAAACAAATTCTGCAAATAACTTTAAGACAATTTTAAAAAGGTAAGCCCCTTCCCCATACCCTCCTCCCCATCTTCTCTGAGAAGGGGGAGCCACCCAGGGGTACCAACCCACTCTGACACATCAAATCACTGCAGTACTAGGCACATCCTCTCACAGAGGCCAGATAAGACAACCAGTTAGGGGAAGCAGGAAGGCAGCAGAGTTAGGGGCAGTCCTCATTCTAGTTGTTGGGGGACCAGACAAACAAGCTGCAAATCTGCCACATGTGTGTGGGGGTTCTAGGTCCAGCCCATGTGTGCTCTTTGGTTGGTAGTTCAGTCATCACATACAATTCTAGTCAGAGTTGTTTGACCTAGTTCAGTCTAGAAAATTCTTCAGTTTCCTATTAGGTGATTTAAAATTTAATTTATAGAATAAGGATTGTATTATTATTACATATGGTCTAGTGTGCTAACTTTGAATTGCTATTTTAAAAATATTTTCTTTCTGATAATCTCCTATTATGTACATATTTATAGAAAAAGGGTTGTATTCTTCCTGGTAATCAAAGCAAAGCCCTGCTAACAAGTACCCCATCTTCAGACATAGCTGAATTTGTGGTAAGTATAGCCTTTGGCCCTTATAGGATCTGTTTTTTGACATCTCTTCTTCCCATTCATCTGTTTATGTTGTACCATGGGCATTTGCCCATAAAGAGTAATGCCTGTGCTTTTCTGCTACATAAACACACTTTCATTGGAAATACTCTATATATGGTTTGTTTGAGAGCTTTGTTTAAAGATTTTATTTTTAATTACATGTATGTGTCTGTGTGTGGGCGTGTGCACTGGAGTGTGAGGGCCCACAGAAACCAAAAGACGGTATCAGATCCCCTGCAGATGGAGTTACAAGTGCTCGTGAAGAGGGTATCAGATCCCCTGCAGATGGAGTTACAAGTGCTCCTGAACTTCGTGGTGAGGTTGCTGGGAATTAAACTCAGGTCCTTTGCAGGTGCTCTCCTGCAAAGCAGTTCACATTCTTAATGGCTGAGCCATTTCTTTAGCCCCAAACTTGCCAGGTCACAAATTTTTCTTCCCCCACCCCCTCCCTTTCTTCTCCCTCCTGCCCTGACTGGCCTCAAACTCTCCTTGTAAACCAGGCTGCCTTTGAATGCATAGAGATCAGTCCAACTCTGTCTTTGGAAGATTGGGATCAAAGTCATAGACTGCCATGACCAGCCTTTCTATATATGTAACATAAAATTTAGAATTTTAACCATGTTTAGCTGTGCATTGAACATTTCTGTGCAGCCATCATCTCTGTCTAGCTCTAGAATTCTTTTTTATCATGTAAAACTGAGATTTCATACCTATTAAATAGTAACTTCCTGTAGAACCATCCCCCAGGCCCTGACAGTTACCTCTCTACTTTCTGTGTATGAAGTGAACTACATTAATGCCTCATATACTTAGAACTATACATTTCTTTCTCCTCTGTTTAGTTTTTGAGGCAGGGTCTGATTTATCTTGGGATCAGTTGACCCTCCTGCCTCCACCTTCCCTAGTAGCTGGGATTATGGGTGTATTCCTTTTATGACTAATATAATTCACAAATATTATGTCTTCAAGTTTGCATATGTGATAGCATGTGTCAGAAATTACTTTCAAGGACTGAAAACATGGTTCATTCAGTAGCTAAGATCACTGGTTGTTCATTCACTGGACTGGGGTGTGAATCCCAACATAACCCTCTATAACTCCAATTCCAGGGAATCCAACACCCTCATCTGGCCTTAACAGGACTACATACACATGGTGTACAGACATTAGCACTCACACACATGAGATAAGCTACTTTTAAAAACAGATAATGTGAAGTGGTTCAGTGTGTAAGGGCACTTCCTACAAACTGAGTTCTTTGGGGTTTTTTGTTTTGTTTTGTTTGTTTTTTTGTTTGTTTGTTTTGTTTTGACAGGGTTTCTCTGTGTAGTCCTGGCTATCCTGGAACTCACTCTGTAGACCAGGCTGGCCTCGAACTCAGAAATCCACCTGCCTCTGCCTCCCAAGTGCTGGGATTAAAGGCGTGCGCCACTACCACCCGCCCGGCAAACCTGAGTTCTATCCACAGGACTCACACTGTGAAAGGTAAAAACCAACTCCTGAAAGATGTTCTCTGATTTTCACATTAAGTGCAGAGGTATATGCACACCAACACACACTCACACTCACACATCACACCACACACACACTTCATATCACATCACAAAACACATACACACAAACACACACCATCCACACACACCACATCACATGTACACACCATACAGACACCACACACACACTACACACACACACACAACACACAACATACCATACATATACCACATATCACACCACACATATACACATCACACATCACACCACACACACCCCATACCCCCAACACACTGAATTACTTACAGTTTAGAGACGAAAACATGTCTGTAATAAGATCATATTTTATTTATGTGTCTGTCAGTCAGTGGACATTTTGGTTATATGTACTTTAGTTGTTATAAACACTGGAGGTAAAATTATGCATGTGTACAAGTATAAGTTCCCTATTTTCAGTCCCTCTGAGAGTATACTCAGGAATAGAATTTCTAGGTCATGTGGTGGGGCACTTTTAAGTTTTCTAGAAAGTCTTTCCATAGGACTTACAACATTTTACAATCTTACTAGCAATGTTCTAGTTTCTGTCCCTGTTCATTGTTGCCAGTATTTGTGATTTTGTATTCTGTTTGGCTTTAATGAGAAAATAATTTATACATTGTTTTATACACAATTAAATATGATTTGCAGAATTATTTCTAAATGTAATTAATTATGTTTATTCAAATGAAATTAGTTATGCATCAAATATACAAGAAAATGCTTCAATAAGATAGCACTTTCTTTTTTTCTTTTTTTTCTTTTTTTATTGGATATTATATTTACATTTCAGATTTTATCCCCTTACCCCTTTCAGTGTTAGTTAAATTACCAAAAGCTAGTTGTTTTTGAAACTTTAAAAGGAATTATATTATTGTATAGATTGATTTGTCTCCAGTGCAAAATGTATCTTTTGAAGAACTGTTTCCAAATGTCAGCAATTATGTTAACTCAAGTGAAATTGTCCCTGTGTCAAGTTGGCAAGAAAGTTCTTCAAATGAGGTAACATTTTTAATTTTTTTCAATTGTTGAAAAAAACAGTTATTATGCTGTGCCTTGAGACTAACATCTTTTATGTGTGTCAAGAAGAATCTGTTGTTACATATGTGACCTGCATATCTTTTCTCCACTTACATGAACTGCCTTCTTACTCTGCACATAGAATCTTTTGAGGCACAACATTTGAAATTTTCATGGTTTAAGTTGTCTAATTTTTCTTTTGTAACCTGTATCTTTGGTGTCATATGAAAAGTAATGACCAAATTGAATACCAGGAAGCTGCTGCCTGTGTTCTCTTTAAAGAGCTATAGATCTTATACTTAGGCATAAAATCTACTTTGACTTATTTGTTTTGTGAACATCTAACCTCACTTTTACATGCAGGTGCTCAGTTTTAACATTATTATTAATGCTATTATCTAATTTAATTATCTGAGAATTTGTACTATATACAAAGTTAAGCATAATAATTTCAGATTATAGATGTTTTCTTTTTTTTTTTTTTGCAACTAGAACTTATCATGTAGCTCAGCCTAGACTCAGTTTCACAGTCTTAACTTCAAACTATTATAATTTCCCAAATGCTTAGATTACAGGCATGTGCCATCATGCCCAAGCAAGGCAAAAACATTGTACTTTCAGAACTCAGTGGATGTCTTATTGTTTTTCACAAATTTCTTTGTGTACACACACACACACACATACACGTATAATACACAATGGGACATGGTAGTATGACTTATTGACTCATAAATGGGTAGGAAATGACTGAGTTCAGACACTTATTAGAAGTTCTTGTTGAAACTTCTAGATGTTTCTATGATTTATTTATTTATTTATTTATTCATTCATTCATTATTTGGATATGTATATGTGATGTATGCATGTGTGTTCTTGTGGCATGGGTCCGAGTGTGTGTGAGTGTGTGTGTGCATGTATAGTTATGAGGTTGATATCAAGTTGCTTCCCACCTTGTATATTGAGGCATAGTCTCTCTCTGAACCCAGAAATCCCAGTTTGGGTGAGTCTGGCCAGCCAGCTTGTTCAGGGCATTCTGTTTCTTCCTCCTTGGTACTTGGATGACATGAAGCCTGACATTTACATGGGTGAAAAGGATCCAAATTCTGGTTCTCAAACTTGTTTTTAGCCTCTTAGCTTTATTTAGCGTAGCTTTGTTGGCCTTCCCCCACTTAGGCTTCTGTTAGATACGGGCTTTCCCCATCTTCTATGGTTTAGCCTGAGTAGAAGGAAAAAGGCTTATTTTTGTGTATATATGTATTTCCGGATTGGATAAGGACTCCTGATAGCTTTGCCTGAGTCACATGTCTGTCCTGGTCTAACTGTCATTTCTAGGAAGATGAAACCGTAGTTGTCTAAGCCTGGGTTTCCTGCCCACTACTGTGGTCATAGAACAAGGGTTACAACCAAAACTTGCTGAGCTTTTGAAACAAGTTGCCTTTCTCCATTACAATTACTTTACGGTATTTGGTATTGGACAGAGAAACATTGAGATCATCCTAAATTGCATTCCTTTCCACATAATTTGTTTTTCTACCCTGTAATTTGTAAGTGAAAAACTTTTTTAATCCCAGCACTTGAAGGGAACAAGTAAAGGATCTCAAGACTAGCCTGACCTATCTGTATAGGGAAGCCCTGCTTCAGAAAAGGAAGTCTTCTTTTGAGGACATGTTGGAGTGTGATGCTGTTTTTATTTTAAAAGTAGAGTGGGAAACTTTAGGAATATGTTGAGTCAGTTTCCTTTATCTTACAGAATTCTTTTTTAGCTCAAATATTTTGTTACAGCTCTGATTATTTCTTAATTTATTATTTGGTAATACATTTTTAACATTTTGGGTGGTTTTTATTGGTTTAATCTTTTCTCTCAGTTTTTATAGCTACTGATTCTTTCACATATATTTTGGAAGCACTTCCCTATTATTCTTCACCCCTCCCCCCCCAAAAAGCTACTGGAAATAAAAAAAAAAATCTTGTTTTTATCTGACTGCAGCTATACACACTGATGTTGCCCAGCACTTGGTCTGAGAAAGCACTTGGTCTCGACTCTTAGGAAAGGTTTCATCAGTAGAACAGCTCTTGGTCCCAGAAAACAACAGTAAACTGACTAATCTGTCAGCATGGATGTCGGTCCTGTCAGATCAATTTATTAATTGATTAAGTAAATGGTTCAAATACAGTCCTTTTCTGTGTTCACCCTAGAGATAGATGCTAAGTAGAGTGGAACATGGACAGCTCTTTCCTTCAGGGATTCTGTTTCTTAAGGAGGATGCTGAAACCTTTGGTCTCATCTGTATTTATACCAATGGAGATGCTCTCCTGCTGAGCATGGAGCAAACTGTGTGTTCTTCCAGTGTGTTTCTCTTTTTTGGAATATTAGCTTGTTGAAGTGGCTGTGACAAATATTACAACACAGGTGGTTTCTTTAAACAAGAAAACATGTTCTACCACAGTTCAGAAGTCTGGATGTTAGCAGGCACAGCTCCCCAAACCCACTGGAGGCGGATCTTTCTTCTGTCATGACGTCATTTTTGTGACTGGGGGAGCATAGATCCAGTCTTTGCCAACTCTCATATGGCTGTCTTCTCTCTTTGTGTGTCTCTGTGTCTTCACGAACATTTTTCCTGTGGGTCAGTGTCCAAGGTTTCTGTTTTTATAAGGACCCGGGTTATATTGAACTAGGGCCTATTCTAACTTGATGAAATCTGTAATGAACACATTTCCAAGTAAAGTCACCTTCACAGCTGCTGATATCTTTTTAGAAAGATATGGTTCTGCCCATGGTAGTTGTCTTCTAGTTTTCCTGTCTAATCAATCCCAGACTCTTTTGTTAATTGTTTATACAACTTTTTAGATCTGACATCCATCAAATTTTAACTCACTTTAACAAGTTTCTGCTAGAGTTTTCTGACATGTGCTTTATATGCCTAGACACAATTGTCTGTCATCCTGAGAGATTTGCCTGAACCACAATTCTGGGGATTCACAAAGCTGCTACACACACTCCCCACCCTATAGCTAGCTGGCAGCACCACCTCACTCTGACTCCTACCCCATAGTTAGAGAAGTGAACCCTCCTCTAGCCCTTATGAAGGAGAGTGAGGATTGTTTGGGATTGTTCATGACAGAACAAGTCTTAATTCCATCCTCACAGTTGAGGAATCACCTAATCTAGTGAGAGAATTGGAGGTACAAATAATTTTGTTTAGGATTTCTTCAGCATTACTTTAGCAGAGTTCTAGCTTCCCATATTTTGAGGAACCATGTTGATTGTTTTTTTTTCCCCTGTTTCAGAAGCTGAAAAAAAAAAAAACCTCTTGTCTTTGGATCCTGTGTTGTGAAATTTCTTGCTATGTCTCACTCTTTTTCATTGTACTATGCCAAAATGTTAAAAATTCTATTTGTGTGCATGTATATGCATACTTGGAGTTGCAGATATGTGTGAAGATGCCATAGCCCATATGTAGATGCCAGAAAACAGCCTCGGGTGTTGGGCCTTGCCTCCACCTTTTTTGAGTATCCCCTAAAATGATTTGTTCTTAGAGATGAGAGAATCCCAAAAGCTCATGGACTAGTCACCCTCTAATATATAACACTAAACAACAGGAACCTTCCCCTTTCTTCCTTCCACTCTGTTCTCCCTAACTCTCCACTGAACATATATACTCCACATGAACATATGCATATACATAAGCAATTTCTCTGGATGCTAATGAATTATTATGCACTCATAGTTAATATTATAGATGTGGAAAGATAATTGAACAATATCAGTTGTAAGTAGTGCTTGTCAGCTGTGACATTATATGGCTGACCTAGGCTAACAACATTAGATCTGTGGACAGCTAAGAGCAGAATTTTTCAGTCTCTTGTCTAAAGGAGAAGGCACCTTGGACTGGGCATCTCAGCATCTACTGGTGTGTGTTCACTTTGTTCAGCTGTTTACAGCACAGAACTACTGAATGGTCAGAAATCTTCCAAGAAGGAAATTATCTAATAGCCCCTTAGGACAATTCTCTGTCCTGTGTTTGAGATGGGAGGTGGCTGTTGAAAGAAGTAAGAAAGCAGATGTTGTTATAAAATAGCATCTATACAAAAGAGAATGTGCATGGTTTAAGTAAGAAGTAAATCAACACCTTTGTTCCCCTCATTCAGATAATAAATCAGGACATTATAAATACCCACCTCCAAAGTGTTTCAAATCTCGATTCGCTTTAGCTTCCCAATAAGTATCTGTTTTCTTGATGCTTGATCCATTCTGTGGTGATTTGAATGGAACTGGCCTCCACAGGTTTGTGTGTTTAAATACAGGTCCTTCCTGTTTGGGAAGGATTAGGAGGTATGTTGTTTTGTTGGAGATGTATAACTGGGGACAGGCTTTGTGGTTTTGAAAGCCAGGTACTATGTGCATTGCTCTCTCTGCCTCCTGCTCACGATTTGAGATGTGTGCCTTCAGCTATTCCTGCTGCCATGCCTTCACTCCACCATATGAACTCTAACCTTCTGGAACCATAAGCCAAACTAAAGTCTTTCTTTTATAAGTTGCTTTGTTCATTGTATTTTATCACAATAGGAAAATAACTAAGATAATTCATCATCCCTTTTTATTTTTCAATACTGACACCAGTACTAAACCATTCCTTCGACATGGTGCATATCCTTGTTTATTTGGGTGTTACTTATTGTTTTCTGATATGATTCTGTCATTCTAACCAAGAATACTGAGACTATTTGTACTTTAAATTAGATAGCATTAAATATAATACTTGGAGGGATTATACAATAACTACTTTTCTTTCTTTTTCAGTTTTCTCCAAACACATCAGAGATCTGTTGCATTATTAGGGCATCACCAGGAGCAAGACAGATGAGAAGGAAAGACACTGCTGTGAAAAACAGATGTTCTCTTCCTAAAGATGTTCCTCTAGGTACGAGCTTAGCATTTTCTTCTCATTGTATAAAGTGTGTTTTTTATAATAAATGCTTTATGTACACAGTAAATTCATTTATAACCTGTATCCTCAAGTTTTTATATAAAACAGAAAAGATAAAATTACAAAAATCCTGGACAGATTTCACAACCTGAGTAAAATAACTTTTTGAAGATGCATACTTCATCTTTTGAAAACTTTGCTTGTGATATTGACTTAACTGTATTTATCTAGGATGCTGCTTCTTTAATAATTTGAAATTTTCTACTGTTTATATTTTATTTTAGTTGTATTCTTTTAAAAGACAGAGGGTTTTTTGTTTGGTTGGTTGTCTGGTTGGCCGTTTTTAGTTTTTTTCTTTTCTTTTCTTTATTCACCTGGTATTGGTTGAGTACTTCTGTGCGAGATGAGATGCTAGAATCTTAGCATCTCAGTTCCTCACCATGATTATAGTAGATACAATTAGTACTGTTATTCCACTTTTACACACTTAAAGAGTAGATTTTAAGTGGTAGACATTACGAAGTGGTTATGGCAAATTCAGTCATTCAAGGCATCTAACATCAAACTAATCAATTTTTTTCTAATGCCTTAGTGAAGCTGAGGAACCTCTCATGAGTGAGTGCCCAGTGAAACAACTGAAATATAATGTATTTCCTCTATGTCCACTGTTCACTCTTGACTTTTGTCTTCATTTCTTCCACAGTGTCTGCTGTGAGCATAATTCAAAGTCATGGAGAATTTTCTTTTTAAATAACTGCCTGATTTACTAAGTCAATACTATTCATTTTATACCTAATAATTATGTTACTGAGGGTTGCCTAGAATATCAGAACAAGTATTAATAGGTGTCTGTTTCTCTATGCATACCCACAAACACACAGCATTTAGTACTTCTGGGAGAGGTTCTTTTTATAGAATATAGAGGAGAGATAAAGAACCTTTCCTGGTGTCTCTTGTGCTCAAATATGTAAATACATATGTGATGATTGATGGATAGATAGATAGATAGATAGATAGTTGTTTTATATAAAAGGAGACTTAATACAGGAATTGGTCAAATGATTATGGAAGTTTCAGAGTTCAATGGCAGGCCATCCGAGTGCTGGAGAACCAGAGATGCCAGTAGCATAGCTAAGTCAAAACCCAAAGGTTTGAGAACAAGGGGTGCCAGTGGTATAAACTCTTAGACAAGAGCAATGAGCAGTAACCATGCATCTTAGTTAGGGTATCCATTGCTATGAAATGACACCATAACAAAGGCAACTCTTATAAAGGCAAACGTTTAATTAGGCCTAGCTTACAGTTTCAGAGGTTTAGTTCATTATCATCATAGCAGGAAGCATGGCAGCAGGCAGGTAGACATGGTGCTGGAGAAGGAGCTGAGAGTTCTGCATCTTGATTCAAAGGCAACCAGGAGAACACTGCATTCCAAGCAGCTAGGGGGAGGGTCTCAAAGCCCAGCCCCATAGTGACATACTTCCTCCACTAGGCCATACCTACTCCAAAAGGCCACACCTCCCTATAGTCCCACTCCCTAGGCCAAGCATATTAAAACTACCGCAGCATGAATGCTCAAAGCTACTGTGTCCTGATAGTTCTTCTACTGAACAAATGAGTCCATTGCTTTTTAATTCAACCTCACTCAAGTTCTCAGGACATAGGCAAAATATAGCCATACATATATATATTCAGAATGTAATACAAATGACCTGTAACCTAGTCCAAATAGAAGTGTGTTTCCCTTCTGAATCTTTATGAGCTGGATTGTCATCATCTGCATTTCTTTCCACACTCTCTGGAGTTTTCCAAACTCCCACTAGAATGGCCGATTAATCTCTGCTTACAAATTCTAGGACTTCTTTAACCTACAGCTCCAGATTCCTCTATATTCCTCCCACAAAAACAGTCCCAAATGCCTAAGAACTGCACCGTCTCATTTATCAGTGCAGTGACCTCACTCTTGGTACCGACTTTTCTATATGAATTACTTTCTGCATTGTGACCAAATACCTGACAAGAAGCAGTTTAAAGGGGAGGAGTTTATTTTGGCCTGTGGTTTAAGAAGTACAGTCAATAATGGTGGAGAAAGCATGGTGGAAGAACATGAGACAGCTGATAGCATTATATCTGGTGTCAGGGAGCAGAAAGTGGACAGGATCTAAGCCTGAGCTATAAAACCTCCAAGCTTGCCCCAGTGACTCAGTTCCTCCATGAAAGTTCCATTTCCTATAGGTTCTGCAGCTTTCCAGAATAGCACTACCAGCTAGGTGGGCCCATAATGGACACTTTACATCCAAACCACAACAGCATGTGCCACTCTCACTCTGTAAAGCAGTCCATAAATTCACGTGCAGCAGCTTTGGCAGAAGTGCTGTATGTAAAAAAGGCATATCCATATCCATATTGTTTACCTTGGAAGGACAAAACACTGCCTTTTGCAAGATAAAAGTGTTTTGTGTTGCTGACTGAGCACTTCAAGATGTACTGCTATCATAGAGCAAGGTAGGTCTCTGTCTATGAGCCTGTGCTCCCTGCTACCTCATTAACTCATATGCAAGGACAGAGAGGATACCAGTCAGATTCTTTTCTCTTTCTCCAACCTTGTTCTGATGGAGGTTGCTAGGGGACAAAAGAGACTGACTGGTATCCAAAAGCATTGATTATTCTATCCATTTGATATATTAAGAATTCTTCTCTGCTGAGGTCACCATTTGGTGTATATTTGTATGCCATCCAAATAAATATATTCATGTGGGGTTTTTTTTTTTTTTTTGTCTGTTTAGAGACCTTTATATGATGCCTTTTCTCAAATGTCCTTTTCTTCTAGTTTTCCAATCACATTTCTCAACCATCCATCCAAACCTTGGTTACCACCTGTGAATTGGTATGCACCCAACATCTGATCATTCCTCCTTCCAGCAAAGCAACAACCCAGTACACTACTCAAAGACCTGCCCCAGGGCAAGCAGATTTCACATTTTTTTTCTGAGACAAATTAGAGTGACTGATCAGTATGTACCAGATCTGATCTTTTTTCCTGGCCAGTCACCTATAGAGCACTCCCCATGACCTCTTAAATGTAACCTGGATGAGAGAAGATAAAGAAGTTAAAGTAGAAGGCTATGGCACTTTTTTATGTGACCTACTTGTGCCTTCAGTGCATGCTTGAGTGCAGTCCTATATGCATCAGTTTCATTTGGCATGAAGACATAATCTTCACTTTGTGGCTTGCTAAGTCATATAAAATACAGTAGTGCTCAGTAACATAGTGGCCCAGTGATATGACCCATTCACGGGCTAAATGCTGTTCTTCAGTGTTTAAGTATTTATCTACCAATGATGGGTAGATATTCCACCAACTTCACTTTTTAATCCTCTTAGAGGCCATACTGTTCAGCTCTAGGTCCTACCAAAAGATCCAGGCAGCATCTCTATTTGTCAGGGACACTTAAAGCACCACTGAATCTACTGGACCATGTAGTGCAAGTGTTAGAGCATCTTGCAGCATAGCTTGTATCTGTTATAGAGCCTTTTCTTGTTCTGGGCCTCTTGTTAAATTGTGTAATTTTTTTAGGTCATTTGGTAAATGGGCTAGAATAGCACAAATAAATAAGATACATGCTGACAACAAAATCCGTAATGGCCCATGAAGGAGTAGGAATATGCCTTTTCTGGCTACAACAACTATGCCATGCTTCAGGGGTTCTCCCAGAGTACAGGACCCCCTAAAGATATAGACTAGAGCCAGGTGTAGTGGTGCACATATTTAAGTTCAGCACTCAGGAGTCAGAGACAAGTAGATAGATAGTTTGAGGTAACTTAGATCTGTTTTCTATGTAGCACATTTCTGGCCAGCTAGGGCAACATGACTTATCTTTTTAAAAAGATATATACTATAATAGTTATTGGTCATGATAATTTCAAACCAGAATCTTGCCAGATTCACATCAATTAAAAATAGGTAAGTCAACTCTAGTATATTCATTCAAGTTCTACACAGTACTAATTAAACATATAGTTAAATGAAACTATTTTATTGGATCATGTTAATTAACTTCACATAAGATATTAGACATTTTAAGGAGCATATTTACTATTATTTATTTATATGTGTATAGCAAAAACCAGTTAAACTTAATTCTGAAGGAACTGGGAGTGGACACCTGTTTGTTGTAACCAGACCTGTAGAATGATGGTTTTGCGACGCGCTACCTCGCCGATAAGGAGAACGCCACACTCAGGATTCTTCTGACAGCATTTATTGAACAGCTCTTCAAGATGGAGAAAAGGGGAAGGACGCCGAGCTCAGAAAGCCCGCTGCTTAAATAGAGCTTTGGGAGACGTGCAGATCCCTCATTGGCTCAAATCTTTCATCCAATTGTCATACTCGGTTTTCGCGCCATGCGCAGGCGCATTCTCAAGTAAAGCTTCCGTGAAGAACCAGGAAGCAGAAGCCGGCGCCATCTTGTAATGGCAAATGCGGCTCCTCACAGGTTTTAACTAAAGAAGTTGCTACAGATAATTTTATGGTACTGGTTAAGTTAGTGTGTAATACTTATGAAAAATATTCAAGCTGAACATACGTGGGTTTTTTTTATACATATACCAATAAAAACTTTATTAATAAAAATAGAGAAACTATTTATCCTAGTTAGGTCTGTCATACTAGTTTATGACATCAGATATTGTCAAAATTTGGGGGTTAAGTAGCAAATCCAAATTAAAATGCGTGGGAGATTTAGTCGTTCAGTTAGCAGTTAATTTAGAGACCCCTTGATGAATGTTGAGCTGCTGCTGCCATCTCCTGGCTTATTTCTGAGAGCAGCTTCCTCACCTAAGTGATTGCCCTTCAACATCTTGCTACTTGTGTCTGCGTTTCATTTAGTAAAAATAGCAAAGCACCAAACTAACTTGTGATCATGTTATTTAAAATATTCAACAGCCTATTCTTAGCATTGGCATTTAAAGTTTTCGCTAGTTTGGCAGTAACCTAATCAGGGCTAGAGGGCAAAGGTCATGTTGATGGTCTAGAACCCTGTGTGTATGGCCGGAAAGGGACTATGTGGATTAGCACTGTTGACTAAAGAACAAACTTGATTCAAGGAAACACCAACCACAAAAATGATGTGGCCAGGAAGAAAGAGTGGTACATAGGCTCTGAAAATGGTGTCTACTAGGTAGATGAGGCCTTAGAAGTGTCTAGATCAACACTTCTCCGTGGTAGTCTTCTGGTCACCAGAACAGCTGAAAACCTGAAAACCTGATTTGTTATAGATGCCAGAGATTAAGGCAGAGGAATCTGGATCATGTTAAACTTTTCAGCCGATTATAATAAACATTAAAATGGGAGAGCCATGTTCTTTTCTATTTTCTCCCTCTACAGAAGACATTTTTTCACCAGATTAATAAGTGGTTTTGTCCTGGTTTACTCGGATAATTACTGGCCAAATCAGAACTATCTGCACTACATAAACCTAAAAGAGGATAATTTATTTGTTGGTGGTGGGTTTTTTGTTTTGTTTTGTTTTTTGTTTTTGTTTTTTTGAGACCAGGTTTCTCTGTGTAACCCAGCCCTGGCTGTCCTGGAACTCACTCTGTAGACCAGGCTGACCTTGAACTCATAGAGATCCTCCTGCCTCTGTCTCCCAAGCACTGGGATTAAAAGCATGTGCCACCATGCCCAGCTAAGAGGATACTTTTAGCTTTTAATCATATAACCATATAATCATAGATATATACTCCCTTCTCTTTCTCTCTTGATAAGAAGCTTGAGATTTTAGATAATGATATTGGGTAGAAATGGACACAGACACACAACAAATGAGGTAGAAATAATTCTGTACAGAGTGATGGTAACAGAAGTCTTTGGATAATTCTGACACATGAACAAATTCCTTAAAAGTCTATGGATTTTAGTATGCTATCCATAAACTTGGTTAAATAGTAGTTGTTACCTAAAAGAATTGTAAGGCTTATGTAAAGTATCTGGAATATATAATAACCACTCATTATTAAGCCTGAGATTATAGCTCAGTGTAGAATACTTCCCTGGTATATGTGTGATCCTGGGTTCAATTCCCAGCACTACCAAAAGAAATCATGTCGTGTGCAGTAAAGATTTGCTTTAGATGTTTGCTTAGTAGTTCCTTAAGTGTAACTGACATATCTCTTTTGAAAACTTTTCCTTCGTTTTGGTTACATTGCAAAAAGTCTAAAATATGTGTGTAGTTGATGTATCTGATGATAAATTTGATTATGCTATCTCACATGAAGAATAATTTATCAAGTTAATGTCTATCAAGTAGGTATATCAAATCAGTGATATATCAAATATGTCACAGATAGACATATTTACCTATTATAATTACAGAGGTGAAGTATGGCCAGTCAGTGCTTTAGAGGAAAAGAAATCAACATGTTTTGACATCATAAAGAATTTTCAAGCCTGTTGTCTGGTTGACATGTATCCATTCATGTAAAGATGGAGTTCTGTAGTTGGCTGACTCATTTGGGAAATACTCTAGGAGTCTTGAATATCATGTTCTAGATGGTTACTTTCTGGAGTTGATACAGTTGCCTCCTCTGCCAGTTAATAATCTGATAGAAGATATCAGATGGCTAAAACAACCCTAATGGAGTCATATGTGCCTTAATAGACATATATATGGGATCCTACTACGGTACACAAGGAAGGTGGGTCTCCTTAGGTGGATGATATAAGGCCATGAAGAATCTTGAGTACAGGCCTTCTAAAAGGAAGCATCAGTATAAATATAAGGATAGATATCTAATGTTCTTCCAAAGAGTTGAAATTACTCATGCCTGCTGCCCTTGCAGACTTGACTTTTGAGAAACTTGCATTGGGAGGTAGATGGTGGAGCATCTCTGAGGTCACGCTCACTATCTTATTCTGACCAAAGTCACTTTTTAGTTGATCATGTTGCCAAGAAGGGTTTAGATTTGGAAGAAGTGAGCAGAAAGTAAAAAGTCTGTGGGGGTGTGGCTTTTGTCAAAGTCCATATGAACAGAGTTGGGAAGATAGAGACCTGTGCTAGTCTGTCTCAAATATGTTATTCAGATCACCTGAGTATTTATAAATACTTATTCTCCAGTTATTGCCTTGGAAGTCTGACTTGGGAATTCTAAGAGCCAGTCTAAAGAGTTGATAGGACTTAGTAACTAACCAGTTGCTTGAATGGGGTGGTAAGAAAAGGTGATTGGAAGATGATGCTCAGATCTCTATTAATTTCAAGTTCCAGAAGTGAGGTGTGATAGTTCATAACTGGGAGAATAAGGTCAAATCCCTGGGTCTGCATATATGAAGATGATGTGATGGTGAGGCTGGGAATTACCCAGAGGCTGGTGGGGGTACTGAGTGACAACATCTAAGTTAGTATGTTGGGGGCCGACTTTTAGCAGAAAGCGGCTATCAGCTTTGCAGCCATCTTGAGCCATATTCCCTGACATGAGACTTGAATTACAATAGCCTACAACAGCTGAGAACACTCCGATAATCTTGGTTTAGATACCTTGAGATTAAAGGCGCGTGAGATTAAAGGTGTGTGAGATTAAAGGTGTGTGACTTAAGAGTATGATTTAGAAGTATAGAGATCAGAGTTAGAGACAAGACCTAAGGGCATGATTAAAGGTGTAACTTAGAGGCGTGGCTTAGAAGTAAGACATATAAAAGGCAGAGACAGAACAGACCAGAAATCAGACTATAGAAGACAGAACCAGACGAGAGACTAGAGAGAGAGATTCATACACATCAGACATTAGGTAGAATCTGCCCTCACCCTCGCTCTTGCTGAACCTCGACCTGCAGACCGGAGCAGCAGCTTGGGCCGGGATACAGTGGCCCCCCAAATGTGGGTCGGCCCAGGCCTCAACATTTTGCCTGGACTGCAACATTTACTTTGGCCGCCCCAACGTGGGGCTAGTGTGGACCCCAACATTAGTACATCTAACATAGCACTAGAACATAGGGAAGGTGGCTTTTCCAGCTTAAATAATTTGTGAAGCACTCGAGGATTATGTTCAGATGGAGCTTTAGCTACAGCTTCTTTAGAATGGTGCAAGGGATCCTCAGTTCTAATAGTAAGACTACAGTTAGACATTGTTGCTGTTACTGGGTCTCTGGATGGGGTCCCACAGGGAGTGGCAAAGATAATGGATCTCTGGTTTATAATCACTTTCCTCGCCATGCGATATTTGGTAAGATCATCTAAATCTTACTCAAAGATTCCAGTGGGCACAAAGGATGACTATGATAGCAGGGTTTTCTGAGGTGCAAGAATGGAAATGAAAAAGTGACGTGGGAACGCCCTTGGGTTTTAGTGTTAGTCTCCTGGTGTTAGCTCTGAGGGGAAAGCTGCAACAATGTGTTTGGGAAGAAAGCAGATGTTGCCTCCGCAAGGACTTGGGAAGTGAAAAGGAGTGGTAGGTAAGATGCTGCCTGGGCAGTGGCAGAGGCGAACAAAGACAGAAAACACAGGGACAGAGTTTCTCTGGGCTACAAGGAGGGGCTCAGAACCCCACCCCACCCCCAGGCTTCCATTATCAGCTTTTATCTGGCTTTCCTCTAGAATGTTACTAAGCAGGTCTCTTGAGGTCTCCAGAAAGAACTCCCCATCGTTTTAGGAAGCAGGTGGGTGTGATGCCGGCAGGGAGAGCTCTCACCCTCAAGAATTGGTTATTAGTAACTACTGGCCACTTGCTTCTCTACAAAATAATATGTATATTTTTCTCTAGACATTATAATGAAGACAAATGGCAGAACATAACAGCTGTGGCTGGATTTTCACTGCTTTGAAGATGTGAATGTGAATATGAAGTCCATACAAGCAGAATGTCTGCCTGAAATTATATAAAATTAAAAATTCTCTTATTGTTTGTGATAAACTGTGTGGAAATTCCCTAATGGTCTTGTCATTTGCTTTAGTAAGCTAAGAAACAAAAACATTCTCCCATATTCTTCTTAAATGTATATATTTGTACTTTAAATATGAACCAGTTAGATGTTATTAGAAGACCAGGCACCAAAATAGATGATTTTGTGCTCATTATGAACTCTCATTAGGATACTGTCTTCCTTCCTTCCTTCCTTTCTTTCTTTCTTTCTTTCTTTCTTTCTTTCTTTCTTTCTTTCTTTCTTTCTTTCTTCCTTTCTCTTGTCCCCAGATCTGTCCTTTGTATGGATCAAAAGTAATAAAGTCATTGAAGTGCTAAAAATGAAAATGATTATATTACAAGCTATTTTTAACAGAACTTAATTGAAACCACATGAGTGAGAGACCTAATTCCAGGTCTGACTAACAGAAACTCTACACTCAAAAATTGCTGAAGCGGGAATATGTGATGTGTACATGCACTCATACACTAAGTATTTACTATGTGACCTCATCTCCACATCAGGGTCAGCACTCTCTGTAGGGCTATGATTGTGCTTGTCTCAGTGCTCTCATGGTATAACTTGTAGCATCTGCACAGTGCCTGTCCTAAGAAAACAGAAGCCTGTTGTCAGTGAACAGAGTACAGTTGTGTAACTTGGTGAGATTTTAACCCTGATGTTGGTACTAAGGCTACACATAGAAGCAAGAACCAAAGTTTTAAAGCTGCTCCAGTAGCAAGGAAAACCATAAAACTTTCTATTCAATCTGAGGTTAAGTGACCTAATCACCCTTTCTTTTTAAACAGAAGTCCTATGAAAAGATTCTTTTAAATGTTCTGAAAAGATCTAAGCCACTAAAAACACTACTTTTTTTTTTTTTACTCTGACTTCATCTGGAGGTGAACCATGAAAATACAGAAGAAAATGTTAATGACAGAGGAAGCAGAGAATGCAGACATGCTTTCCAGATCAGTTCAACTAAGTCAGTGACTCTTAGAATGGTTTTAAAGCAGAGATATGATAAACTGTGGGGGACTGAGGTTGGAGACAAGGTCTGTTTCCTGTCTTCACAGAGAATAATCTAAGGAAAAGTGCACTACTCTGTACTTCTGAGTCTGATGGTAGGTCCTGTGATAAGCAGTGTGGACTGGGAGTGATGGAGATAGAAGGTACCCATATTTGACTGGTTCATATTTCTAGTTCTGGAGGTTGGTCCTTCACCAATTTATATAGTTTAGAATCAGTGAGTGCTAGGATCAGGAGGCAGTGTAGTATGAACCCAGGATTTCCCATTTTTTGGAGAAGCACAGGGGAAGGGAAGAGGGACAAGCTCGTTCAAACTGACACCCAATGGTTTGGAGAAGAGGACATGACCTTCAGTATGATGAAGAGGAGGGAAACAGAGGGGCCTGGGGCTGGCAGTCATGGCAAGTCCAAAGCAGATTCTTGTTTTTATATCCTAGGAGAAGGGTAGACCCTTAACCCTAGACCTGTGGGCAAGCCTCAGTCTTTTTTTGTTTTGTTTTTTGTTTTTTTGAGACAGGGTTTCTCTGTGTAGTCCTGGCTGTCCTGGAACTCACTATGTAGACCAGGCTGGCCTCAAACTCAGAAATCTGCCTGCCTCTGCCTCCCAAGTGCTGGAATTAAAGGCGTGCACCACCACTGCCCGGCAAGCCTCAGTTATTTATTAACCTTCCCTGAAAGAATTTGTAAAAGGACTTCATTTCTTTCTGGAAAGAGGTCTCCACCATTTTCATCTCCCATGGATTTTTATAATGACCAGCTGATGCAGTGGGACACCTGTAATCCTAGTTACTGAGGAGGCTGAGGTAAAAGGATTGAGAGTTTCAGATTAGCCCAATTAACTTAGCAAGACCTTTTAGAGGGATGTAGCTCAGAGGCAGAGGACTTGCCTGGAAAATGAGAGGCCCTAGGCTCTATCCCCAGCACTGAAAAGACCTGAAGCATTTTGCCTCATCCTATAACTAATTAAACTACATTTCATTCATTTAAAATATATTCAAATTATACCTCATATAAAATTATCTCAGTTAAGAGGCTGAGTATATGGCTCAGCACTTAAGAGCATTTCCTGTTCTTCTAGAAGACCAGAGTTTAGTGCCCAGAACCCCTCGTCAGACAGCACCCCAGAGGACATGGCATACTTTCTGGCCTCTATAGGCACCTGCAAATATAGTTATACACACACACCCTCACACACCATGAATTTAAATTTTAAAAATTTAGTTAAAATCCATAAGAGGCATTATGTCACTTCTATTTTTAACTGGAGTGGGTGAATTTTCACCTGACGACAGTTTCATCGATTCCTATTGTGTATACAGCATTGTGTGTTCTTACAGAGTGAAGGATGTGACAAGTAGACTCCAGATAAAGTTTTTATTCAGCTTTTCTACTAATTTTTACTCTCTAGTCTAAATTTAGAGATGTTAAGTCTTCTTGCACCTTAAAACTTTCTCTAATGTTCTTTCAGCTGGCCCATCTTTCTGCTGGGTTAAATATCAGAGCATTTTCTTGGAATTATCTAATGTAGACTTTTCTCTTAGAAGAGAAAGGAAGTTTCTAGTAGTTTCTAGAAGCTATTGAGTGTGGCCACGAGGTTCTAGATTCCTAGCACAAGGGTTTTGAAATTAGAGTTTAGTTATATAGCCCAATCTGGCCTGAAGCTTGTTAATGCAACTCAAGATACTCTTGAACTTGAATTCTGGCCTCAACCTGAGCGCCACCATCATGCCTGGCTGATTTATTTATTTACTTATTTATTGAAAGAGACTCTCTCTCCTGCCTCAACCTCCCAAGTGTTGTATTACAGCCCTCTCCAGCTGACCTTTTTTTTTTGCATGTGTATATGTGTGTAGTGGGTGGCTGGGTATATGTATGGTCACATATGTATTGGTATACATGTATATATACATATGTATAGTGCACATGGAGGTCAACATTTGGTGTCTTCCTCAATCATTTGCCATTTTATTTATTGAGGCAGGGTTTCTCAGTTGAACTCAGAGCTTGGCAATAAGCTAGTCTAGCAGGCCAGCCTGCCCCAGGAAGCTCTTGTCTCTGCCTCCTAAATTCTGGGATTGTAGGTGGCCATCATGCCTACCTAGCTTTTATGTGGGTTCTGGGCTTACAAAGTTCATCCATCAAGCTTGATATGCAAGTGCTCTCTCCACTGAGTCATCTCTCCAACCCAAAAGTTTTTTTTTTCTTTGCATTTTCTTCTAGTACTGATACTGGGTATTGAAACTATGGCTTCATGTGTTCCAGGTATGTGCTTGATCTCTGATCTATAGACCCTGCCCTTTCTTTTTAAAACTGTATTTATGCATGAGTAAGAGAGGCATGTGTTCCAGAGGTCAGAGGACAATTTGCAGACATTGGTACTCCACGTGGGTTCAGAGGATTGAAGTCTGGTCTGTGGGCTTGCCAACAAGTGCCTATTGAGACCTACTGAGCTATCTCACAGGCCCCCAACTGAACTCTTCTTTTATTAATGTTTGTTTTAATAAACTTGCATTGTATGTGCCTACCACGATTTCTTTGTAGATTTGTCTACCAATTGACATCTTGTTAGTTCCATTCCTTAGCTAGTGTGACTAGCAGTAAACATAGATGTGGAGTATTCCTGTGGTGTAGTAATTTAGATTCTTTCATGCAGATGCCCAGGAGTGGGGCTGGCTCATATGATAGCTCTGTTTAATGTATTCATACTGATTGTCTGAGTGGCCACACCAGTTTGCATTCCCAGTAGCAGTGAATACTAGTTGTCACCTCCCCACGTACATGCTGGCACTTGCTGTCACTTATTTCTTCATAATAGCCATTCTGACTAAAGTGAGATGCAACATTTATTTCCCTAATGGCTAAAGATGTTGAAAGCTATTATAAGTATTTATGTTATTTTTTCTTTTTAAAATATAATTGTTTTATTTGTTTGAGAATTTTATACATGTATACAATGTATTTTGAACATACCTACCCCCATACTCCATCCCCCCACCCCCGCTCCCCTGCCAGACTCCCTCAACAAAGTCCTCCTCCTAATTTGATGTTCTTTCTTTTAAAAATAATCCACAGAGTCTAATAATCCACAGAGTGCTGCTCACAGATGTGTGGTTTGGGGCCATCCACTAGAGTGAGGGTAACCCAACAGAGGCTACATCCCCTGCAGCCGTGAACTGCTAATAGCTCCTGGTTAGGTTCGTGGCCTCGTGAGCCCCTCTGCCATTCGTGCTGGAATTTTGATTGGCTTGACTGTGTGGGTTTTGTGCAGGTTGTTGAGGTTAATATTTAAAACGGCAGCAACCAATCTGGCTTGTTGTTATGGTGCCGCCATATTCCCGACTAGGCAAGGCCTAAGGCCATGGTGTGCTCCTGCCGCTGCTTGGCTCAGGCCGCTGGCTCTGCCAATCTACCATGCTGTCTCCACAATGCTTGGCTGAGCCCACACCATTCCGCCATCCACACAGTACCAGGTAGAAATGAGAGTCTGAAGCTTAATTATTCTCTAAAGGCTTTATATGTTTAGAAATGTTCAATTAACAATTTTTCCACACTTGAGTTGCTTTCCAATATCTAACCTTATGATATAAATCATTACCCAGGACAGCCTTGGACATGTGCATGGTTCTTCATGGCTTCTCTCTCTCTCTCTCTCTCTCTCTCTCTCTCTCTCTCTCTCTCTCTCTCTCTTTCTCTCTCCCTCCCCTTCTCTAGCTCCACCTTTTCCTTTTCTTCTTCCTCTCCTTACACATGCTATCTTCTTCCTCCCATATTAGCTCCTCCCAAATTACCGAGTTTATTGTAAAATGTAGGGGCAGGAATATACTGCCACACAGGTAACCACAGCTGCTGTGAGTGTGAGTGAACAGCTATATTATATGAAGAAGATAGCATTTCGAAATACCCTTTCCCACCCTGCAGCTCTTACAGTCTTTCCTAACTCTCTTCTGCAGTGTTCCTTGAGCCAAGGGTGAAGGTGAGGAGGAGTTGACCCCGACGTCCCACTCGGCACCCTCAGCAGTCAGTCTCACACATTGTGTGCATGGCCTGCAGCCCACCGCACAAACAGCTTCTCTGAACATGGTTGAGCCATAATCTGTAAGCATGAACACAAATACTTAGATGGTATGTGGACAACATGACCATTTGGCAAAACAATAACAGTTGATCTCCCTCTAAGGCCTGTGACCTCTCAAGCCATGATGCCAAAGATGAATTTCCTATAGGATAAACTTTAAACCCAATCACAAAGCGGTTGGTTTCCCCCGAACTTCTTTGGTTGGGCGTGGTGATGTACAACACAACTTTAATCTTAGTGTTCAGGAGGCAATGGTAGGTGGACTACTGTTGAGTTTGAGACCAGCCTGGCCTACATAGAAGTTCCAGGACTAGAGTCACACAGTGACTCAAAAAGACAAGAGGAAAATCACCCTTCTGAAGATATAAATGGCAGTGTTAGTCTTCACTGTACATATCTGCTGTTTCCCTGACATAGGAAATGGGCCAATAAAACCATAATCTGGATCCTTTAACCACCGTGCTAATAAACTTTGATTCATTTGTCCTAAATTAGTCTGAAAGAAAAGTTTTACTGATTAACATCTTGAAGTAATCAATTCACTTATACAGACGTGGGGCGACTCAATTCTTAAAACTCTTAAGCCAGCTATTTATGGCTACATGACAAGAAAGTAGTAGTGGTTTGACATACAAGAAGGAATAAACCTTGGTTTATTTGCAAACACCCCTGAGATTCTTCCTATTTCAGCCTGTTTGAGGCACTGAGGATACAGTGTTGTGAGAGAGTCCACATTGAGAATTTACTTCTTACTGGGAGAAAACAAAATGCCTGCAGGTGGTGATAGGAGCTACAGTAGAAACTGAAGGGGTGGTAGAGAAGGGCACTTCAAAGATGCAGGATTTTTGAGCTGATGTCTGAAGAATTTAGGAGGCAGCCAAGGAAAAAGTGGTAAAGAAAATTCTGAGAGAAAGAAGAAAACGTATGGAGGCTCAGCAGAAGCAATAGTTTTTGTTTGAAGAGAAGGGATGCCAGAAGAAAAGAGAGCAGACTCTGGGAAGAACAGTAGCTTGCATGTGGTTAGAAAAAGACAATGGGCCAGATTAGCTAAATCATGGTTCCTTGCAAATCATGGGAAGGGGGTTAAAAGTGATGGGAGTAGGCTGGTTATGTAGCTCAGTGGTACAGTGCTTGTGCGAAGTCATAGGATCAATCCCTGGGACCACAAGAGAGAAAATGATAATTCTGTGTAAACAGCTACTTAGACTCAGAACTTAGACTCAAGAGCTAATAGAAAAAACTATTAACAAAAATATGAAGATAGGAGAAATTGTTGGGAAGGAGTTCAGCGTGAGTGGGAGGGAATAAGAAAGAGTAATGGAAAATAAAAATGACCCAATACATTATATACACCTAAGAGATTGTCAAAGAGTGGAGAAATACACGAGTGATAGGGGCTATTGAGGAAGGTTAAGATAGGAAAGGGCCGTGATGGACTATGACTCAAGTCTGGCTATTATGTAGATAAGTTATTATAGGAGAGAACAAATGGAGGGGAGCCATCAAGTAGGTGGGTGCCTGTATTGGGGGAGGGCTGATGGTGTTTACTGGCATTGTTTTGGAGATGCAGCTGAAGTAAGTTCTAATAGAGAAAATCAAATATAATGCCAACATTTACAAAACCTTTTTGTTGATCCTTTGTAAATTTCACATCATGCACCCCAATCCCACTCATCTCCCCATCCCTTCATATTTGCCCTCTGCCCTTGTAACCTTCTCCCAAAAGAAAATACAAAACAAACAAAAATAAACAAAACAGAATATAAAAAAAAAATCTTGTAAAAACTGTAGTCTGTCACATCCCACAGTGCACCCTTTTGTTCACCCAGCTTTACTTGAGAATGTTCATTGCAATGAGTCACAGGTCTAGTTTGAGGCCTCTGGCTTCTGCTATACTATCAATACTGGATCCTCACTGGGACTTCTCTCGGATATCCTGTTGTCTCCCTGTGTTATGGAGATTCTGCAGCTTTGGATCTGTAGGACCAGTCCTTTTACATGCTTCAGCAGTTCATAGATGAGGTAGATGTTGAAGTGGGCCAACTCAAAGCCCTGGATCTGGCTCTAGATGGTAGCTGAGTTGATCAGCCTCCCATCTCTCCTGCACCCACACCACAAGGGTCAGCTTTCTAACACAGCACCAGCCAGGACACCCAGTGCTGCAGGGGAAAGTGGCAAGGTCAGCTCCCCTGCTTTTATAAGCTCTAGTCCTGCTCACCCGCACTCACACCACCAGAGCATCCCTACTGAGCTTCCCAGTCTAGGTGTGGGGCCCACTCTCCTGGTTACTGCAGCTGACAGGGGCTGCCCCAGTTCTCCCTCTCTTATACCTTCAGGGCTGGCTCACCTACACCTTAGCCAAAAGGGCTTGCTCTAGTGTGCTGCCCAAGGGAGGTGCAGGGACTGCTCTCCTCTCCAGCTCTCATGACCCTGGGGCCATTACTAACATCTTTACTTGAGCAACTTAAATGTAAGTTACTGCCTGATTTAAAAAAAAAACAAAACAGAATTAGGTTTGAGGAGGAAAATCCAGTATATTCAGTTTGGGTATATTACGTTTGAAATGTTTGATGCTTATGTGGCAATTTAAGTAGAGCGTATGGTAAAAGGCAGGATTTAGGAGGCTCAGCTCATACAACTTAAAATAATGGAATGGCTGAGTTTTTCTAGAGGAAAAAGTAATTACACAAAAAATGGTCAAGGACTAAGAACAAAAGAGGACAATTCTCAAAAGTCTAGAAGAGACCCAACAGAAGGATAAAAAAGCGGGGGGGGGGGGGATGTCCCCCTCCCATCCCAAAGAGGAAGGAATTGATCACATGAATATTGTTGATCCTGGAAGTGCACATTAATTAGATTGTCAACAAGAAGATCTTATCAAGAGTCTCAGTGGGACATGAGAAGGAAAGCCTGACTGAGTGGGCTCAAAAGAGAAAGGTCAGCTGGGTTTGTGGTGCACGCCTTTAATCTCAGCTTAGGAGGCAGAGGCAGGTGGATCTCTTTGAGTTCAAGGGCAGCCTGATCTACAGAGTGAATTCCAGAACAGTCGGGGATACACAGAGAATTTCTGTTTCAAAACAAACAGAGGGGGAAGGAGGAAAGGAGGAAAGAAAGAGGGGGGGGGAGGGAAGAAGAAGAGGAGGGGGGAAAGAGGGAGGGAGGGAGAGGGCAGATGAGCAGATGAAAATAGCAAAGCAAATGTCGTTTCTCAGCTTAACTGTGGTAGAGAAGAGAGAGGAGACTGGAGAAGACTGGGTTTCTTTTTTAAGATGGGAGACATTATAGAATTTTTATGCTAATAGAATTAATCTAATAGAGAATAAAGAGATGATGTTTCAAATTTTAAAAATACAATAATAAGCAAGACAGACAGTCCCTGCCCTGTAGAGAACAGCAAGTCACAAAAGTTTCTCAAGATTGTTGTCAATTCTTCTAGGGAATCAAACCATTACCTTAAGTATAAGAAATATTGGCATGAATTCCTTACTTTGAATTCCATTAGATGCATACAAAGGTTCTTTCATAAATAGTGTATTTCTATGATAAACCTTTCAACAAATATTTTTTTAATGTACATTGGTGTTCTGCCTCCATGTATGACTGAGTAAGGATGTCAGGTCCCCTGGAACTGGAACAACAAACAGTTGTGAACTGCCATGTGAGTGCTGGGAATTGAACTCAGGTCCTTTGGAAGAGCAGCTTGTGCTCCCAACCACTGAGCCATCTCTCCAGCTCCACCAACAAATATTTTTTAAACATTTAAAATTATTATTACGTGCCTATCAGCTTTACTAAAAGATGGAAGCACAGATAACAATATATGATTTCTGTATTGTTGGAGCTTAGAGTATTTGGAAAAAGTTGACCTGAGGTGACTGTATACTCTCACTTAGATTAATCCTATGATGTTGACATCTATAGAAAAGCTAATTGAATTAACTCTATCAACCAGAGGTTTTATATTCATCCTAAATACAAACAAATTAGCACAAAAGTTTAGTAGCTTTCATAACTAGACCTAAAACTAGATAAACAGCTCAGGCATAGACTCCTTCAGCTGCTACAACAATGAGAAGTGCTAGAAAGATCTATGCAGACCCCTAATGGAGAAAAGACACACAACGATATGCCAGACAAGATGGGCCCACAGGTACAATAGTACCAGGATGGTCTTGAGCCGATGGACAGAGGCCAGCTTGGGAGACACTGAAACTTCTTGGCTTATTTTTGATACTTTTAACTCATTGTTCCGCTTTTATGTAAGACAGCATAAATGACTAGATTAAAAACTGTTATATTGGCCAGGCGATGTTGGCACATGCCTTTAATCCCAGCACTTGGGAGGCAGAGGCAGGCAGATTTCTGAGTTCGAGGCCAGCCTGGTCTACAGAGTGAGTTCCAGGACAGCCAGGGCTATACAGAGAAACCCTGTCTCGAAAAACAAAAAACAAAAAACAACAACAACAAAAACCTGTTATATTTATTCTATTCCTGCATGACTATTCCCTAAATTTAAAGAGCTTGCTTTTAAGACACCTCAGCTTCTCTATGAGAACAGACCATATTAAATAGCAGAGTAAATATATGTTGATACCAGTCTCAAATGAATTTCTGTATAACATGTCTTATTATAAATTGGTATCCTTTCAGGGTTTTCATTCTGTTATTGTAGCATTATGTTGTGGTATAAGGGAAATGTGATGAATGGTAACAAATACATTTGATTTTCTCTGTACTTTTAAGACTGAGCATTCAGAGATGAAGCAATTGCATGAGTGGAGAACACTAAAATAAAGCATCTCTTATGCAAGCAGCAATGCTTCTCCTACTATTAATATCTGTGATCACCCATGAAGTAATTTTTTCCCAAGATGAAGGCACATGAGGTTACTGTATTCGGAAATTTCCTTCTGAGGGAACCTGGAAAGATTCATCTCTGTGCCAGCCACGGACAGCCTCTTGTTCGTAAGAGTCTTTGGTCCTATGTAGAAAGCATTAGTCTGCTTCTACTCACTAGTATCTAACTTGTTTTTTATTTTGTATTTTTTGTTTGTTTGTTTGTTTTTTTGAGCCAGGGTTTCTCTGTGTGGCCTTGGCTGTCCTGAAACTCACTCTGTAGACCAGGCTGACCTCAAACTCAGAAATCTGCCTGCCTCTGCCTCCCAAGTGCTGGGATTAAAGGCTTGTGCTATCACTGCCTGGCTAGTATCTAACTTGTTTAAAAACAAGAAATTTCAGCAGTTTACACATTGACTTATCAGATGAATGTTTTTTCCACATTAAAAAATGTCACAAATGTTTTGCTTGAAAAAATATAGAGCCCTTTTCACTGTTTGATTGCTGTGAAGAGACACCACGACCATGGCAACTGTTAGAAGAGAAAATATTTAATTGGGGGCTTGCTTTCAGTTTCAGAGGCTTAGTCCTTTATCATCATGGCTGGAATCATAGTGGCATGCACAGCAGGCATGGTGCTGGAGAAGTACTTGAGACCTACATCTTTATTTGCAGGCAGAGGAGAGAGAGAGAGAGAGAGAGAGAGAGAGAGAGAGAGAGAGAGAGAGAGAGAGAGAGAGAGAGAGGAAGAAGGAGGAGGAGGAGGAGGAGGAAAAGGAGGAGGAGGAGGAGGAAAAGGAGGAGGAGGAGGAGGAAAAGGAGGAGGAGGAAGGAGGAAGAGGAAGGAAGGAGGAAGAGGAAGGAAGGAGGAAGAGGAAGGAAGGAGGGAGGGAGAGAGAGAGAGCACGCTCCTTATGTAGGCTTTTTGAAACCTAGAAACAAACTCCCAAGTGATACACTTTCTCCAACAAGGCCACACCTATTCTAACAAGGCCACACCCCCTAATCCTTTCAAACAGTTCCACTCCCTAGTGACCAGCATTCAAGAATATGAACTTAAGGGATCCATATTCAAACCACCACGTGGACCCAGTAACTTTTGAAATGAACAATTTACAAAGTACCTATGAATAAAATCTAACTGTTGCACTACATCCTCAGAAAGATCTTCCTGTGACATAATTTTATTGTTTAGTTCATTAATTGTGCAACACCAATCAACTATCTGAAATTACCTTACTGTCTTCTTGCCTATAAAATTAACTTTTCTGTTGTTAATGTTGATTCCCAGTATACAGAACTCAAATTCATGCAATGAATAAATTCATTTTTTTGATTCACTGTGTAGCCATGGCTGTCCTGAAACTCACTCTGTAGACCAGGCTAGTCTCAAACTCAGAGATCAACCCTCTTTTGCCTCCAGAGTGCTGAGATTAAAAGTGTATGCCACCACTGATTGGCTGCAAATCCGCTTTTTAATTATCTACAATTAGTGCTTTAAAGTGTCTTGTGTACTGAAGCAAAGGAGACAGGATAGAGAACTGGAGACTCCTCCCTCCTCCTCCTCCAACAACTTTGGAAGCTGGGGAGGTAGTTCTGGGGATGAAGTGCTTGCTGTGTGAGCATGAAGACCTGCATCCCATTCCCAGAATCTACTTAAAGGATGGTCACAGAAATGTAAGGTTGTGATTCTAGTGCTGTCAAAGAAGATGAAGCAGTAGGGGCATCCTAGACTACTTGGTGAGCTCTAGACCAGGAAGAGACCCTGTTTCAATAAATATATAAAAATCTTATAACATTAGAGCTCAACATGCTGACCACTGACAAATTATTAACGATATAAAAATATTCTGCTAATTTTTCTTTTTCCCATGTTAGGGCTACTCATTTATTTTTCTTAAACTCTAACTACAGATCTTAAAGATTTGGTGGTTCCTATGTCTAGTTAAGCGAAATTCTCATGCATATCTAGTCTTCCAAGCATACACCAGTATGTCCCCATTTCCACATTTCTCAGAGAACTGCATTCCACTGTCTAAATCCCTCATCCTGGTAAATGGATGACAAATTTGATCTGAACACTAATGCTTTGATAAGACTGGAAGGATGTTCTTGAGCGGTATTTTCCGTTTTGAGAGCAGTCTTGCCATTTGGTTACAATGTCACAATGCCTTCTTTCCTCATTCCTAGATATTAAGATATATAGCTTTGTTTCATGGACGTTCTGATTGTCTCCTTTAGACATTTTACTAAACTTCTTGTTTGGTGATGAGGATCAAACCCAGGGCCTCTAACTACCGAGCTTTGAAAGACTCTAACCGCAGTCTTTCAAATTTTAAATACTTAGCATAAAGGGTTAGATATTTTTAGGTAGAAGCTTTTTGCTTTTTTTTTTTTTTACGGCTGCTTGCCTCCCTTGGGTTTGCTTGTGATTTTTGTTGGTTACCAAGGAGATCGAGCCTGAACCTTCAGTCGCTAGATCTTCCTAGAGACTAGATGCGGGTGTCAACGGAAACCGCGCCTCAAGTCGCAGACCCAGGTCTCCTCTAGAGTCCTAGAAGCTTGGGAGGGCCTAAGGCGGGCCTGGGTCCCAGAGGTTCTCTTCTGCCACCCAGCCGCGCGCGGCCTCGCACGCCCCGCCCCGTGAGAGGCCTCGTGACTGACCCGTCGGCCAGCCAATGGCAGGCGACCCCGCCTCCCCCCACCCCGCCCCCCCTCTGCTTGCTGCCACGTGATGCGGCTCGTCGCCAGCCAATCGCCGCGACCTCAATCTCGCGCTCCGCCCCGCGCGCCGTGGCCGTTTGAAGTGACTAATTTCTGTCATATGACTGAGGCGCCCATGGGGGTGGCGGGGCGGCGGTAGGAGCGGGGGGCCTCCGGCGAGCTCCCAGCCGAGCGACCCCGGTCTGGCGGTGGCCAGCATGGCCCCCACTCTGTTCCAGAAGCTTTTCAGCAAGCGGAGCGGGTTAGGCGCGCCGGGACGGGACGCTCGCGACCCCGACTGCGCGTTCAGGTAAGGCGTCGCGGGCCCCCTAGGGGTCGCGGCCTCGGGCGGGGCATGCGGTCCCCTTGCCCTCTTCGCTAGGCTGTTTACGCCCCGCCCGCGCCACGCGCCGAGTCCCCCCCCCACCCACCCCCCCAACACCGCGGCCTCCGGAGGCTGGCGATCCGCACGCTGCCCGGGCTGCGACCTCACCGCAGGCCTCCGGGGCCGGGCCGGGAGCTGCTGTCTCCCTGTGATCGGCCGCCCTCGGATGGCTTTGTGCAAACTGCCGCGCGTTCGGCCAACCTGCGGAGCACTGAGGAGGCTGGAGGAGCGAGTGGGCAGGCTGCCGGTCTGTCAGGCTTCTTGGAAACTAAAATTGGAGCTGTGCAGTTATCGTGCCGAGCGACCTTAGTGTTATCGAAGGAGAAATGCGAAACCGAAGTGGTTAGGGTTACTACTGACCGGACTCGAGGAGGACTCGCGTTAGAATTTGCTGTCGAATTTTCTTTCCCTTCTTACACCTGTTACTGAAAAGGAGTTTCTTGCAAATGGAAAATGGTAGCTGTGTAGCTGTGTTGGTGTGTGTGTGTGTGTGTGTGTTATTGCAGGCTTTGTTTCTTTCTGATTGCAGTACCTGTTGCTGGTACAGTAACTTTTTAGAATTGTCAGATATATGAAGCTTAGCTCAGTGGTTACATTCAGCCGTGGAATTGTATTTGAAGAAGATACTGTTGTATCTTCCATAATGCGCTGTGGAAACTTGCACATGTAACTAGGCCAAATGTTACCCATATCACACACTTGGCTGTATAGCAGAGAACTCAGTTGTACAGTAATAGTAAAAGGGAAACAGTGTCAAATTTTGCAGCAAGCCCAAGTATAAGATGATTGCACTACATAGGTCTTATAGGTTTTAATATTCTCCAACGTATCCACCCTGTCAATAATACAGATCACATCAGGAAACAATGTGTGGGATTGAATATTAAATGGCAAGTAATTTAACATATTTAAAGGGAGAAAAAGGTCGGTTAACATTTTTGGAAACACGCTTAATAAAAGAATTTTCATGGTATTGGCTTTTCTTCATAATGGGAAGTAAATGTCTTGTGCTATAGTCATCTGACATTTGTTTTTCCTTTGAAAAACGAAAGTGCAGATAACACCAGATAATACACCAAGACACCTAGGAAATCAAGAGACCCAGGAAACAGCCTCTGGAGAGAGATTTAAAAGATAACATTTGAATAGACAACTGTTTCTATTTCTGTGCAAAGACTGACTTTGAGTAACCAAGATTCCAAGAGTCTCAGTTTGTTAATGTGAACAAAATCTACTTTTTGAGTAAGTGTTCTATATGGTTGTGTAATACTTTACTGCTGCCAAAGAACTTTCCCATTAGTTATCTCATTTCACAGTAACCTTGTGAGACAGCAAGTAGCAATGTAGAGATGACTTTATAATCCTTTTTCCAGTATGGAAGCCCAATATCTGCAGTTCATCATGAAAGCTTCCTTTTGTAAACAAGATGTGTACAAGTGTAATGTGAGAAAATGAGAATTCTGGATCACATGCCTAGTGACTTGAGATCTAATTAATCTAGCTTTTAAAAAGCTTCCTTGATCTATAATTAAAATACCATAAAAGATGCATATACGTAAGGCTATAGTCCCGTGAGTGCTGTCAGATGTACGTACACAGTTTATACTCACCACTCCACTGAACATTCACAACATTCATTCTGTCAACCTAGACTTTCACTTGTGCTCGCTCCTTTTCCTCAGTCCTTAACCCTCCTTTCACCGAAGTCAAATTTGGTCTGCTTTCTTTCATTATATTTGGCTTTTTGAACATTTCATATAATGTGATTATAACTTCTATAGCCACATGTCTGACTTTTTACTCACAATAATGTTTTTTGAGATGTATCTATGATGTTGCCTTTTTTAGTAGTTCCATCCATCCTTTAAGTAGGTGATTTATTGTATGGATATAGCACACCTTTCAGTATTGTTTCTTCTCTCTCTCTCTCACTCTCTCTCACTCTCTCTCCCTCCCTCTCTCCTCCCCTCACCCCCATGTGTATTTATACTTTTGCATGTGTGGGGGTGCTGAATTTGATATTGAGAATCCTGTGGAATTGACCTTTCACCTTACTTATTAAGACAGGGTCTCTTAGTCAAACCCAGAGCTTCCTATGTTTCTGATCTTGCTAGCCAGCTTGTTCTGGCAACCATCTTTCTCTACCTTAATGGAACTGGACTAACAGGTGACAGGGAATGCCCACCTGACATTTCTGTGGGTTTTTGGGTATCTGAACTCTCAGTCCTCAAAACTTGCTGGGCAAGCACTTGAACCATTTGTTTATTCACTCATCAGACAGAGGATACTTGAATAATTCTGCTGTGAATATTTGTGTATGAATCTTTAATTAGAAGTTATTTTTGTTTCTTCTGGGTATACATACTGAGCAGTAGAGCTGCTGGCTCATGTGCAGAGTTTTATTTAACTTTTTAAAAAGTTCTCAAACTTTTTCAAAAATACTTGTTTCATAGTCTCAGTAGCAATATATTAAGGTTACTTTTATGACAAATCTCTTCAGTACTTTAAATTATTCTTTTAAAAGTTAATACATTTTATTGTGATAGAAAACAATAAATTGTTAACTATCTTAACCAATTAGAAGTTTAATTTAAATTTTATTTCTTGCTCTGTGTGTGTGTGTGTGTGTGTGTGTGTGTGTGTGTATGTGTGCATAGGCTGTGTGAGGGGCATACATATGCCACAGTGTATTTGTGAAGGTCTGAGGGCAACCCTGTGTTTCTCTCCTTTTACCTTTACATGAATTCTGGGAATGAATCTCAAGTCACTAGGCTTGTGTGGCAAGTACCAACTCTTAGCCATCTCACTGGCCCCTAATAATTTTTTAGTCTTTTGGCTGTATGGGGTAATACTGAATTGTTTTAATTTGCATTTGCCTGAGGTGTTGACCAGCATTTTTTTTTTAATGTGACCAGAGTTTGGAGTGATTGAAATTGTGTGTGTGTATTCAGTAGTCAGCTTAAATTGATCAAAATTTGTGTGTGTTTGTGCATTAAGTTCACATGCTAGTCAGCTTATATTGTTGTAGTGGGAAATTTTCCCACAAGTTGGGAGGAGCTAAAGTGGGAGGAGTAAGGAGATGAAGAGGAGGAGTAAGGAGAGGAAGAGGGGAAGGAAGAGGAGGAGCTAGGGAGAGATGTAGATGGAGAACCCCACTTGTATTGGAAGCAGTCCTGGGTAACAACTTCCATCTCTGCAGTCCCTTAAATTGTTAAATCACACAAGGGCACAGACATTGGCAGCTACTTGTTTCCAAGAGGCAGTTCCTAGAGCAACCAGTGTACAAGGCCCAGTAGTGGTTAGCCATAGAGGCACTTCATTATAGGAGATACTTTTGATAAAGAAGCCATAAATATGTTTCTATATTGTCTTTCATGGTTACCCCATTAGAAAAAATGGCCAGGAAGTGCTGCCTTTCTGCTGTTGTTCACGCTTAGGATGGTCCCTACTGAACAGAGTCTTGTGGGCTTGCTTCATCTGTTTCTTGAGCTGGAGATGAGCTTAGGATATTTTTCAGACATTTGGTTTTTCTGAGACAGGGTTTCTCTGTGTAGCCCTGGCTGTCCTGGAACTCACTCTGTAGACCAGGCTGGCCTCGAACTCAGAAATCCGCCTGCCTCTGCCTCCCAAGGCCTGCGCCACCACTGCCTGGCGTTTTTTCAGACATTTGTAGAATTGATTTTTTTTTTTTTTTTTTTTTTTTTTTTTTGAGATGAGGCCTTACCATTTTTCCAAGGTGGCCTCAACTGAACTGACTGTGTAGCTTAGTTTGACCTCAAACTCACAATCTTCCTGCCTTCATTCAGAGGGAGGGATTACAGGCCTATGCCACCATGCCCAGAGTCATTATAGAATTGAAATGGTAATTTATTTAGGTTATCTAAAGAATTTGAGAATGAAGGCACTGTTTAGAAGATTCTGCTTTGTGTTCTTTCCATTAGGCACTTTAAAGTAGAAGTAAAAAATTGCATGTAAACCCATTATCTATTCATGTGAAAAGGGTTGTTTTAAGTATTTTTTGTCTTAAAAAACTAACTTGGTGAAGAAGGTTGTTTTAAGTGTCTATAAGAAATAATTATTCAAAAGAGTGTTTTCGTTATTTTCCTAAGTTAGTATCTTTGTTAGGATTGCTATTGCTGTGATAAAACACCATAATCAAAGCAACTTGGGGAGGAAAGGGTTTATTTGTTTGGCTTATGCTTCCACATCACAGTTCATCAAAGGAAAACAGGACAGGAACTCAAGCAGGGCAGGAACCTGGAGGTAGGAGCCACTGAGGAGTACTGCTTTCTGGCTTGCTCCTCATGGCTTGCTCAGCCTGCTTTATAGACCCCAGGACCACCAGCCTAGGGATAGCATCACTCACAATTGGCTGGGCTCTCCCTCATCAGTCACTAAGAAAATGCTGTACAGGCAGGCCTGGCTACAGCCTCATCTTATGGAGACATTTTCTTAATTGATGTTCCTCCTCTCGGATGACTTTAGCTTGTATCTAGTTGACATAAAACTATGCAGCACAGTTAGGAACATTTATTCTTATTGTCTGTAGCAGGAATTTTGTTGCTAACTACCTTTTCATGGATCTTTCTGCATGTTCCTTTCAACTTTCTCCAAACTAGTCTAGCACTTTGTAGTTTAAAAAAAAAAAAAAAAAAAAAAAAAGGAAGAGAGAGAAAGAGAGGGAATAAATCCAGTTTTTCATCTTGACCTGCTAGCTTTCTTTTGAGTTGTAGGTGATGTATTTAACCTGTATTTAGATTCCTATCCCAGTGATTCTTGTTGGTATAGATAGCTTTGGGAAATCATACAGTGATTTAAGGTTGGTTTTATTTGTTATTGTTGGTTTTTTTTTGTTGTTTTGTTTTTTGTTGTTGTTCTGAAACCAAACCGCTTGATTTTCAAATTGAGTTCCAATCATCTAATTGCAAAGTCCTCAGGATTCATTCTTTTTATCATCATGAAGTCTTAGATGCAGTGCTGCTAGCTCTTTCTGATATCACTCCATGGAGCAGACAGACTATAGTCTAAGATTTCTAGCAAAAATTTTAGAGAATCTGTGCTGTTTATATAACCAGTGAAATTACCAATGATTACCCCAGTTGCCTTAGACCTTAACCAATGCTGAGGCTGGCGAGGTTTTTCTGATTGTGGTAGTATACCTGAAGCTAATAATATGATCAGGTGTCACACCAAATGTAGCTGAGATTGCCATAGTCTCTGAATATCTCCAACTCCCCTCTCAAAGCACTGAGGTTACAAGTGAATGCTGTAGCATCCAGGTTTTTACCTGGGTGGTAGGGGTTGAACTCAGGTCTATATGCATGCACAACAGGCGCTTACCCAACTGAATCATCTCCTGGCCTTCATATTTTTTTTTAAAGCTTCAGAAGAACAGGGCATATAGATCTGTACTATAATTATGTCATTCAAGAGGCAGAGGCAAGAGGATTCCTACAAATTTGAGGCCCAGCTGGTCTACATTGTGAATTATAGGCCAGCCAGGGCTACATAGTAAGACCCAGTTTCAAAATATAAAACAAAAAGTGTAATAGAATTTGTGTTTCTCCTTTTTCTTTCTTCTCCTTTTTTTCTTTTCAAGCTGGAGATGTGTCCCAAGTCCTCACACATACTAGGATGAAGCCACATTCCTAGTTCTCAACAATTCCCTTCTTGTGATGTAATTGCATTCATTAGTATCCGTATCCTCAATAGATTTCAAGTTCTGTAAGGGCTTGGCCTCTAATTGGTATACTTTTGGTGCCTGGCTTAAGAAGATAGTCACTAAATAATGATTGAAAAAAATTAACTGTTGAAATATATTACATGTATAAATGAAATTCTCAAACTAAAAAGAAATTAAGAAATAAAAATATTTTAAATTATGGAATTGAAAAAGGTTTTATTTAGTTAAGATTATTCTTATTTGCTTGATAATATTGAATAATTTAATCAATTTTTTCTTTGATAATGTTTACTAATTTAAAGAAAATTTCCATAATTTTTCTTTTTTAAGATAAGGATAGCCCCATTTCTTAGAATAGATTATGATACCTTCTCTTATACTGCTCATAACAATTAGAGTAGTGTAATAGTGTATTTACTGATGCTATCCCTGATATAGGGTATTGCTGACTAAGTAAAAGAATGAATCAATGAACTAGTAGTCTCTTTGTGGTATTTAGAGTTTAAAAACACACAAGGCTTTTACAAACATTTTTTTTTCCCTGTTTGAACATTCTGGATCCTTAGGCCTAGTATGATTGACCTTTTCACTTCAAAAAGTGAACCTTTTGGGGAGCTGGAACAGCAGTTTAACCTAGCTTTGCAAGGACACCTCCAGAGCTCCAGGGACCTGTTTCCTTGTACACACACTGCTTAATACAGAGTGTCCTTTGACACAGTAGCATTCTATTCCAAGCCATTCCAAATGTGGTTGGCTGTGTCATGTGCTTCTCCTACCTCTCTAATGTAGTGGCCGGAGTGACAGCATTGGAATCAAAATCTGTAGATGGGATGATGGACTCAGCTTATACAGTTGATGCTGTATTTGGAGGATGGGACTTTGAGTTTTGTTGGCCTGCTTTTCTAAAAGTTTCTTTATAATCTGTATATAATTTTTTAAAGATTTCTATTTATATCAGGAAAATGCAGCTCATGAAGTTAATGAGGTAAATCAAATGTGGCCTGTTCACACAAGCCTCAGGGATTTGCTATTAGTTTTTATATTTTGGGTTCATTCTTAGTTTAGAATAGAAGCCACAAACTATACATCTATAACAATGCAGAAATATAATAGAAATTGTTTTTTATCAAAGAAACAAGATTTTTGCAAACTTAAAAATTAATTATCCGTTTATGCTTGCTTGGCAGTCTGATGGTTATAGATTTCTAGAGTGAAGGGCCAGAGGGATGATTCGGTCAGTAAAGTGCTTATCACCTAATCATGAGGACCTGAGTTCATGTACATGCGATACTCATGTAAAAACTTGGATTTACTGTCATTTGCTTGTAATACCATCACTGGGGAGATGGAGACAGGAAGGTCCCTGGGGATAGTGGAATCAGTGAGCTTCAGGTTCAGAAGAACCTTATCTCAAAAAATAAGGTAAAACTCTATTGAGGAAGACACCCAGTGTCAACCTCTGGCCAACACACACGAACACATATACCACATACCACACACACAAAACTCTAAATAAAATCTAAATAAAAATCATTTTAGATTAGAAATTCAAAGATATTACTCTCTTGTCTATGGCTTCCAATAGAAGAAATACCGTTTTTTTTGTTTTGTTTTGTTTTAGCTGAGAAATCACAAAAGATACAGAATTTTTTTGAATTTTCCTTCTGATAGTTCAGAATAATTGGGTTTTGTCTGGGTATTTCTACAGATTAATTTGGTGATACTCATCTTCTCTGTCTGGAGGCATCTCATTCTAGGGAATGTTCTCATATGATTTTCACAATTCCATTACTCTTTTGGATTTTGTTCATAAGATTTTCAAGGCAAGCTTCCTTTATGGAAACCCTATTGGGTTTCTTGTTTTATTTTCCCCCAATTTCTTCCCCCTAATCGCCTCTCTCTTGGCTTTTAGAGACAAGATTTCTCTGTGTACCCTTAACTGTCCTAGAGCTCTGTAGAACAGGTTGGCCTTGATCCACCTGCCTCAGCCTTACAGTACTGACTGGGACTAAAGGCATGCACCACCACTGCACAGCCTTCTTCCTGGTTTCTCTCAGATCACCTTTATATTGTACTTCTAGAATCATAAATATTATTTGTAGTAAATTATGCAAGTGTGTTTTAAATTCGACTATCAAAGTTTTAATTTCCAAGGGCCTGCTTTTACAAGACTCTTTCCTTAATGACCTTGAGTGTGATGTTTGACATTTTCTAAAGCAAAGACACATTTGTTCTGTGTGAAGGCTGAGGCTAACACAGAATGAAGAAGACAAACTTGATAGTAGACACTCACCAGCCATACATTTTCTTTTTATCTAGTTTGCTAATGTAGAGTCCTTGCATTGCTAAACCATGCCTGAAAATACAAAGAGAATGAGTTGTTGTGTGCTAGATTGAATCACTCCCCATACAGTTTATTTAAACTTGTTTATTTTGCAGTGCTGGGTATTGACCTCAATATAGAGTAGGCAGGCACTGTCCCATTGAACTATATCCCAGCCCAGTTTGTGAACATTTTGATAAATTCAGTCTTTTTTTTTAAGTTATATTGGACATGGTAATGCCTATAATCTCAGCACTCAGGAGCCCTTGTTTCCACAAGAAAGCTGTTACAGAGTTTTAATTTAAAGCTTCTACAACCATATGCTATTTACCATACATAGTACTGTGGGATACTTAAAAAAAACATTTTCAAGATACATTAACATAAGTTCTGAAAGATTAGAAACAAAGGCTTAAGAAAAGATATCTAAATACAAAAAAGAAAGTTAGTAGATTTAGTTACAGCATATAAAACAGAGAAAACAAAAAAATTTAGTTATGGTTTTATTTGCTAGTCAGTTACAGCATGTTTTAGAACTATATAAAACAGCCTGGTGCAGTTACCCATGTCTTAATCACAACACTTCCAGTACTCTTGAGGCAGAGGAAGATGATTTCTCTCAGTTCTAGGATTACCAGGGGTACATAGAATTCATCTAAAAACAAACAAAAAGAACCAAAATAAATAAAATAGAAACATAAACCAAAAATGGATAAAATGACATGTTTGTTATTATGACAGGTGATTTTGACATATTTCTCCTATTTATTGAAGATCAAGTAGCAAAAAATGGAGACTACAAATTACTTTAAAGCTGGGCATGATAGTGCTCAGCTTCAAAAACCAAAATGTAACAAAACTCTTAAAAAATAAAAACCATTTATTTGATGTACATAAGTTGCATGTTCTAGTTAATGTTAGAAAAAAAGTCCAAAGAAAATAAAATTAGTAAAGCTGTAAGAGTCAAGTTAATGAACTAGGAATGAATACTTAGGAGAGAATTAAGAGAACAAAAAAAGAAACTAAAAATGATTTGTTTAAAATAGATGAACCTGCCCCCCCCCCCCAACAAAGATGAAGCTTAGGTGTAAATAATCACAATTTTAAATGAAGCTTTTTTACAAACATGAAAAGGTCAGAGAATATTGATAACATTTAAATTTTTAAAACAAGTATATTGGGGATGGGAGATGTGTACATAAATGCAGGTGCCAAGGAGTGAGTTCCAGCTACACGGAGTTGTTAGCTGCTTAGTGTGGGTATTGGGAATCCAAGGCAGGTCTCTTGGAGAACAGTACGTGCTCTACACTGCTGAGCCATCTCTCCAGCCTCTGTTGTTATATTTGTAATATCAGTTAATACATATGTGCCAGGCAGAACTTTAAGGATTATAGAGAATTGTGCTCATTTATTATTACTCAAGACAACTACACAAACTTACGTAATAGCTTCATGTTATAGATGAGGACGCTCATCAGATCAGAGACATTTCAGAAATTATATAGTTTTCTCAGTGCCTAAGACAAGTGGTTTTCAACCTTCCTAATGCTGTGACCCTTTAATACAGTTCCTCATGTTGTGGTAACCCCAACCATGAAATTATTTTCATCACTACTTTATAATTGTAATTTTGCTACTATTATGAATTGTAATGTTTTAAGACCGAAATAATCTGTGTTTTCTGATGGTCTTTGGTTACTACTGTGAGAGGGTCATTTTACCCTTCCCCACAAAAGAGTCATGACCCACAGGTTGAGAACTGTTAGCCTAACGGGTATCTGGAGAGAAGGGGTAAGGGAGGGAAGAGGAGAAGAAGAAGAGAGAGGAGAGGAGAAGAGGAGAGATAAAGCACATGCACACACATACCATAGTTGGAGCATGGTTTGTCCCTTCTGAAATGCATGCTGGAGTTTAATCACTATATTTTAGCATATTGTAAGGATAGAAATTTAACCCAACTGTGGTTTTAGAGATGTGGCCTTAAGAAGGTGATTAGAATATTAGATAAGATCATCAGTCTGGAGGCTACATGACTGAACTTATAGGAGAAAGAAAAAAATCAAAGGAAGATCATATATGTACTCTCTGGCCCTTGCCCTGTGCTGCCTTGAGGCTCTGCCCACAAGAACCCTGTCACTACCTGAACTGTGAACTTAAATAAGCCTTTTTCTTTATAGTTTACCCAGTCAGTGATATTAACAACAGGAAAAAGAACCGTTATAAAACATTAGAATATAGGTCACAAAATCACATTGGTTTTAAATGCCAGTTTGGGTGTTTGTTGGTTAAACCTATGGCAATTAATTAAATTTCTGTGCCTCTGTTTCTTTTTCTGTAAAGTAAAATAAAACTTCATCAATTTGTTAGAAGGGTTTAATTAGACTAGCATTCTTTCAGCAACGCCTGGCATTTTGAGCTGCATGCTAATGTTTTTTATTAAAGGAGAAAGACTATATGATTAGTTGGAAAAGATTTATTTATTTGATAATACTCAGCTTTTGTTGTAAAAAGAAAAAAGTTTGTAGCACATTTAGAAGGATGTTTTCTTAACATTGGATAGATTAAATGTGTCTGCCAATAATACTACAGCCAACTTAATTTGGGAAAGAGTGCTGCATACATTGACATTAGCTGGCAAAGACCAAAATTTTGAACTAGTACCAGCTATTAGCAAGAATGTGGAGTGATGAGAACACTTGCATATTCCTTATGGGAGTATAAATTGGTACAAGGACTTTAGGAAGTAAGTGATCTGGCTTTTTTAATGAAGTAGAAAAAGCTCATATTCTATTGGGCAGATGTTCCAAGACAATTGTTTATTTCTTGTAGGATTTTCATATACGTTTCTATATTTCCCAACTCTGGGATATTGTCACAGTACCATTGTGGCTGTAAATACTGTTCGTTTGTTTTGTATTTAGACCTAATATAGGAAAGGTAGTGTGAGTTCTTCATGCCTCTGGAAACAGTCCCAATCCTGAACACCTTTGTGAAGGAAGTTTCCTTAGAGGGCAGCAGAGCTGAAGTCAGACCTTACTTAAGTCAGAAGGAAACCTTGTATTAAGCTCTTGTTTGTTTTCTTTTCTTCTTTATCTCTTTCTTCCTCTGTTCTTGTCTTTTGTCATGTTCTGGCTAGTTTATTTCAATACACACTCTCCCCTGTGTGTGCGCAGTAGTAAAGAAACTTTTATTTAGTGATCAGGGGATATATGTGAAGAATGTTGACAAGAACATATATAATGTGGTTTCTAGGTTGTAGAGTAGTTCTTTCAGAAAAGGAGGGAGAGTCATTGTCTCTAGAGTCTTAGAAACCAGCTAAATGCTTTAATGACTTGGGATATTACATATTTTCTTCTTTTCTGATCAATTGGCCAGGAGATGCTTTGAATTTATATACTTTTTCCTTAGGGGATAGAAATTTGGCTTCTCATTTTTATGACTGCTACCTTATTTTGGTCTTGTTTTACTTTTCCACTATAGTAGATCTCTGGGTCATTGTATCTTATAAATACACTGAGGGACTGCTGGTATACTTCAGTGGTAAAGTAAAAAACTAAACAATAACAACTTCCCCCTCCAAATATACAAACCAGTTGACCCTTACTCTCCAAGTCCTCCTTTTATCCTGCCATAATTACCCCAGAACCAGGAATCACACAACTTAGGATCTCCAGCCATACTTGGGAACCTGCTGAAGTTACTCAAGCTAGCCATGTTGCCTTGTCCATTTTCCCCCAGGGACGACATTAAAGGGACTAGCCACTTTTCTTCTGTCTTATCTGCTAACCAGGGTAGTGCTAAAGTGCCACCCTGGCAGTTTATTTGCCAAATGTGGAAAGTGATATACCTCTTTTTTTTTTTTTTTTTAAGAATTCTTGAGTATAAACCTTTTCCTTCATTATAATTAGTTTTGTGTCTACATCTCCATCCTAACTTTACTTAATTTGAAACAATTTCCCAATTTTTTTTTTTTTGCATCAATTGACCTTTAATGTCCAAAAGAGCATAGATGTGGCAGGGTCTCAGTCCCTGCACCAGAAATGAGAGATGAACAAAAACGAGACACTTCCAGCTGGCCAGAGTCTGGGAGGACAGGGAGAAACACAGATCTGGACATTTATAAGAAAAATAAAACTAAAACCAAACATTCAATCTTGTACCCAATAAAGGTTTGAATAGGGAACTCAGTTACCACCAATATATTTTAAAATAGTATACATTGGGGCTTCAGAAATGGCTCAGTCAGTAAATTGCTTGCCTCACACATGTGAGGATGAGTTTGATCCTCAGCATATGTGTGAAAGTGTTAGGAACTGGGGTGCATTTGTATTTCTGATGCCAGGAAAGCTAGGGGTGGCAGATGGATTCATGGGCTGGGTGATGATCTCTAGACCAATGAGAGACCTGTCTCAAAGAAAGTAAACAGGATTCCTGAGGATGACACAGGTGGTCCTTTGGCCTCCACACTCATATATTACACATGTGTTCCTGCACACCAGGAAACACAATCCCACATACACATGAACACACATAGATAATGCATTTTAAAATGTGTAACAACCACTGCAGTCATGACAGGATTGATTTACCTCCAAACCCCCCATACTCCTTTGTAGTTAATAACCACTTCTGATTTTCCTGCCAAGAAAATTTCTATTCTGCTTTCTCAGTCACTGTAGATTAATTTTACCTATTCTAAAGTTTCATGCAATAAATTTTTGTGTATTTTTGTATGTGTTTCTTTTACTTTCCTCTTAATAATCATGAAAAAATACTCTCTTTTTTGTACTTCATATATAAAATTTAATTCTTCCTGTTCATCTAGCATCATTTCTTAGAAAGATGTTAACTTTTAATAATTTTTAGACCTTTTAAACATATGTCTCTCTTATATTGATACATTATAGTTTAGAGAGAGTTTTCTGGGGTCGTTACAGAGGGAATAATGAATAAAATTGTCAGGTTATCATTAGGTAGTGATTATGTACAATTTTAAAATGGAGACATTGAGAGATTTTTGCTCTTTTAGTTAAAGCACAACGTTCTGTATATAAGATGTTTAGTAGTAAGATTGCTTGCTTTGGAACTTAACCTTAGCTATAAATTTAACCTGAAAAGCTTCAAATTCATTTGGTTCAGACAGTCCAAAACAAGATCTTCAACCCCAAGGACCTAATCCAATGGCTGAGATTCTGTGTATATTTTAAAAGAGTACATAGTGCTTTTCTTCCTGGAGTGAGTCACAGTGGATCTCTTTACAAATCCTTTGGATTATCCTATCTGAATTCATCTCAGTCTTCTAGGGTAGTCTTTTGTCATGTGACTGATTTGGTTTTTAGGTCTCCAAGGTTCAGTGGCATTTGGTACATTCACAGTGTTAGGTGAATTCACAGTGCCCTCTTATCTAATTACAAGACATTTCTGTTAGTGCAAAGTAAAACTCAAAGTGCATTCAGGGGTTCTCTTTTTCTTCCCCTCAAAGCACTCTGGCAACTATTTACCCATTTTGTATATTACATAAATATGGAATCTTGTGACCTTTTATGTCTTAACTTTCCTTTGAGTGACTTTAGTTGTAGCATGCATCAGTGCTTTACTTCTGTAATTGAATGTTTATTATGTTCTGTAGAAGTCTGTATATACCCAGTTACTGGTGAATATTGGGACAACTTTCCAGCTTCTGGTTTTTGTGACTAGTGCTGCTGTGAACGTGCACATATGTACTTTGACTAGAGTTGTGTGAATGTTGCACCTAGCCAGATGCATAGAGTTACTAATTATCACCAGTAATGTTGAACAATTCCAGTGCCATAAATAAATTTCTGATGCCACCACCCATCTTTTAAATAGATCTCTTGCCTACCTCTAGCTCTTATAAGTACTGGCCTCTTCTCTGGCTTTCTAGCAGCAGACAATTTTAGATAGTATTTTGTGTGGAGCTTGAGTTTCCTTAAGTATTTATTGTAACTGGTGTCTCAGAAGTTATATTTTCGGATTGGTGATAATGTCCTACAAATAAGTTAGACATTTTTATATTTGGATATTTACTGAATTCAGTTTTTTCACATTGATATATATATATATATATATATATATATATACACACACACACACACACACACACAATTAAAAGTACTGGCATATGTTGTAGAAATTTTTAATCCCAATCTGGGGCTTCTACCCTGCCTTTGATTATTTAGTTCCCGGATAAAAGAGACACACTTTTATTATTTACAATAAGCCTTTATCAGTATTAGAGCTGGGCAAATATCTACCCTCTATGCTATTAGAATCTACTTTCCCATGGATAACCCTGAGTTATTACTTATTAGGTTTCATCTGGGCTACTCTTAACTCCAATTGGCAAGCTGTCAAGGCCGTGCTTTCTGGATTCCTAACCCATGGTGTCTTTCTCCTCCTCCGTCTTCTCTCTCCCTTTGTGGTCTTCTCCGACACCAAGGCCAAGAACACCAAGTCTCATCTATCTCAATTCTGCCCAGCTATAGGCTGTAGGCATCTTTATTTACCAGTCAGAAATAACTTGGGGGCAAGGTCACATAGCGTCACTTGAGTCTACATGTAGAATCTTCTCTCCTCTCTGGGGTAATCAGGTCTTGGGGTTCTGCATTATAATATATACCAACAGACTAAAACCTCAACATGCATAAAAATTCCGATTTAACTAAGAAGAAATAACTAGCAATAATATTATCATCGGGCATTTTACAAGTCCAGCATGAAATTGTTATGATTAACTAATTAGGTTGGCTATTTTTTAATTAATTTTTTTCTTACCCTTACTGTTTTATTATATGTGGGTGAAATACTTTGAGGGTTTACATTTTCTTCCTGCTAAATTCTTCAGTTGAATACCTGGTTGTGTCTTCACATTTTAACTTAAAATTTCAGAGGAAAGATTGTTTAGCTTTCCGAAGGCATAGCACGAACAATCAAATAACTGTTTGTAGGAAAACAGCCTCGTTGTCTTCTGGTACCAGCTGGTCTTATGTTGACTTGTCTCCTATCTTATTTATAGTAGTTTGGAACAAGAAACACACACTAATGTTTTACTGCAGCTTAGCTGTACATTAGAATTTTTCTTGCTTTTTTTTTTTATTTGTTTGTTTTAACTTGGGCTTCTGATAAACTGATAGTTTACATAGTCAAATCCACTGTAATTCTTTAATACAGAAATCATAGATCCTGCATGGAAATGTTCTTGCTTGTTTTGATACTGATAATATATGTGATATTTTAAATTATGACTTAGTTGAAGGTAGTTCGTGATCTTCAGAGGTTACTGAGAGCATGAGGAAATGTTTATTACTAATACATATTTGGCTTTCTAGATTCCTTCCTCAAGAAAAGTGCTTCCCTTAGGGAACACTTAATTCTGATGGCTTTTCCTTAAAATATTTCTGATATATACGTGTTCTCAAAGAAATTTGCAAGTGCTTAAAATCATATTGACAATTTCAGTTGTATACCAATTCTTGTCCTGGTGTTCAGTAGCTGTTTAACTTATCAGCATACAGAACTAAGTGTTGGGGCACTATATTTCATACAGGGAGGAAATGACCTTCGTGGTGTGAATCGAGTACTCTTTTGTAGTAACAAAAAGTCATGTGAGTTTTCAAAAAAAAAAAAAAAACTTAACAAAGCGAGTTAGAAAAATATAAAATGAATCAAATGAGTAGTTCTAAAATGTATGGTTTTCAAGTTAGTCTGCTCTTCAAAGTCTTACCCCTAAGACTTACTTGGCAGTTTTAGCCCCAAGGAGACACCACAGCTGGCATATTGTCTTTATGCTGTTTAAAAAATGAAAGACTCTTTAGTTCTTAAAAATGTAAAGAAGTGGTAGATCTATTTTAAAAACATGTCTAGAAAAGGGTTTTGCTGTTTTGTACATTAAATATTTTGTTAAGTATTTTACAGTTTTTACCCTTACAATTAGGACAAAAACTTCATTACAGAAATATGGAAAACCCATTTCTTAGAGCAGAATACATTCCAGTGTTACATTTTAAGAAATGACTTATAGTTATTATACTTTACAGTTTATTAACATGCATTTGAATTTGAAGAATTTAATATGAAATAGTGATATAGAGAAGGAAAATGAGAGAAAGGCAGGGGGGAAAAAACCTAATCTGGAAGAAAAACAGAAATGACACACCTGGAAAAGGAGGATACCTTTCTGTCTATCTGTTTAGGCATAGTCTTTCTTTCTCCATAGCCTTGGCTGACCTAGAACTCACAGAGATTATACTGTCTCTGTCTCCCAGACCTGGGATGAAAGGCCTGTGAACCACAGTGGCTGAGAATACCTTTTTTTTTTTTTTAATTACATAACCTTACTGAAAACAAAAGTTTATAAAACAAGGTAAAATTTATTTTAATTACCTGTGAAGACAGCAGGAAATCTTTTGTTTAAAGCAAATTTTTTGTTTATTCAGAAATAGTTTTAACATAGACCTAAATGCCAGTGGTACTGAGAAAGGTGGAGGAGGATCAGAGAGGAGAAAGGGAAAAAGATTTAGATCTGAATCGTTTAAATTTACTTTTCTTTTTACTAGCTTAAATTTCCAAACTACCATTAAGAATCTGTGTTGAGCCAAGGGTATACATGGATTAGTGGAAAGGATTTGCCTATCATGTTTAAGGATCTCTGAAACTAATTTCCAGTACCACAAAATTAATTACTCAGTTAAAGAATTAGGCTTCTTCTTTTTTTTTTTTTTTTTTTTGGTAACCATTCCAAAATTATTAGTCTTCACACTATGTCTCTAGCTTGGCTCATGGCCAGACACATTTTCTCTATGGAATCATATCAGAGAATGACTTTTTTTTTTTTTTTTTTTTTTTTTTTTTTTTTTTGTTTTTCGAGACAGGGTTTCTTTGTGTAGCCCTAGCTATCCTGGAACTCACTCTGTAGACCAGGCTGGCCTCAGAAATCAGAACTCAGAAATCCACCTACCTCCACCTCCCAAGTGCTGGGATTAAAGGCGTGCCCACCACCGCCCAGCAGTGAGAATGACATTCTTAATTGGTTTCCCTATAAATTATTTCTTTGGTGTCCTACTAAACCCATACTGTTTCTCAGATAAAAACATTTAAAATTTTTTAAATTAAAAATGTTAGTGTGATTATTTTATTGAGGGTGTTTTGCCTGCATGTATGTATGTATGTATGTCTAGGCACCACATGTCTGGTGCCATTGAAGTTCAGGAGAGTATGTCCAGATCTACTAAGACTGGAGTAACAGATGGGTGTGAGCCACCATGTTGGTACTAGGAATCTAGTGCTTTTAGCCCTTGAACCACCTCTCTAACCCCTGTTTATAAATTTTTAAAATAGAATACTCATAGGATTTTGAGGAAAACACATGTGTTGAAAATGTATGATACTGAAATATTACATTTGTTATAAATTAGCATTCCTGAATTCTGGTTAAATTAACAGACTTAATGTGGATCTAATGAATATAGTAATGTTTAATATTAATGAGCATAAATAATTTTCTAGGTAGCTGTATCTAATACCACAGTCAGTCAGTATGTGGCAGAGATTTAATTCAAGTTCTGCTGCTCCAGAACCCATTCATATGTTTCTGCCATGTTAGGTGTGGATAATCATGTCTCAGCATATTGTCTTTTACTTAGACTGCAGGTAAATAGCCTGTTGTATTAGGCATTTGTGTTGCTACATTCATTCATCTTGTTAGTACACACACATGCAGAGATATCCTTTGGTTTGTAGAAGAACATGTCAATAAATGTTAAAGCATAACAGTACTGAAAACCATGTTTGTAAAGCAGGCTAAAAGTGTCTCTTTTTGTGAACTAGCCAGGTAATTTAACATGGTGATTTTATTGAAGTTTATAGTTCCGTACTCAGATTTGTTTGTTTGCTTGCTTTGCTTGCTTGCTTCCGTTTCTCCCTCTCTCCATATTTCCCTGTGGAAGAGCAGTCAGACTGAGCTAAGGTTTCATAAATGATAAGTAGCTGTACCACTGAACCACATCTCTATAAAGTCAGTATTTTCTGCTAGACTCATCGTCTTAGTGCTATGATTAATAGGGCTTATTTTCCATATACTGGTCAGCAGAATAGATAGCTTCTAAGAGTGTGTGGATGGGCACACAAATTGAAAAGAACTTTTTCCATTTTTTTGTTTACAGAGTAAATATGAATTTCTTATAGGTGTTGAACTTTTGAAGAACTGTGTTGTAGCTATGATTGCTTGAACCCTGTACTCAGGGCAGCTCTTACTGATTGAAAGCACTATCCATAAAGTGACCCTAGAAGTTCCACTATTGTGAGGCATGATCCCCAGGTGGTGGCACTGTTTTAGAGGTATTGAAAAGTTAAGGAGGTGGGACCTAGCTAGAGGATACAGGTAAGAAGCATGTGTTCTCTGTGGGTATCTTCTACTTCTCATCCCCCCTTTCCTTTCCCTTTTTTCCCTCCCCCCAATTTTCTTCTTCTCTCCTTTACCTCTTCTCCTCCTTGTTCTTCCCTTTCCTCTTCCCTTCTCTCTTTCCTTCTCTTTCTCCCATTTTCATCCCCCTCCCTTCTCTCCTTTTTTACTTACCTTTTATCTGTTTTTCATTTTTCTGATTTCATGAAGTAAAAAAACCACCTCTTCCACTCTTGCACAAAAATTAGCAGAAAACACTGAACATTGTAGGTGTTCTTGGTCTGCACCAAGCTGCCAGGTAGGGCTTAATTTACAAGAATGCTTAGATTGATTTCTCTTTGTCATACACTTTGTGGTAGAAGAGACAAAAGAAAGTACTAAGTTACTTCTGTGAAAACCTACTCTTCAGTGAAACAAAAAATTAATAATGTTACTTGTAAAACTCTAGAGATAGATAGATGAAGCCTTTTGAAAAAATAGGTTTGTCATTGACGTGACACCAACTTCCATTATAGTAAAGAGGAGTGGGAGACAGTGTCTGGGCAGTCAAAGGAGACCACTGACCTTTACATCCTTTGCTTCAGTCAGGGCCATCTGGCCACAGTTCCTCAAATAGTGAAGTCCATGTCTCTCCTTACTTGCTGTCACTTTTGTTAGCATTTAAATTTTGGGTCTCATTTTATAGCCTGGGCTGAACACTAACATGTGACTAAGCTGGGGCTTCAATCTAATTGTACCTTTGCTTTTTCACTTTCCCCTATTTTGATAATTTTTTTTAAACTCTTATATCTTAAGTCCTATACTTTAGCTCAGACAACCCACCTCATATATAGCTGCTTCTGAAAGTGTGTACTTTTCAGATAAAACAAGAATGACCACATTCAAATAACTTCTTGTTCCTTCAACCTTGCACATCATTTATAGTAATTTTCCTTTGTAGGTCATTTTCCTTGACCTCATTAAATATATTTTACAGTTCATTAGGGACTTTTCTGCTTAGAATGCATTGTTCTAACTTTTCTGGAACATTGATTTGCCAGTTTCTCTAGCTACATTTATTTTTTAATTCTTTCTCTTAATTTAGAAATGTAAACCTTAAATATGTTTGTATCCCCTTTATGTCTTCCTGCACATTTCATATTGGCATACCTTTGTCTCTTAAGAGAAAAGCCTCATCATAATCTTACCTGTTCTGGCTGCCTAGGTGACCAGAGGTCTTGGTTCAAGATAATATCAGTTTCTTCCTGACTATGTAAGTTACCTTTTAATTACAAACCATGCCGTTTAAATGGCCAGTTATATCATCTATGGTTCTCATGTCTTTGTCTGTCGCAGGGAATCTGCTTAGAGTCTTAAAATACTTGCTGCCCTTCTTCTTGGCCCTTTCTGTTCGTTGTTACCTGACTATCCCATCTCTCTACTGACAACCCCATCAAATGGATGAATTGGTCTTTATAAAGTTTAGCCTTTGTGCAACACTTGGTTCTGTACACTGTTGCCTTCCTCATCTTCCTTGACATTTGTAAGCACTGTACTGTAAGGTTGTCTTCCTCTCTGGTGGTCTGCCTGTACTAATCATCGTCTTCACTCTCTTCTTAGCACCTTGACAATTGTGCCTCTGTTCTTCTCTTAGCTCAGATTCTCACTATTTTCTAATTTAGGCTCCAGTATTCATTGTTTCAGCTGTATTCTTGCAGTTTTCTGCTCCATCTTCAGCATCTTTTTTTCCTTTTCTCCCATTTGTCTGTCAAAATCCTTACCCTGTTTCTGCCTGATTCAAATTCAAACACCCTGAGAGCTTTCAAGAAAGGGAATAGTAACCTAAGCAGTTTGTGGCCAATCATATTCTTAATAATTGTCAATTGTGTGTAGGTTTATAGCATTGCTCAAAAGTCTTACTGTTCCTAATCAACATTTCCTCCCAGAAAACACCATGCTCCTTTTTTTACCCTCCTCCCTTCCCAGTCTAATGCAAGAGTTATTTTTATTCTGAACTTAACTAGCCAAAGGCTGAGAAGCCAGTTCTTGAGCTAATTCTTTAAACAGTTTTCACTCCACTACTTCCTCAAAGGCCTGCAATTTCCTCTCCACCTCAAACTGCATCAGAGTGTAAACATGTTCACATATTTCCTCTCTTAGTAAAAAATACCCATCACTCTTGGCTCTCAACACCTTTCTTTTCTTGACAGTTGACTTTTTTTTCTCTTCAGTCCTATGAAATCTTTCTTACTCCTTAAAACTTTACTTACCATGATCACCAATGATGTTTCCAAAAGTGGTAAATGCTTTTTAGTTACTTAGATTATACTCCTTCCTTAGAACATTTCTGTCGGTTCCATGAAACCACTTCTTGATTTTTCAACCTATGTTGGTCTGTTCTGTCATAGTTTTAAAAGTACCTTCCTGTGTTATGCAAGCCAGTGTTGTCTTAAGGATAGATGTCTGCTTGAGCTTGATGTGTAGGGTCAGACTTCCATCAGTTTCTAACAGCAACATTTTTCTTTTAAATTGTGATACTTAATGCACACATTAAGTATAATTAATAAAGGTCATTTAAACAAATGCAGTATGTTTTTGTCCAAATATTTGTTGTGAAGTGAAAAATGTACTTCAGCAATGTCTTGATAAGATGTAGTTACTGCCGTGATCCACCCAGAATGACCTTTTCTGGTGTTCTTTCATGCATCCTTGCTCTTTGAGGTAAGCACTTAGCAAACTTCAGGGCTGTCAGTTCCCTCCTCTTGTCTTCACTCTTTCTCATCCACTTCTGCTTCCTTCACTGAGTACGTTGAGAGTAAGGTAGCAGGCCAAGCAGTGACTAGAGGACTGCTTGCAGCTTTTCTTTCTTTTTCTAAAATTTTAAATATTAGGTATATATTCTTATACTGAATCTTGGTAGGTTTTAACATTTACTTAAATGAAAATGCTTTTTGTGTGCCTGTTTTACTCATAATCTCTGTTTTGACCTATCACAAATCTGTTTCTATTTTGTACTTTTGTGTTGAAGAAAAATAAAATATGACTTAACCTTATGTCATCTCTCCATGAGACCAACACATTTTTATTAGTAATTTGTGTTTATATATTTAGTAAGTTAACCTTTTATATAAATTGACTATCTTATATGTTGATAGTAGCCAATTGCTTTTTTTTTTTTTTACTGTATCTTTATTTTTAATCTAAAAATCATATCTATGTAACTTTTAAAGCCTTGATCCACATACTGGCATTTTATATAAAGGTCAGTTGTATATTCCTCTGTAATAATACAGCTTCTGGGACTGTCAGATAGGATTTTGGTTATAAGGATATATGTGGAGTATTTATTAAAATAACTCAAATGGATCCTTTTTTTTTTCCAAGTTGGCCCTTGCCAGAATTTGACCCAAGCCAAATTCGACTGATCGTATATCAAGACTGTGAAAGACGAGGGAGAAATGTATTGTTTGACTCCAGTGTTAAGAGAAAAAATGAGGACACATCAGTATCGGTGAGCATCATTGATCATTTGTTTAAAACTTAATCTTGGGTATTTGGGTATTTTAATAATTCAAGAAAAATTTAGTATAATTTCAATATGGTAATTTTGCTAGTATAAAATAATCTTTAGCCTATTAAGAATTCAGAATCCTAATTTTGAGATTTTCTTTTTCTTTTTTTTTCCTTTTATTGAAAATGAACTTTTTTCTCGTGTATCCTGATTACAGTTTTCCCTACTCTACTCCTTTCAGTTTGTCCCCACCTCCCTTCCCAAGCAGTCTACCCTCTTTCTGTCTTGTCATTATAAAAGAACAAGCTGCTAAGAGATAATTATAATATGATATAATATAAACTAACACATTGGAATAGGACAAAATAAACAGAAGGGAAAGACCCCAAGGAAGGGCACAGGACACAAGTAGATGTGGAGACCCACTGTATCTCACACTCAGGAGTCTCATGAAAGTATTAAACTGGAACACACACAAAGGACTTCTAGGGCAGAGATGGAGAAAAAGGAGAGAGATTATAGAATATATATATATATATATATATATATATATATATATATATATTATAGAATATATATATTATAGAATATATATATATATATATATATTATAGATATCTATATCTATCTATGGATAGATAGATTATTAGAGATAAAAATCTTTAAGTTTTAAAAATCATTATGAGACAGAGAACCTCCAAACAAAGTTGAAAAGTCTTCAGGGTGATGTGGGAGCTTGACCTGTGAACTGAGATTTGCTCCAAAGAACCATTTCTAAACAGGTCCACTTCTCCTGTATCCTAATAGCCTTTCTTTTTCACTACCTTTGGTGGGTGGTGAGCCAGAAGCGGGGGTTAAAGCATTTAAGAACTGTTATTAAAAGTAGGTTTTGAAAAATTTAAAACTACATGGGTGCTGTTCCCATTTATGAGATGCTTCTCCATTACGTCCAGAAAACATTCCAAAGTCCATAACTCCTAATAACATCCCTTCAGGGATCCATATTTAAACATTAATTTGGGGGAGGCATGATATTCATACCCCACAGCCCTTCTCTGTATCTGTTCTTTATCATTTCTCAGTGTCTACTAATGTCTTCTTTCTCTGTTAGGCTATCCTTGGTGACTGTTTTTCGTATTCTCTCTATTTCCTTTTAGTTTCTCCTTTTTAGTGGTCTTTCCATGAAGTGTCTTGGTCTCTGTCTCTGGATGTACCAATAGTAATCTGTCTATTGGCCTTATTGCAGTGTTTACACTTACTGCTCAACCTTCTTCTCCCTCAATATCCTTTGTTATCTCCCTCCCACTCCTACTGTGTAGCCCTGGCTGTCCTAGAACTCACTCTGTAGACCATGCTGGCCTCAAGCTCTGGGATCTGCCTTTCTTTGCCTCCCAAGTGCTGGGATTAAAGGTGTGAACCAAACACCTAGCTTGAAAAGATACTTTTCTGAACAAAGCTGACAGCATCACTACTATGTGGGCATGAGTACATTTTTTTTTTAAATGATTTAATGATATATTTGTTTAGCAAAACAAAAATAGTAGGTTCCTAGCTAGACACAGAGCTGACGGGGCAAGGGCTTTTGACCAGGTTTATAGTACTAACAATGAATTCTTGTCTGTAGAACAGACCTCAAATCTAACCAGAAAGCTGTTAGTTATCCCTGTAACCTTTACATCACTGTTGTACCAGTGAGTACATATTGCCCTGTATGTTAGCATTCAGGGTTCACTGCTAAGTAATAGCACTTTGCTCCACAGTAGACTGAAAAGTACCTTCTGCAATATAAAAACTAGCCATCAGGGAGGAAGTTTTCAGGTCAATTTTAAATTGATTTCTCTGTCTTGCAACCAAAGTGTGTTATATCTTTAGTAATACAGTCTTACCGTCTTAGTATGGTTGACAACCAAGAACAATGATGATAGCTTGTATTGTTTTGAAGGCCTCTAGGGCATCTCTGATCAAACACTCAGGGTGATAGCCCTTGCCTGGCACTGAAATTTTCATTTAATAAACCCTGTGTTAGCATTGTTCATCAATGCAAGATTTGTGTCAGACACCTTTAAATTTTTTTAGTTCTTTGACAGTTTCATATAACATATTTTGATCATATTCACACCTCCTTCCTCAACTCTTCCCAGATCAACTCCTCTCCCTATGTACCCAACTTTGTGTCACTTAAAAAAAAAAATTCTTCAATACCAATTTGTGCTGTCCAAATATTTTTAAATATGTGGTCTTCTACTGTGGTATGGTCAACTTGCTAGGGGCTGGGCTATACTCTTAGAGAAAGCTGTTTCTCCCCCTGGCACCTCCCTCCCCCAACCCTCGCCAGCAACTAACAATTACCAGTAACTATAGCTAGGGGTAGGATTGTGTGCCCAACTTCCCTCTCTATTCTGGGATTTATTCTGGCTTGGGCTTGCACAGGTTTCGTACATGCTGTTTTGATCACCATGTATCATATGTGTTGCTGCCATCTGTGTCTGTGTCTAGAAGATAATGTTTCTTTGTACACTGTCAATAGGACAAAATGGCAACCAACAGATTGGGAAAAGATCTTTACCAATCTTACGTCCGATAGAGGGTTAATATCCAATATGTACAAAGAACTCAAGAAATTAGACTCCAGACAACCAAATAACCCTATTAAAAAATAGGGTACAGAGCTAAACAAAGAATTCTCTACTGAGGAAACTCGAATGGCTGAGAAGCACCTAAAGAAATGTTCAGTATCCTTAGTCATCAGGGAAATGCAAATCAAAACAACCCTGAGATTCCACCTCACACCAGTCAGAATGGATAAGATCAAAAACTCAGGTGATAGTAGATGCTGGCGAGGATGTGGAGAAAGAGGAACACTCCTTCACTGTTGGTGGGATTGTCAGCTGGTACAACCACTCTGGAAATCAGTCTGGCTGTTCCTCAGAAAATTTAACATAACATTACCTGAGGACCCAGCTATACCACTCCTGAACATATATCTAGAAGATGCTCCAACATATAACAAGGACACATGCTCCACTATGTTCATAGCAGCCTTATTTATAATAGCCAGAAGCTGGAGAACTCAGATGTCCTTCAACAGAAGAATGGAATATCTTCTAAGTTTAAAATGTATTCTTTATCCGTTCTTCACATGAATACATTTAATTTTAGAAGATTAGACATGAGACTGAGTTTGAAGCACAGTGGTAGAATATGTGCCTATCATGCACATGCTCCTGTGCTCAGGCCCAGAACTGCCTTCCCCATATACAATAGATTAACAGATAAATATATCTATAATAAAAATGTGTCTACTTTACATTTCTTCTTCCTCATAGACTACATGGTTAATTTTTCATAACAGTGATGTTTGTTAACTTGTAACATGTTATTGTTTTACTTAATTAAAATAGACATTTAAAGCTTCCTTAGCTTTAATTTTTAATATAAGATAATAAATAGATAAAACTCCTAAATAGAAGTCCTTTCACATTTGTAATACTTTATGAGTATAAAGAGGTTTTGAAAGTAAGTAATTTGAAAATCACTTATAGATTACTGTCACAATTAATGAATATTATGTTGGCCATATAATACAGAAAATCCCTGTGGTTTGATAATATTGGTGAGAAAAAAATGCATTCCAAATAATACAAGAAGAAATAGAGAAAAATATAATAACATATAAAAGTTACGTTATTTTTAATACTTTCATCCTTGTTTTTTAATTTTTATATTGCTTTTACGTTTATATATACTAAAAGAATGTATTGGATTATAAATAGAAGTCTCTGTGTTTCAGAAGCTATGTAATGATGCTCAAGTCAAGGTATTTGGGAAGTGCTGCCAGCTGAAGCCGGGAGGAGATAGTTCTTCCTCTTTGGATAGCTCTATCACTTTATCTTCTGATGTAAAAGACCAGTGCCCCAAATACCAGGTAAGATCACTCGCTTATTCATTTATAAGTTATTTTCATCACTTTTCTAGGGATCAAGTTATAGTAGCAGCTAGACTGTACCTTTTTATGGCTTACATTGTAGCTGTAGAGATGGATAAATTCACTAAACAAGTAAGTTTTAAGAATTTAAGAATAAGACAATACAGAGGTCTATGGTATTGGTAGCAGGTATTTTCTCCATCTTTATATTAACTCATTTTATTGAGTTGAGTGCCCAGAATAATTTATTTTTGTACTCTTTTATTATTAAATAATAAACTTAAAATACCAATACAGTTTAGCTATTAATTAAAGCGTAATTACAAAGATTAAATGCATATCTTTGTTTTTTACAAGTAACTGTATTTTTAATTTATTTTAGGATATAAGATTAAATGAATCAGTAGCTACATAGGAATTTTAGTATATAATTGTACTACATGAAATAAGATAAAGTCAGTTTCATACTAAGTTCATGTTAGCTGCTGTGAATTTATGTCATCCCAAGGTTATGTAAATCAAACAGACTTGGTATTTAGTGGTACTAAAATAGATCTTGGTCATTTTGTTTATAAGAGATGGTTGCTCTTGGGTAGAAATTTAACTTTGTATGCAATTGATAGGGCATAATATAAAAGGATTCTGTAGTTACTAAAATCTGCATGTTAGGAGGTAATTCTTAATTCTCAGTTATACTCTGCCTTCCTCTTTTTTTTTTTTTTTTTTCACATTAGGCATAATACCTTAACAAGTGCCTGACAACAGTAATATGCCATATAGTTCCTGTATAACAGAAAATTATGAGACATTTTCTAATTTGTTAAGTTGTACCAAGATTATAGATCCAAAAGGTAGTATTGATTAAAATTTCATTTTGTAATTTAAAAAAACAAAAGCATTCAGTTATACTTGAGTTCCCTTCTCAGGACCCACATAGTGGAAGGAAAGAATTGAGTCCCAAATGTCCTATGGCCTCTACTTTTGTGCTATAGCATGATGTATCCACAAACAACCACACATGAATAATAAATAATATTTTTAAGAAAAGGTCTCACTATATAGCCTTGGCTAGCCTGGAACTCCCTATATAGACTATATAGTCCTCAGACTTAAGAGATGGTTCACCCCTACCTCCTGAGTGCTGGGATTAAAGGCATGCATGGCCAGCTAAATTTTTTTAAAAAAATTAAGCAGAGAGTACTTTGTATTTGTAATTAGTGATGTTTGCCATGGTGTCTAAATACTAACAATGGATTTTTGATTTTTTTAGTGATTTTATAATTCTGGTGGCAACAATTAAGGTACAATATCAAGCTCTTTGAAGAAAACAGACATTTCTAATATTTGAAGTAAATCTTTTCTTTGTCTCCTAAGTGCTGGGATCACCATACCTAGCTTAAGTCTTTTTCTTAACTAAATTTTTAGTATACAATGCTTTGTTTGCTCTTGACTGTAGATGTGATGTTGTATAGCAGATCTCAAGAGTTTATTTCAGTTTCTTGACTGAAGCTTAATGCCCATTGATTAGTAACGTTTCATTTCTCCTTTGCTAAGGTCCTGGTAACTACCAGTTCTGTTCTTTGGCTCAATGAATTTGATTTTCTTAGATATCTGATATAAGTGGAAGTGTATGCAATGCTTAACTTTATATGATTGCCTTCTTTCATTTAACATGCTGCCCTTAAGAACCATCTGTGTAGGCCTGTAGAGATGCCTCAGTTGTTAAGAACACTTGGCTGTTCTTCCAGAGGACTAGGGTTTAATTCCTAGCACTCAAATGTTGCCTTACAACTATCTCTAACTCCAATCACATGGGATCTGATGCCCTCTTCTGGCTTCTAGTGACATCAGACATTTATGTGGTGCACAGATATACATGCAGGCAAAAGACACTTAAAATGATAACTTTTAAAGTGTTTAAAAGATCTACTTAGGATAACGCATACTCCAAAATGTTTCCCTTAGGCTGAAATATATTCCACTGTATGTATATATACTTTATTATCTTTGTCAATTTTTTTTAATAAATCACCTAGAGGTGGTTTTTAATGCATGTTATATGAGTCTGGTTTTATTTTTTGCATATTAATATCCAGCCTTCCCAGCAGCATTTTTTCAAGAGGCTTTCCTTAGTACCCATCCTGAAGATCAGTTGACTGTGTTGGTATGGATAGATTTCTGGGTCTCTAGTCCCATTTCATTGATTGTTTGTCTTTCTGTTGGTACCATACTGTTTGGATTACTATAGATTTATATTATAATTTGAAATCTGGGTATGTGATAACTTTGATTTTATTGTTTTCTTTCAAGGATAACTTTACTATTTGTGATCTTTTTAAAATATTATTTTAGAATGTTTTTCTGTGTGTATAAACAAGTATCATTATGTCTATAGGTTACAAGTAATCCTTTTTTTTTTTTAAATTCATGATAGTTATAAGTTGCTCCATTTGTGTTTGCTTCTTTGCCATAATGGAAGTAGTACAAATTATACTGTCTGTTCTACCCTTGTCACCTACTGGAGAAATGTTAAATACATATATGTGAGTAAGACTTGGTGTACATGTTGAGTTTGGGTTAGCTAGATAGCTTAGCAGATAAAGGTATTGGTCACTAAGCCACAGCCTAAATTCAATCCCTAGGACCCACATGATGGAAAGGATCTTTCCATAGGAAAGGACCAACTTGTGCAAGATGTCCTCTGACCTCTACTCACATGCAGCGTACACATCTACTTTTGTACATGAGTAACTGTACAAAAATGCTTATTTGAAGTTTTAATTATTTTTAGTATAAAAATCCTATTAGTGACCTAAATGCTTCTTAGTAATTGGTCTGACCTGAAGAAGTACTGTATTTTTTTTAAAGATTTATTTATTTCTATTTTATATGTGTGAGTGTTTTATGTATGAGTCCTACACACATGCCTAAAAGGGAGGTCAGATTTCCTGAAACTGATGTTACAGGTTGTTTTGAGCTTCCATGTAGGTGCTGGAAACCAAATCCAGGTGTTCTGCAAGAGCAGCAAGTAGAATTAATTACTAAGTCATCTCTCCAGCCCCGAAGTGTGGAATTTTTATGTAATCAAATTCTGTGCAACTCCTTCCTTCCCTCCCTTCCTCCCTTAAATGAGTCAGTGTCTATCCAAGTATCCAACTTGAGTTAAAACTTAAGATATTCCTGCCTTAGTCTTCCCACTGTGTTAGGATTATACATATTACTATACCTACCAATATTCATGCACCTTTAAAAATAAATAAAATTTCTGTTTAATGTTACAGTTGAGTTTAAGAAGTCACATGATAAACAACAAATTACAGAACAGTCTGTGTAATGTAGAATTAAAATTATGAAGACAATTAATATTTAGAATCATTACAAGGCTTTTCATTATTTTTGTTTTGTTTTTAAATTTTATGCAGGGTTCTCGGTGTTCTTCTGATGCCAACATGCTTGGAGAGATGATGTTTGGCTCAGTAGCAATGAGCTACAAAGGATCCACCTTAAAAATTCATCAGATCCGGTGAGGGAGAGCAGATCTTTTTCCATTATACTCAGTTTAGATGGGCAGGTTTTTTGAAGATAAGATGATTTCTTAGCTCTTTACTCAGATTGAGTATGTCAAATTCTAGCTTATGATATCTGTAGACATCCATAGTTTTAGTACTTCTCAGCCATTGTGATGATGTCATGAAATCTCTGTAACTTATATTGTTTTACTTACAATAAACCAACAGTCATGTATTTTAGTTTAAATCTTTTCTGTCATTCTGTGTTCTTTCATAGCTCTCCTCCACAGCTCATGCTTAGCAAAGTTTTCACTGCACGGACTGGCAGTAGTATCTGTGGAAGTCTCAATACGTAAGTGCTTGTGGATTCAGGGGGAGATTGATATTTAAGGTATACAAAGATAAATATTAAAAATGGCTTTTTAAATTATAGCACAATTTCAAGTCTATATATTGCTCAAGTTTGAAAGTTTATGGGGTCCAGATACACACCCTTTCTGAATATGACCGAATATGTAGATGTGAGTTCTTCTTCTGTAGTTTTCCAGAAGTGTGTTGAGTGCATGTCCATCAAAGGCTGAGGTGCTGTTCTTCAGTTTTACTCCTCTGCACTGATTACCATTCCCACCTTTACATTCAGTGTGCAGAGCCCCACAGACTAGAATGGCCTTAGCTAGCCATATTACTGTTAAATCAGAGTCATCCCTCACTCTACACACATAGAATAGCTACAGGGAGATTATAAGTTGTTCTTGCTTAGACTAGAACAATGAAGTAGAAACAAGGTTGGGCCTCCTAGGGGTAGCAGACTATGTAGCAGAACCCTAGTAAACAAAGTGCTGAGTTAGGTTTATGGTCAGGTTAGTGGGGTTTCATAGGTGCCAAATCAGAGCACCGACTCCCTTGAATCCTGGAGTAATCCAAAATCTAAATGAGTAGGGAAGTAGCAGGGAGCCTTTGAAAGACTTCTGTTTTGAGAGGTTCTTATTACAGAGGTTTCTACTATCTGTAGTTTATTTTTACCTTTCTTTTAGGAAGGAAGGAAAAGGTAGATGTTTTTAAAAATATTGTGAATACTTTAAAGAAGCCAAACTTTTAAAATTTAATACTGAAGTAGAAATAAAATAGTCTTCCTTTTCTTTCTAAATTTTAAGTGATAATTCCTAAGATTTATGGAAAATGTATTTCATACTGGAAGCACAATAATTTTACTTTTGCTCTTCTCAAAGAGAATAAAAGAAGTAATATACACCATTTTTAATGTGTGATTATTTCATTGCTGTTCCTCCTGCTCTCCTTCCCTTTCTCTGTTCCCTTCCTCACCTGCAAGTCTTCCTTTGACCATTCCCAACAAAAGTTAACAAAATATTTTTAGTCCAAAATATGTGGAGAACCTTGTCTGTGCTGTATATCAGTGTCAGCAATTTATTTCTAAAAGAGCTACATGGTAAATTTTCTATTTTGTGAGCCGTATAGTATGCTGCAGTTTCCTGCTGGCCTTACAGCTACATCTAAATGAATAAGCATGAACTTTCCACCTGCAAAACTTTGTTTATAAACGGTATAGCAGCTGTATATGGCCTTCAGGTATAGCTTACTAACCAATTGCTTAAGTGATTATATAGTTATCATTATAGTTTATACTTATAGTATTAATAGTAGTAGTTTTAATTAATAGTAGTAGTAAAGGTTTTAACTAATATATAAAAGGATAGGTTTCATAATGATGCTTTCATTCCATGACATTTTGTTCATATTCAACCCTATTCCCACTAGTCCCCTTTTACCTCAAATATTTCAAAAGTTTTACACTTGAAATTTCATTGGGATGTGTGAAGAATTACCATTAAATGTAGTTGGAATTTGGTTTTTCTTTCCTTTGTAGACTGCAAGACAGTCTTGAATTCATCAATCAGGACAGTAATACATTAAAGGCTGATAGCAGCACAGTTATTAATGGGCTGCTTGGAAATATAGGTAGGTGGTTTATTTTCATCTTATAAAGTTAAAAAATGTTAACAATATAAGATTTAAAGTCACTTCTTAATTATATAGATTACTTGTATAACCCAAGAGCTTCTAATGGTGTAAACAGAAAGATTGTTTAAATTTCACATGTGTAATCTTTCTATTATTTGAAAAACATTTTTTCTTAGATTTTTATGTAATATTCATTTTATATCTGTAAAAAGGATTTTTCTTTATTGTTTTTTGTTTTTTAACTTAGATATATTTTTTGAAAGATTATGTCATTGATATTGAAAGCCATTACCAGCTCTCTGGAATCTTCTAGTTGGGGAAGACTATCCCTACTCTCTTCTCTAACCTAAAAGTCATTTTAAAATGCTGTTCATTTTTATGAATTGTGCTTCATATGCTCAAATGATGATTTTTAAGAAGCATATTAAAATAAAAACTTAATTTTGTTATGGTAACAATATGTGACACATTTTAAAATGACATAGTATTTCTGCAATTTCTTGTCTAGAAAGCATAACTAAATTGCCGCTTGATTATATTTCTGATGCATAATATCAGGGAGTGGATAGCCACCCTTATTTAGTAAAAACTTTTATTTAGATTATTATTTTTCCTTTTTAAGATATGATTTTATTGAGATATGATTCTAAGCTGCTCTGGCACTTACTGTGTAGTTTGAGTAAATTTTATCTTTACGTTTATGTTTATTCAAATAAGGTGCTGTTAATCGTCTGCTGTGGGTTAGTCTTAGTGTTAGGCCTGTTTTGTAGTCCATGTGCAGGGATTACAAGTGTGTGATAGCATGTTTGGTTATGGTTAATTTATATAAACATTAGTTTTGTTAGTGGAAAATCAGGGTTTTCTTTTTCTCCCTGTTTGAATGGTATAGTATTATATTCAATAAATACTGTTTTTTAATTTGTTTATTCAGATGAGATGCTATTAAGCATCTTCTGTGGGTTAGTCTTAGTGTCAGGCTTATTTTATAGTGTAGATCAGCTTATAGAAAAAGTTCTTTCTAATTCACTTGATTTTAGTTACTGATTTTAATGAAGTAACTGCAACAAAGCAAACTTTTAATCCTCGAGAGGGAGAGGCAAGCGGATCTCTGAGTTCAAGGCCAGCCTGGGCTACAGATGAGTTCTAAGACAGTCAGGGCTACACAGAGAAAACTTGTCTCAAAAACCAAAAACAAAAAAGAAGAAAGAAGGACAAAGATACAGAGAAACCCTGTCTCAAAAAACAAAAAATAAAACAAAACAAAAAAAAGAAGGACAAAGAAAGAAAAAGAAAGAAAGCAAGCAAGCAAGCAAACAGAAAAAACCCTGAACAAAAAAATGTCTTTTTAAAAATTGTATATTATTTTACAATTCCAAGGACTTATTGAAAGTAGTTCATTTTAATAATACACATGAATTTGATAGTTATAAAAGTAACTTATACTAGTGCTGCAGAGATGGCTCAGTGGTTGAGAGCATTAACTAACTGCTCTTCCAAACATCTTGAGTTCAATTCCCAGCAACCACATGGTGGCTCAGAACCATCTGTATTGGGTTATAATGCCCTCTTCTGGTGTCTCTGAAGACAGTACAGTGTACTCACATACAATAAATAAATTAATCTTTAAATAAAATTATTTAAAATGTAAGTGATACTACAGAGGCTAGATATATTTTTTCAAATATAGAGGAGAAATTTAATCCATTTAATCAAGGTACAGCCTTTAAATAATACATGGCTTGCATTTCCACGCTCTTAACTATGAATTAAGGATAGTTGAGACTCATTTCTGACTTTATGTTTCCAGTTCACTAATCAAGTATTTTTTAAGCATCTGTATATGGCAAGCACTCTGGTAGACCCTGAAGAGGTAGCGGTAAGCTAACACAGTTTGTGCCTCAGTGGATTTGTAGTTAGTGAAATTAGATAAATAATACAATCACAGAATGCTATAGAAGATTAAAATTACATGGCAATGATTAAGATATAAGCATGAATTCCCTCTTGGAGAATTGTGGAAGACTTTCTTGAGAATAGGACACCTAAAATTGAAGACTTATTTATATCGTTCTTGGAGAGAACTGCCTTGGAAGAAGCAGTAATACATACCAGACCAAGGGACACACCATTATAAAGCATGTAAATAACTTTGTGTGAGTGGAGCACACAGTAGAGAGAGAGAGAGGAAAGGAAAGACTTGAGGTAAGGGTGTGTGAGAGGGTTTGGAGGAAGGAAAGGGAAGTCAGAAATGCTATTAAAACAGTCTCAAAAATAAACAAAAATTGAAGAAGAAAAAGAACAAGATGGCAGAGGGCACTGTGGGCCACAGCAACAAATTGACATCTAGGCTTCATGTTGTCACACACCAGTGAGAACATGCTAGTTTCCTTACTTGTTTTCTAAAGCAAATGTTGTGACATGATTAGCCATGCAGAGTTTTCATTACTGGAGATGACTGTGAGAAAGAAAATGGGTGAGGTAGGAAAAGCCAAAGGAAACATACATTGTGATGCATGTCTGACTGCAAGTCAAAGAGAAAAGTATCAAAGAATACGTATCAGTGCCCCAGCCTGATAGCTGTCTAAGGAGGAAAGCTTTGGCAAGACAAGGAGGAAGGCCTGGACTTTGTATCCTCTGTATTTAATTACTGTCTGAGAGCATGTTATGGGTAATATATAACCTTGCACAAATGTCCAATAGATTTTAAAGCACAATTGAAATCTTTTAGATACACTCCCAAGGCTTCAACAGAAAGTTGTTTTGAATCCAACAACATAATCAGATCTGATTTATATGTGCAAAAGAGTGTGTAGTGAGTATAAGTAGTTGGCATTAAAATATGTCAAGAAAAATCTCACTTTCTGTAGTAAGTCATTGGAAAACGGAAGACCTCACTGACTGCTTGAAAGGGTATTAGGGACTTCCAGGTGTCCTTTAACTACATTTTGAAAACTGAACTGTAGATATGTATGTGTGTGTGTGTATATATATATATATATATATATATATATATATATATATATATATATATATATGAAAGATTATATATAGGTATTTCTGGAAAAAAGGAAATCATTGAGAAAATGAAATTAAAGCAAGATATGATAGTTAAGAGAGAGGTTTCTGAGAGAGAATGTTGGGTTGGGACCATGGCTGACTTAGAAGATAAGGATGAACTTCTCAGAATTCTTGAGAAAGTTAATAGCACCATAAGGTTTTAATGTTACCTATTATTTCATCTTAGGCAGGAATTGACAAAGTTGGGTAAGTACTTGAGTAATTTTAGAGGTGGAGTGATAAGAAGAGGACAGTTTCAGTCTGAAAGCTTTTTGTGCATCTACACCAATGTTCACATATAAGGTCATTTGTAAGGAAATGTCAGGGAAGAAGGAGTTTAAAGACGTTAAATTTTGTAATAGCTAGGGAACGTTGAAGAAAGAGTTGACCATTGAGAAACGGAAGGGTTGCTGCATTATAATTACAGAAATTTTTGTTGCAGAAAAAAAAATAGTATCAGCAATTTGAGAAATACAGATGCAATTTAAAGAAAAAGGCTATCTGTCCTAGGTGTGCAACTCCTACATACCTTCTTAGACCAATGCTTCTCAACCTGTGGGTTGCAGCCCCTTTTGGGGGAGGGGTGTTGAATGAACCTTTCACAGGAGGTCACATCAGATATCCTCCATATGAGATGTTTGCATTATGATTCATAACAGTAGCAGAATTACAGTTATATGAAGTAGCAATGAAATAATTTTATAGCTGGGTGGGGGGTTACCACAACATGAGGAACTATATTAAAGGCCCACAGCATTAGAATGATTAAGAACCACTTACTTAAACTGTCATAATTGAATAAAAGCAACATATAATTCAGCTGCTTGATTTCAGGATTTAATTCCTTCCCCACATCTATCCCCTCATTCTCCCACCCCTTCTTTTGGAGAAAGGATTTTTTTTTGTAGCCCTGGCTGGCCTGGAACTCTCTATGTAGACCAGGCTGGCTTCAATTTCATAGAGATCTGCTTGCTTAGTTAAGGTGTGTGCCACCACTCCTGGCTTTTCTGCTCTTTCTTGGGGTTTTCAGGATGCTATTATTTCTTTGTGGTTGTGTGCTTGTGTGTAGTACTCTTGGGAATCTTGCTGTTATAGGCTGTACTGTGTCTTCTGTTTTTGTAGTGGTTAACGTCAGTTTCTTTTGTTATTTATCAGTGGTCTAACAATAACAATTTTTGTGCTTATTTGTCAATAAAATTCCTTGATTTACTGTGTTCTTATGGTAAGAGCAATAACATGGTCTTCTTACTGCATTTGCAGAACATTTGAATCTTTAAAACTGGATTTGCCAGGTGGTAGTGGCGAATGCCTCATTCAGGAGGCAGAGGCAGAGGCAGGGGCAGGTAGATCTCTGTGATTTCGAGGCCAGCTTAGTCTATACTATGAGTTCTAGGACAGCTGAGGCTACACAGAGAAACCCTGTCTCCAAACAAAGACCCCCAAAACAAAAATAAAAACAAGTTTGACAGACATTAAATTATGTATTACCTTTTTGAGTGGTTGAAATGTTTTATATTAGTATTGAGCACTTGAAATAGTCCTATGTTTTGTAACAGAAGCATATTTCTGTTGTTATAAATGGATTTATTTATAAGTAGGCATGAAACTATTGTTTGATATAAACTATGACCAAAAGGAGAACTAAGCTCTTTCTAAAAGGAAAAATGACTTGCGTTGTTCTTGCTTTGGTTAAAAGTTCCCATGCTTTACCTGTTGGTCTGCTCCTATGTTGCCTTACCTCACCTTATTTTCCTGATGCAGTGTGGCTTCTCTAACAGGCCTCTTTCATGTGTATTTTGCATTTTTGCCATATAGGTCTTTCACAGTTCTGCAGCCCCAGGCGGGCATTCTCTGAGCAGGGTCCGCTCCGCCTGATCAGGAGCGCCTCTTTCTTTGCAGGTTTGCCATGTGCTGTGTGGGTAGACTAGTTGGTGTGCCCTAGTGGCTAGACTCTCTAGTGAAGCTGTGGAAACAAGAGAATTCAGAGAATGAAGCTGAGAGGTTATGGTTAAGAAAGCATTGCTTACAAAGTAGAGGAACTTACTGCTTTCTTTTGGGTATGTTTGTAAATTTTTCACCAAATGTGTTATCAATAGGATATCAATAAGATTGATATTTTTATGAAATTTTAGTTTGTCATTTTTTTCTTAGTATGTTGTAGTTATTTTAAACTTTAGACTCTTAAAAGAAAAAATTAGTATGTAGTTAGTTTAGTAATTAGTTATACTGCTCCTTGGAAATTTTAATGTTATGCTCTCTTGTTTCCATGGCTGAGTAGCTTTTGTATTGTAATTCACCATTTGCTGGAAATATCCGATCTTTATAATTGTTGCAAATTTTCTGATCTACACTCTTTTCTAAGGATGATTTTTCTTGGAGCTATGACTTAGATGAACAAGCACTGTTCTCAATAAAAGGCATGTGGGCGTAATTGTTCATATCATTACATCATTAACAGAGTGTGTGCCTTGCATATTCAGGATAAGAGTCCTGTTGCATTTTTTCACACATTACACACACTGACCTTGCATTATCATTTTCTAGTAGAAATTATCAGTTCATAAATTTACTTACTGTTTATTATTATCAATCTCCTCATCATAGGCTCAGATACATTTGAATTTGAAATCTTCCTGCCTAGGTATCCTGAGTGATGGGATTATGAATATTTGTCACCACATCTTGCTTTATTCCACTTTTTGTTTTAATTATAATTTATTTTACATTGTAAACATTAGATATGAACAATACATAGTTATCTTAGAAAACTTGGAAAATATAAAACTAGTTTAAAAATACACAAGCTATCTTGCTAGCATTTACACTTACTTGTTTGTTTGGTTTTTGTTTTTTAGTGCTATGGATCAAATCCAGAGCCTTATATATGCTCTAGGCCAGTGCTCTATCACTAATTTATGTCCTTAGCACTCCCTCTACCTGTTTTTAAACAGAATTGGTATCATACTCTTTAAACAAAGTTATCAAACATTTAATACAGAGTTTTAAATTCTTATTATGCTGTGTTTAAACGTTGTTACAGACATAATCAGAGGGAACTACCATAGAGTTGTCATTGGCCCAAGTAACTAACATCCATACTCTTCAATAGTACGCATTTTCCTTTTAATAGTATGAACAACTATGTTTTTGAATATGTTCTTAAAAATATGAAGTTTAGTTACTCAATGCATTCTATATCTTGGATAGTTTTGCATCACATGGTAAATCTTCAGATAAATCTGAAAGCTTGTTCAACTGAGTAATAGCTCCTTATGTTGGGTTGGTGACATGCTATTGAAAAAGGAATGCAATGAGATGAAGCATGATCTGGTTTGCGATTTAAAAGGAGCAACATCCACCTCAATAATAATGTATTATATGACTGACCATTTGTTTTGATTTGTAGTCCACAGTAACCCAATGGACATGCCAGGAAGAGAACTGAATGAGGACAGAGACAGTGGCATAGCACGCTCTGGTAATGTCACAGACTGACTCCACTGTGTTCTGAGATTGTTGTTAGCTGATTGATATTGATTTTATTTCTAGCTTTGTCTTTGTGGTCTAATTCTGTGTCTACTTTGTTCATATTGGCATTTCACACAAAAGGATTGTAGAAAAGATAGAACAAAGTCTCTTAAATTTGGCATTTTTAATGTTTACTATTAATATTAAGTGTGTTTGATAGGATGTGCCTTATTAAGCATGTTCAACCTGTGGTCTGATGGCTACATGTGACCAAGGATAGCTTCAAGTATGGCCTAGTACAAAAATGATAAATTTATTTAAAACATTATGAATTATTTTTTGATTTTTGTCTGTTTATTGTGTGGATCTTAACTGAGAGGATTCTGTAGATGACAGTATCAGGTTGCAATGTCAAAATGTTGTACACTCCTGATAGAAGATCATAGAAAAAAAATATTTCTCAGGATACTACTTAAAAGCCATAGTAGAAAAACTGTATCAGCTTGCATCTGCTTGCTGTTAGCTAGTGTTGAAATGATTAGATTGTTTATTGTCCAGAGAAGCCAGGTATTAATTAGCATTATACCCCCTTTTTAAATACGGACGTCATTGATATTTTTATGTCTGGAAAACATTTACTGAAACATGCTGGGTATGACAGGGTCGGGGAGAGCGCCAGCCAACCACAGTGTAGTGATAAAATAGAAAAAACAAAACAAAAACAAAAGGCTGTGTGATATGTTCAGTGATAGATTTGTGCAAAGAGACTCAGAAAAAAGACACCTAGCTTACCTGGGCCAGGGGCAAGTATCAGCAGTGTATTATAGAGATGCAGGGCTTCCTGAATTATGTGTTAGGAAATAACAAAGAGTTAGCCAGGCAAAGACATTTTTGGTTAAAACTAGAAGTATATGTTAGGGCTCCAAACCATTAATAAGTAGAGCCGTCATCTTGGACTTACAGTCCTATTAGACACTGTAAACTTGGTTCCTGTGCTTCGTGGCAGGCTTGGTCACATTGAATACCTACCTTTACTATTACTGTGAGTCAATTTGAGTATAAAGGGTGATTTTTAACTTTAGCCTAAGTTTTGATCCTTAGGTATGTGTTACAATAACATGAACTTTCAAAGATAAACATTTCAGATGCTTGAACTCTATTCTCAAAGATTGACTTAGTATAGAATATTTAAAAACAAGATTTAAAAGCTCGGCTGACATTGATTGTTGAGAGGTAAGAGCATATATTGCTCTTGCAAAAGATCCAAGTTTGGTTCCATATAATTGCAGCTCTGGGTGGATCTAAGTCTCTTTTTCTCTGGCACCTTTACTCTCATGCCCATTCACACACACACACACACACACACACACACACATACACACACTTTAGAGTAATAAACATAAAACTTTAAAACAAATTATTAACATTTGCAGATAAAATTGTACTTATTTATCATGTATAACATGTCTTGAGCACTTTTATCTTGTACAAGTGGAGTCTACTGGTGTGTGTCTGCCACCTTAGAATGCTCGAGAGTACTGTGCAGGGTCTGCTGTTTTTGACACTTAAGACTATTAAAAGTGATAGGCTTGACAACGTACACGACTGATTCATGAGTGCTATAAATGACCCCTTTTAGTGCCATTCAAACACTTCCAAATTTTCTTCCTAGTTAAAACCCTACTGCAGTTAGTTCAAAGGGTGTCAGGTTTCCTTTAAGAATGGTGAGGGTTCAGCCAAGTTAGTGGACACTAGGGTATCTTAAGAACTGATAGCTTGTTTCCAGTAGCATTTTTTCTGGGTTGTACAATACTAAAAATGATTGTCTTAGAGACTCTTATAAATATAGTGTTAATATATGACACTATATATTTTCTCCCCTGAGGTTTTCCTCCAAGTACACTTTAAAATAGAAAAATGAGACACATTGATGAAACAAAATGAAATACTTAGTTTACTCTGTTAAATCTGTTAAAAAGAAGCTTGTCACCATGCTTACCCATTGATTAATAGTTACATTTGTTCTTCTGCCATACCAGCATCTCTGAGCAGCTTGCTCATCACCCCATTTCCCTCTCCAAACTCTTCACTTACCCGAAGCTGTGCCAGCAGCTACCAGCGACGTTGGCGACGTAGCCAAACAACAAGTTTGGAAAATGGGGTATTTCCTAGATGGTAAGTTGGAATTGAACAAGATTAACTAATTCCTTAAATATAAACTTATGTAAGGTTTTTAGAATTTGAGATGTGTATTTTGTGTATTTGAAGTCTATGACTGAAAACTTAATTTTATTTTTTAATTGTAGTAAGACAGACAAAAAAAAATTTCTATGTTAATCATTTTTACCATATGGTTTAGTGACACTAAATACCTTCTCACCATCACGACTCTTCAAGTCCTGAACTTTTCATCTTCCCAAGCTGAAGCCCTGAAGCCATTACACAGAAGTCCCTACTCCTCATGTGCCTGCCCTTTGTAATCATTATTCTACTTCTAAACTTTTGTAGTTTAAACATTTTTATTTTTAGGTCTGTCTAGATGTCTATGAGAGTATAGCCACTTGTGTATAGGTACCCATGGAAGCCAGAGGAAAATCCTTAAATCCCCTATAGATAGAGGTGTGTGCACATGTGCTAGTGTACACAGAGATACATACACAAAACAGGCAGTTTTGAGCTGCCTAACATGGATGTTGAGAACTAAACTTGGGTCCTCTGGAAAAACATTAAGTGTTCATAATGGCTGAACCATATCTCCAGCACTACTATTTTTTATCTCCATAAACCTAGTTATAAATACCTTGCATAAGTGGAATCATGCAGTACTTATCCGTTTATATCTGGCTTTTTTGTTGAGTATGTCTTTGAAGTTTACCCGTATTGTAGCATATATAAGAAAATCATATTTGTAGCTAAATAACATTACACTAGAAGTACATTTGGGGGCTGGAGGAATGGCGCTTTCAGTAAAGTACTTGCGGTGTAAGCATGAGCATTTGTGTTCAGATCCCCAGCACATTGCCCATGTAAAAAAGACAGGTGCACCTCTTACCCCAGCACTGGGGAAGCAGAAGCAGAAGGAGTCTTGAAGTTTTCTGGCCAGAACATTTAGCTGAATTGATGAGCTTGAGGTTCAGTGAAGAGACTTCATCTCAGAAAATAAGGTGGAGAATCTCTGACCTCTGCATACATACATACATACATACATACATACATACATAGTTGCATGCACGTGTGCATATGCGCCAGTGCATACACAGATACATACCTTTTCTCTACTTGTTCATGAATACATAGATGTTTCTTTTTAGCAGTTGTGAACAACACTGTTATGAACACGGGTATATAAACATTAGTTTCAGTCTGTGCCTTTTATATCCTTTTGGTTATATGCCCAGAAGTGGGTTTCCTGAGTTGTATAGTCAGTCTATTTTTAATTTTTGAGGATCTGCCATATAATGACTGTCTGATTTCACATTCACAACAGCAATGTAAAGACAGTTCTGAAATCTTTGTATGTTCACCAACACATTATTTTCTGTTTTTAGTTCTGTTTTAGTCATGTACATGAAAGCCTATGACCACCTATATGTGAGGCATTGTACCACTGAGTTACACTCTGCCACTAAGCTATATTCTCAGTCCCACCCCTTAGTAATTTCCATTCTAATGAAACTGAAGTGAGTCACAAATGCTTTTTGGTCATTTGTACATCATCTTTAGAGGAGTATCTATTCAACTCTTTGCTCCCAGCATGCTTGTTTTATTGTTGTTGATGAGTTAGGAGACATCTTTGAATATTTTGGGTATTCGTTCCTTGCTAGATACATGACTTGCACATATTTTCTGCCATTCTGTGGATTGTGTTTGCCAGCTTTAATGGTGATGTCCTTTGATACATTTTTTTTTGTATCATCCAATTCTGTGTTGTTGCCTGTGACTTTTCTGTTTTATCCAAGAAATCATTGTCAAAATTAGTAGTACTTTGAAGTCCTTTGTTTTCTTCCGAGAGTTCTGGGTTTAAGTGCTTTTGTTCTTTCCCCACATATTTTAGTGCTTTAATTTTTCATGATTCTATTTGGGCAGCTTGCTCATTCTCAAGATTTTTTTTTTTAGCTTGTGCTAAAGTACAGCTGTAGATCCAGAGACTTCATATTTCCTCATTTATTTTACTCATTCTCTTTTATCTTAAAATTCAGGTATTTTTAGCTTATTTTTTGAACTGGAGTTATCTGCTTCTTTAAGACTTTTAGTAAGAAGCAAGATTCTTAACCATCTCCAACTTGATTCTGGTAAACTTTCTTTAAAAAAAAGATTTCTTAGAGAGGTAACAATTGTTATACCATTGTAAATTTATATTTAATTTTGATAAAACAACAGAAGAACCTTTGCTCACCTACATTGAATTATCAGGGAGATAAACTATTGATGTTTTAAACAAAAACATTTATTTTTAAGGTCTATAGAAGAAAGCTTTAATCTGTCAGATGAAAGTTGTGGCCCTAACCCAGGAATTGTGAGGAAAAAGAAGATTGCAATTGGGGTTATCTTTTCATTATCCAAAGATGAAGATGAAAATAACAAATTCAATGAATTCTTTTTTTCACATTTTCCTCTCTTTGAAAGCCACATGAACAAATTAAAGAGTGCAATAGAACAGGTAAGTGTAATCCTTTGTATTTTATCTTTTGCTTTGCATTTTATTCTTTTTAATAAGAGTTGTGTTTATTCATTTGGCAAAAATTTGATAGGTGTCTTGAACTTACTTTACAACCTGCTCCAGGAGCTGAGAACAGAAGCAGTGTTGTTAAAGGAGTTTACTGTTTTAGTCAAAGGCCTAAGACAGTTTATTCATTCAAAAACTAAATCCTTAAGAGGCTGAAGGACAATTGTAGCAAGTGAAGGACACAGGCACTCCTGAGTTTCTAAGCTAGCAGGGAGTAAGTGGGATAGTGAAGAAGTATGCATTCAAGGTGCTAGGAAGTGCTCGGAAGTAAAATCCAGCAGTGTTCTTTATATTCCTTTATCTTCTCATGATTTTAGAGTTAAGAGAAAGATCATTCATGTGCATAAGGTAGTAAAGAAATGGAACTGATTTATTAGACAGGAAGAAGAGAGGAATGTCTGAGCCTTCAGACACTTCAACAGGTAGGATCTGAAAACACAGGCAGGCACAAAGGAAATAGAAAAGTATTGGTTGTTCAGCCAGGAGGAAAGTACTTTTGGAAGAAGCCGATAGGAGAGTGTTTTAAGAGGGATAAATTATCATGTCAAATGCTTCTGATAGTATATGAAACAAATGTCTAAGCTTAGAAAATTATGAAATACAGGATAAAAACCTACAGATAGCTAAAAATGAACAATTGAAGGTTTGGGTTTTTTTGGAGTACAGAGGATGGAGAAATAGGATTTTCTGATGTGAAGCCTTCATTTGGGCTTACTTAAAAGATGTCTATGTCAGGGTTTAGATATAACCCTTTGGAACTCAGATGAAGTAGAAGCAAACAAACAAACAAAAAACTTAATGTCTTCACTGCCCAGGGATTGGTTGGCAAGTGGCAGAAAATCTTCCCAGGCCAGGCCACTTGTATTGCATATTGTACTGTCATTTGGCAGAGATTATTCTTAGTCCATATTTTTTAAATTACCAGATTATTAGCATGATAATTATGGCAATGTACAAGTGGAAAATTGTGTTGCAAAATTGATCTTATTTTGACTATGAATTATTTTAAATATATTTAATAATTTTTCTCTTTAAGTAATTTTGGGACATGTATAATTTTTCTCAGTTGATGTTACTTTAGAGCTAATACCTTGGTGAATTTTGCAGATTATTTTTTGGCAAAGTTTCCCAAAAGTTATACTAACTAAGCAGTATCTATGACCAAAGTTGTTTATCCCTGACACTGTATTTGGAAAGAGGAGGAGGAAGACGAGGAAGGGGAGGGAGAAGAGGAAGAAGAAGAAGGATGTGAGCCAGTCACAAAGAACCCCAAGTGCCTGACCAGGGAGTTTTGGAATTTATAAAGGCTGTTTTGAGAGTTTACTGTAGAAATCTATTTAAATCTATTTCAATCTATTTCAATCTATTTAAAGAGATTAAAATGTGGGGCAAGGAAATCATTTAGAATGTACCACAGGAACTAACTGGATTTTTTTCTGCCTCTAGGGAAGACACAGATGTTTGTTTAAATTAAATCAATTAAAAAATAGATAATTTTGCTGCACAAATGAGTTAATGCTGTCTAAATTTTTCAAGTTAGACACTGGTTATATATTATATATTTTTTTAAGTTAGCTGCCCTCCTTTTGTATAGATTATTAACATCAAAGTTGATATATTTGTAATTCTTGTACCTGAAACATCTTGAGTGTCTTGAAAGATTTTTTTATAGTGGTTGTAGTTTGGGGTTGGATCTTTCCCTTTGACTTGGTTTGGTTTGATTTGGTTGAGATTGGTCTCACTCTATAGCCCAAGCTGGTCTGGTGCTCAGTACTGTCTTCAGAGTTGCAGTGTGCGTCACCTACTTAGAACAAGATTTTACACTATTAAATTTGGTGGGCAGTGTAAGAATTAAAGGTTACTGTAAGTGTTTTCAAGTTTTAATGACTTGACCTTCCTACAGTCTAGAATATTGATTCTAGAATGGTGAAACTGAGTGGACATATTTACATAAATGAGTGTGACTTGATAATAGAAAGTATAAAGTAATTGATAGAAGTTAATAAGCATTTCTTCTAGAACCAACTTGAAAAAGTACTCTTATTATTTTATTGATTTTTGTTTCTAAGCACCATGGCAATTATTTTGAAGTCTACACTACTTTTTGAGATTCATGATGTAGTTTTAAAATGTTGTTAGCAAGATTAAAGAACAGCAAATTCTGTCAAAAGAACATTCATTTTACCAGTTGCAAATTTCTTAACATTGAATAAAACAGTGCATTTTTTTCCTCCTATGAAGCTGTCCTTAGAATAATAGAATCTTAAACAAACAATAAATGAATAAATAAATGGGATTTTATTTAGCCTATTTGAAATTACATAAAGAATGCAGAATTAAATTCTCATTGGAAAAGTCAAATTTTCCTTTTTTTAACCTCCACCGTTTGAATCCTGATCTACTTTCTTTCTACCTATATGAAAGCTTTTCAGTTTTCAATGATTATGCTTTTAAGAAAGCAAGTACCTAGCATGGTTGTAGTTTAATGAGAGAGCCTGCCTAGCTGTCCAGGGGATGGATTTGTTTTTTTTTTTTTTCCTTTGAAATTGATCAGGATGGGACAATTAGAGTGAAACAAACAAATACCATGTTATGACTTGAGATTCCTGAGTTGAATTGTATTAAATTTCAGATATTTCAAAACATATTAAGAATGGTACCTGTGCAATACTATGAATTTTGTTAATGAGTTCCTGTGTATTTTGTTTAGAGAAAAAGTATCTTATAGCTAGGTGTAGTGATGCGTGCCTGTAACCCTAGCAGAGGGGAGGCTGGAGTGGAGGATTACCAAAAGTTTTGAGACCACTCTGAGGTTCATAGTTCCAGGGTAGGCTAGGTTACAGAGTGAGTGAGTCCTTGTCTCAAAAAGCCAAAAGTAGATTTTGTTGTTGTAGCCTGCAGACTGTCAGTATTCTTTGTGTGTTGATGTTTTGCAGTTTCTTACCACAGAGACATTTTGACAATTGAAAATTTTAAAGTTTGTAACAATCATGAATGACCAAAAGTACAGGAGAAAAAAACCACTGTAGATAGTGTATGTTAAGGTTGTTTTTTTTCCCTCCAGTGTTGTGACTTTGACTAGTGTAAGAATTAACTATGTAATTATTGTTTTCAAGGCCATGAAAATGAGCCGGAGATCAGCTGATACCAGCCAGAGAAGTTTGGCATATAATCGAATAGTTGATGCCCTGACTGAATTCAGGTATTTTACTCCTCATTCTACCCAAGACAGAGTTGTTTTATAGTATGCTTTGGAAGATAATTTATATACATAGAAGGATAATTTACCTTGTTTAAATAAGATTTAGTTATTTACATTTCTTTCTTTTTATTTTGTTATTGGAATTTTTTTTTCTTATTTGTTTTTCAGATGGGGTCTTACTGTGTTGCCAAGGCTAACTTGGAGTTTTTAGTCCCCCTGTCTTAGCCTCCAGAGTGCTGGAAGTGCATTTCCTTACATTTCTTTCATCTCGTAGCCATATGAGAAAGTAATTCAGTCAGGCTGTTAGCCACTATGTTGTTAAATCACATTTGGGAGTTGTTGGGTGTAGCTTTAATCTTCGACCATTTGAGACATGAGTATGAGAAGAGTTCCATGTTTGAGCAGAAATATATTGTTCTCTCAAGATAAGTATACGGTTAGCTTAGTTCAAGTGAAACTGTGTTAGCCTAATTAAGGTATCCATATCTTTAGGCATACTAAGGTAACTAGAATAATGAGTACATCATTACTAAAATTTAAAATGTATATGGAGCCTGTATAAGAGGTGATGACTTTGCAGTTGAGATCACTTACTGCTCTTGCAAGATGATTCATGGTTTTCAGCATACCCATAGCACCTCACAACAATTTATAACCTTAATTCTAGAGAATGTGATGCCATCCTTTGGTTTCATCAGGCACCAGGGACACATGTGGTGCATGTGTATATAGTCAGCAAGCACTCATTCACATAAAATAAAATATAAAGTTTATATTTTATTACTAAATTGTGTTATATTCATATTTTTATAGAATTCTTAATCTATAAAATTCTTGTTATAAAGATTTTATTTTAAAATACCTTTAACTCTTCATTGTGGTTTGGGGATTTCACTATATATCCCTGGCTGGCCTGGAACTCATTTTGTAGGCCAGGCTGAACCTGCACTTAGAGCAGTCCTCTTTCCTCTCTCCCAAGTGCTGAGATTGCATGCATGTGCCACAATACCCAGCAAAGTGTCTTTAGTTCTTACTCATTTGTAAGTTCTCTACAGGGATTTTTAGTAAGTTCTTGGGAGAGCATAAAAAATAGTCACAGCAGAGAACCTATATAAATCTGTAAGAACTAATGACATTTTGCTGGGCTAGAGAAAGAATAATTGACTGGAAGCTCATGAGCCAGCTGGCCTGGATTATGCAGCATTGGAGAAAAAGAGAGAGCCTCTGTCACTACAGTAGAAAGTGAGACCCACCTCCCATAAGTTGTCTCCTGTCTTCCCTGCATGTGCTCTAGCACTCTCTTTCTAAATGAAAACTTGTATGGGCAAAAGAATTATTTTCCTTTTGTAGATTCTAGTTGCTAAAAAAGTTTACTGAAACAGGTAATAGAATTTTTGGAGATTTCAAAGAATTCTCTAGAGCTATACTATTTAATATAGTTTGTGCCCATAGCCATATGAGGCTATTTATTTAATACAACTTAAATCACTTCAGTTCCTCAGTCTCAGGACTCATGTTTCAGTTGTTCTGTTACTGCATGTGGTTACTGTATAGGCATTGCTAATGTAGTGTGTTTGCATCAAGGCTGGAAACTGAAAATGTTGCTGTAGAGAATGGAACTACTGTTGTGTAGATGCCAGATTTACTTGATTTGTTCTCTTTTTTTTATTTAATTTTATTTTTTTACTTATTCACTTTACATCCTGTTCACTGCCCTACTCCCAGTCACTCCCTCCCACAATCCTTCCCTGTTCCCCCTTTTCCTCTGAGAGGGTGGGGTCCCCCTTGTGTATTCCTCACCCCTGCACTTTAAGTCTCGCAAGGCTAGGCGCTTTCTCTCCCACTGAGGCCAGACAAAGCAGCCCATATACAGGCAGCAGCTTTTGGGATATCCCCCTGCTCTAGTCATTCAGGACCTACATGAAAGCCAAGCTACACATATGTGCTGGGAGGCCTAGGTCTAGCCCATGTATGTTCTTTGGTTGGTGGCTCAGGATTTGAGAGCCCCAATTTACTTACCAGATTTATTTATTCCTAAAGCTTCTAAAACTCACTTCGGTTAGTATAGTGAATAAATTATTAGTATTAAATAATAATAATAAATAAAGTATTAGTTGAATAAATACTTATGTAAAAGGAGAAAATTAACAAATATGCTTTGAGGGGTTTAGTATAGAGTATGTTAGGACAACTAGGAAAGCACTGTGGTGATTGTGCAGTAGTCTTTCCTTTGTCGAGAAGCAAAAGAGAGATAAAATAGATCATATGTGTCTGGTGTTCTCATCCTCCTAACCACTAACCATTGGCATGGTGACATACATTAGCTGTGTAGGTAGATGGGTAGTTTGTGGTTTTTTTGTTTGTTTTGTTTTTTTATGTGCTGATAATTTGTAGTTGGCTTAAATAGAACATAGATTTTAGAACATAATTTTAGAACATAAGATTTAGAACTTTAAGGTAGTAAGGGGATCTAGAAAAAAACCTGGTACAATTCTTTACCCTAATAGATGGAAAAACTTGGTGTCCAAAGTAGGAAAATAATGTGATCTAAGGACACAGTGGAGGAAAGGGCCAGCAGCAGATCCAAAGCTAGTGTACTTCACCTTCACCTGTGAATACTCCCGTGCTACTAGCTGATGGGAAAGAAGAAAAAGCGGGCTGCATTGACATTTTTTTTCCTCCCTCAGAAACTCTAATAATCTAGGAGAAAGTCTTCAGTTGGCAGCATAGCCTTTAAGAGTATGTTATATGGAGAACCATACATTTTACAGTGTGTTTTCTTCTTTTTAGAACAACAATTTGTAATCTTTACACAATGCCAAGAATTGGGGAACCTGTCTGGCTTACAATGATGTCAGGGACTCCAGAAAAGAACCAGCTTTGCCATCGTTTCATGAAGGAATTCACTTTTCTAATGGAAAATGCCTCCAAAAATCAGTATGGCTTACTTATTTATTTAGTTAGTTAGTTATATATGGTTTTTTTTTTACTGTAGCTATGTCTGCATTGAGGGCAAACTTAATTATAGAATTAGGAGAATAACTCTTTGTCTTAATAATTATTATTTATTTATGATTAAGCTATTCTAAGATGATCCAGTAATAGGATATGGAAGAGTATCACAGAACAATATGAATACAAAATAAGCATATCTTTATGCTTAATTAAAATTCCTGATGTTACAGAATTCGCCAAGGATTCTAATTTTGTGTGTGTATGAATTGCATTCATTTATGATAGTTTTGTTTCATAAAGTTTAAAAATGGAAGGAAGTACTCAGATTCCATTGTCAGAATTTTATTTCCTTGTGAGTGACAAGGAAGCTTTCCTCAAACACTAAGCAGAAGTAGGGATGAGCTGTGCTGCAGTAAAAGCAGCCCACTGAGACGACATGCTCAGGGCTTACTCTCAGACTCTCAGGAGGCTGTTTTATGTTAGTTTGCTTCTTACAATTTATCAAGCCTTTAGCATATACAAAGTAATTCAGATGTTTTTATCCTAGTTAATGATAAAGGTTACTTAATACTTCCATTCATTTATTTCCCACTGACTGCAACTTTGAAAATTAAGCACCTGTTCACTGATTCATTAGTGAACTGGGCAGATTAAATACTGAAAATGATTCATATTTTAAATAAAAAGTCTTTTTTTTAAATTTTGTAATTATAATATGAAATTTTCCTTGCCAATGTTTTAAAGTTTGAATTACTCTTCAAGGAAACATAAGGGCTCTTTTCCTGGTTGGTGTACCTATCTTTTCTTCTAACCTCTTCTTTTTAATAACTGCCATTCAGTAACCTTAGAATATGCATTGTCATTGTTACATAAATAAAACTCTAGTTTTTATTTATTTAAAGTTCAGGAGTGCAGATGGGAATGTAATAGGATACGTTTTGTTTTCAGGTTCTTGCCAGCTCTCATTACTGCAGTTTTGACCAATCATCTTGCCTGGGTTCCAACAGTCATGCCAAATGGACAGCCACCTATAAAAATATTTTTAGAAAAACATTCCTCTCAGAGTGTTGGCATGTTGGCAAAGACTCATCCATATAACCCTCTTTGGGCACAACTTGGTATGTAGTCTGCACATCATATACTGTGTATAAACTTAAAACTCGCTTTTAAGCAAAAACTAAATACAGTCCTTTCTTTTGTCAGTTTTATTCTGGAGTGTCTCTCTGATACTCACCCTTTCACGTCTGCTAAACTGTCCTGTTGTCTTCTGTCTGCTTGCATTCCTTACAGCTAAAGAACTGTGGGTAGAGTAGAAGGGTCACACTGTAGCTGCTTTAATTTTGATATATGAAATCAATTTCAGGTTCTGTAGTGATTTTTTTTAAGTGCACAGTTATATCTAAGGCTCTGTGCAAAGAGCATAAGAGAATGTAAAGATAGATGAATAATTTTATCATTATTTCAAGAGGTTTATAGTTATAGTACTATAGGCAGCATGTGTGTTTTTTTTTACAATAATGGTAATAAATTAATAAATTATGTGAAATGAAAGTTGAGTGGTAGCCTAGAAAGGGAAGTTAGTCTTTGCACTGTTGGGTACACCTGGCTGAGAAGCTTCGCACTAGAAGAGATAAAGAAGACTAAGCTCTGTACACAGTTAGGGATTCTGACCATTACATGTTAAATTATTGTGTATTGAAGTTTAAGGGAGGGCTTTAGAGAACAGCCGTATGAAAGATAACTTTAAGAAGATAAAGTGGGAAGAGTCAGGTGGGACCTACCATGACAGACTTACCAGACCAAAGCAGTTTCAGTTCATTGGATATTTAGTGAGAATTGGGAGGATTATGTTAGAATGATAATGCTGTGATATTCTAGCCAGTTGATTAGCCAGAGGAAAAAAATTTATCACAATTCTGTCTGCAGTATATATTTACTCAAGATTCATGTCCATTCTTTTTAAAAAAAATGCTGTTTTATAACATAAAGTAGAGGTTTTTAAATAAGCATATTGAAAACTTGTAACTGGGATTTATATTGATGTATTTGTTTTCATTTGTAAGTTCTTGTTTTCCACTTGAGTTAAAGGTTTGATTTGACCCATAAAAAATACCAAAACACAACTTCCCCTGCCACGCTTCATGCTGCCACTGTCCCTCTCCTTTGCCTGCAGCAGATACTGTGTTTTTCCTTTCTACATTTGACTATGGCCTCCTTTATACAGACTTCACCTAGATAAAGGTCCTTTGTGTGACACCTAGTGTAGAGAATATTCTTATTTTTAAGTTTGACTTTGAGAACTAGCTCTTTGAGGTTCTAAAACCATACCAACTGTTTAAAAACACAACTGAAAAAAAAAAAAAACCTTCTGTTCATCTTTCTACCTGGTTAAAACCACTCATCTTAACTTACTTTCTTGAATAATCAGTCATCTTTTAAAGTACTTAAGAGTAAATTATGAACTTGTATGAGGAGGTTTCTCACGATTGAAAGACTGTTTGGCTGTGTGTTTCTTAACTGGTCTTTTTTATTGCAGGAGACTTGTATGGAGCTATTGGGTCTCCTGTACGGTTAGCAAGAACTGTAGTAGTTGGCAAACGACAAGACCTGGTCCAGAGACTGCTTTATTTTCTTACTTACTTTATCAGATGCTCTGAACTTCAAGAAACCCATCTTTTAGAAAACGGAGAAGATGAAGCCATTGTTATGCCAGGCACAGTGATTACTACCACTTTGGAAAAGGGGGAAATAGAGGAGTCAGAGTATGTGCTAATCACAATGCATAGAAACAAAAGCAGCTTGCTCTTTAAAGAGTCAGAAGACACAAGAACTCCCAACTGTAACTGTAAATACTGCAGTCATCCACTCCTTGGGCAAAATACAGAGAATGTGTCACAACCAGAAAGAGAAGATATTCAAGACAACTCTAAGGAATTGCTGGGAATTTCAGATGAATGCCAAAAGATTTCTCCTCCTGACTGCCAAGAAGAACATGCTGTTGATGTTCAACAGTACAGAGATAAATTAAGAACTTGCCGTGACACCAAGTTAGAGACAGTTGTTTGTACAGGATCTGCTCCAGCAGACAAATGTGTGTTGTCAGAGACATGCTTGGAGCCAACAGAAGAATCCTGGCAGAGTAAGGAATTGCTGGATTCAGATAATCACATAGGCACAGCGATGAGACCCACAGGGATAGTTGTAGAAAAGAAACCTCCAGATAAGACTATGCCCAGTGCATTTTCCTGTGAGGTAACTCAGACAAAGGTTACTTTCTTGATTGGAGATTCTATGTCACCTGATTCAGATACTGAACTTCGGAGTCAGGCCGTGGTGGATCAGATTAACAGACATCATAGCAAACCACTGAAGGAAGACAGAGGCGTGACTGATAAGCATCAAGAAAGTGAAATAAGTAAGGACCAATCTGGAGACTCTGGCACACAGAACATGGTTTCGGGAGAGTCCTGTGAGCTTCCTTGTTGGAGTCATTCAGATCCAGAAAGCATGAGCCTGTTTGATGAATATTTTAATGATGATTCAATTGAAACCAGGACTATTGATGATGTTCCAGTTAAAACAAGTACAGATAGTAAAGAGTATTGCTGTATGTTGGAGTATCCAAAAAGATTGTATACAAAAAATAACAAGCAGAAAAGTGAACTTTGTAAATGTATAGAAACAGTTCATCAAGATTCGTGTAATGCCTGCTTTCCTCAGCAGGACCAGAGAGATTCCCTCTCTATTCTTGTCCCCCATGGGGACAAAGAGAGTTCAGACAAAAAAAATGCTGTAGGAACTGAATGGGACATTCCAAGGAATGAAAGTTCAGATAGTGCTCTTGGTGATAGTGAGAGTGAAGACACAGGTCCTGACATAAGGAGACAAGTTGGCAGTTACTGTGGAGGGGATCAGGAAGACTGGGCAGAAGAGGATGAGATACCTTTTCCTGGGTGAGTATAAAGTTCCCTCTTGAAACAGCCCCTGCTAAAGCATGTACTTACTATTCTTTGGTTTAACCAGTCTCTAGAGATTGGGGGCAACTAACTTTAGAAAGAGGTTAGGGCTCCAGGATGGCTCTACAGTAAAAAGCACCTGACAGACATATGGGCCTGATGATCTAAGTTTGATTCCTGAAACCCACAGTGGAAAGAGAGAATGGACTCCCAAGGGTTGCCCAGTGACTAAGTGCAACTATACCCAAAGTAATGATTAAAAAAATAATTTTTAATGTCATTATGCTGGTCAAATTCTCTTTTACTCAGAAGGAGAATTAAAAACTATTCCTCACATCATCCCCTGTGGAGGCATCAGAGACATTAAAGAATAGAAGTGAAATGTAGGAATTTGGTCTCTGCTTAGTTTTCAGACCATTTTGGAGTGAAGTATACACATACATATTCCCAAAGTGGACCTATGACAAACCTGACACTTACGGAGAACCTTTGAGGTGGTAGAGAATAAATAAATTTACCCTGCACAAAGGGGGAATGTGTATTTGAGGTCAAGTATGCAAGAGACTATCCCTGCTTTGAAATCTTACAGATCCAGATTTTTGGCTACTTTCTTTGCTTTACACACTGGTTTTCATAGTCCAATTGTATTAGGAACGTGTTACAAATATTTGTAAGGTACAGCCTCCTAAAGTCTTTTATAAAAGAGTCATGGTATTCTTGAGAGAGACCCCCTCCAAGAGAGAATAGTATTTTGTTGTTTGTTTTATTTCTTGGGCCACTTATATATATATGACTAATTTTATTCCTTAAGTTTACAAACAGCAAGGGTACTGGAAAGACAGACTAATAGAGTTCATAATCATCTGCCATTGGTAAAAGATATTTATTATTTACTAGATTTCTTTTCCTTGGTCATCTTTCTTTTAGGTCAAAGTTGATTGAAGTGAGTGCTGTTCAGCCCAATATTGCCAACTTTGGAAGATCCTTGCTGGGTGGCTACTGCTCATCTTATGTTCCTGACTTTGTTCTTCAAGGAATTGGAAGTGATGAGAAGCTCCGTCAGTGTCTTGTATCAGATTTGTCTCATGCTGTGCAGGTGAATACTTTCCTGAATATATTTAAAGCAAACTTTTACTATTCTGTTACAACCCAGATCCTGGTATTTTATTTTTAGCCAAACTGTGACCACATAACATAGTATTGTTTTCTGAATCTGTTACTTCATATATAGCACCTGTGTCTTTGTATCTACCATTGTGAAAACAAGAATTGAATCTAGGAATCTCCTAAATGGAAATTTGAAATATAAAAAATATTTTAGATACTCACATCATCAAAAATTTGAGATTTCCAAGAGAATATTTAATTCTCTTATCAGATGATTGCTTATATACAGAAACAGAGCTGATCATGGTGTTGACTGATTGTTTTATTCTGTAGCTTTCCTGAGCTCTTAACTGTTGTATTAGTTTTTCATATTAAATCCCTGAAGTTCTTACACATGATTCATGCCATCAGTGAATAGTATTATGTTTTCCATTTCAGTCTTGATTATATTGGTTCAAATCTGTACTGTCTTGCATGGAAAGAAAGGGAGACAGAAGTTGGCGTTATTTTGCTCCCTATCCTAGAAGAAAGCCGTCGAGTCTTTCACTATTAGGAGTGTTTTGATAGGGATTTTGTAGGTAGATACCCTTTTCAGATGTGGAAGGACCTTTTATTCCAAGTCATTTGGTTTTTTGTTGTGAGGTAATGGTGGTGTTTGCTTATTTTGGTTGTGCTGGTAGTTTGGAGGTTTATTTTGTTTTGACATGGATTTGAAATAGTCTTCCTGTATAGCACAAACTGACCTAAAATTTTCATTCTTAATCTCAAGGTTTTTGTTGTTGTTATTGTTTGGTTGGTTGGTTTTGGTTTTTCAAGACAGGGTTTCTCTGTGTAGCCATGGCTGTCCTGGAACTTACTTTGTAGGCCAGGCTGGCCTCGAACTCAGAATTCCACTTGCCTCTGCCTCCCAAGTGCTGGGATTAAAGGCGTGCGCCATCACTGCCCGGCCCTCAAGTATTTTTTTATAATTTAATTAAATTTTTTTTTTTTACTTACTCACTTTACATCCCACTCACTGCCCCTTACCCAGTCAACCCCCGCCCCACAATCTTTCTTCCACCCTCCCTCTCCTCATCTGAGCTGTTGGGGTCCCCCCTGGTTATTACCCCTACCCTAGCACTTCAAGTCTCTGCAAGGCTTTCTTTCCCAGTGAGTCCAGGCAGGGCAGCTCAAATAGTAGAACATATCCAGCATATAGGCAACAGCTTTTGGAATAGCCCCCGTTCTAATTGTTCAGGACCCTCATGAAGTCCAAACTGCACATCTGCTACATATGTGGGGGAAAGCCTAGGTCCAGTCTGTGTATGTTCTTTGATTGGTGGTTCAGACTCTGAGAGCCCTAAGGGTCCAAGTTTGTTGACTCTATTGATCTTCCTGTAGAGTTCCTATTCCCTTCTGGGCCTGCAATCACTCCTTCCTCCTGTTCTTCCATTCTTCCTGTTCTTCCATAAGAGTTACCCAGCTCCATCCACTGTTTGGCTCTGGCATCTGTCTGAATCAGCTGATATATGGAGTCTCTCAGAGAATAACATTACCCTTACTGATTTAAATATTCTTTTTGTTTTGTACATTTTGTATTTTAATTGTTGGGTGGATTTTTTTCTGGGCTAGTCTAATTGGTGTTCTATAAATATTTTTCTTTTTTTCTTCTTTTTATTGGATATTTAATTTATTTACATTTCAGATGTTATCCCCTTCCCCCATCCCTCCAACCCCAGAAATCCTTTATCCCATCTCACTCCTGCTACTTCTACGAGGGTGTGCCCCATCCATCCACCGACTCTCTCCTTCCCTGCCCTTGAATCCTCTGACACTGGGCATACAGCCTTCACGGGACCAAGGACCTCCTCTCCCACCAACGCCTGACAACTCCATCCTCTACTACATATACAGCTGGAACTGTGGGTCCCTCCAAGTGTGTTCCTATGCTAATGGTTTAGACCCTGGGAGCTCTGGTTGGTTTGTATTGTTGCTCTTCCCAGGGGGTCGCAAGCTCCTTCAGCTTCTTCAGTCTTTTCTCCTCCATTGGGAGCCCCATGACAGTTTAATGGTTAGCTGCAAGGCTCCAACTCTGGCAGAGCCTCTCAGGAGACAGGTATGTCAGGCTCTGGTCAGCATGCACTTCCTGGCATCTACAACAGTGCCTACGTTTGGTGACTGCACATGGGATGGATCCCCAGGTAGGGCAGTCTCCAGGCAGCCCCTCCTACAGTCTCTGCTCCACACTTTGTCTCCATATTTGCTCCCGTGAGAATTTTGTTACTCCTTCTAAGAAGAACCGAAGCACCCATACTTTGGTCTTCCTTCTTCATGAACTTCATGTGGTCTGTGAGTTGCATCTTAGGTATTTCGAGCTTTTGGGCTAATATCCTCTTATCAGTGAATGCATATCATGTGTGTTCTTTTGTGATTGGGTTCCCTCACTCATGATGATATTTTCTAGTTACATCCATTTACCTAAGAATTTCTCGAATTCATTATTTTTAATAGCTGAGTAGTACTCCATTGTGTAAATGTACCACATTTTCTGTATCCATTCCTCTGTTGAAGGACATCTGAGTTCTTTCCAGCTTCTGGCTATTATAAATAAGGCTGCTATGAACATAGTGGAGCATGTGCCCTTGTTATTATATGTTGGAGCATCTTTTGGTTATATACCCAGGAGTGGTATAGCTGGGTCCTCACGTAATACTATGTCCAATTTTTTGAGGAACCGCCAGACTGATTTCCAGAGTGGTTGTACCAGCTGACAATCCCACCAACAGTGGAGGAGTGTTCCTCTTTCTCCACATCCTCACCAGCATCTGCTATCACCTGAGTTTTTGATCTTATCCATTCTGACTGGTATGAGGTGGAATCTCAAGGTTGATTTTTTTTGCATTTCCCTGATGACTAAGAATTTTGAACATTTCTTTAGGTGCTTTTTGACCATTTGAGTTTCCTTAGTTGAAAATTCCTTGTTTAGCTCTGTACTCCATTTTTAAATAGGGTTATTTGATTGTCTGAAATCTAATTTAAGTCTATAAATTTCTTGTATGTTTATAGGCATCTCTTTAAGTTGGGAAATTTTTCTTCTATGATTTTGTTAAGAGTATTTTCTGGGCCTTGGAGCTGGGACTCTTCACCCTCTTCTGTTCCTATTGTTCTTAGGTTAGGTCTTTTCATGGTATCCCAGATATCCTGGATATTTTGTGTCAGGAATTTTTTAGATATAACATTTTCTTTGACTGATATATCTATTTCTTCTATTGTATCTTCAATGCCTGAGATTCTGCTTTCTATCTCCTGTATTCTGTTGGTGATGCTTACATCTGATGTTACTGTTCTCTTCCCTAGGTTTTCCATCTCCAGGATTCCTCAGTTTATGTTTTATTTATTGCTTTCAGGTCTTGCACAGTTTTATTTATTTCCTTCATCTGTTTAATTGTATTTTCCTGTATTTCTTTAAGGGATTTATTTGTTTGTAAAGATAGTATGGTTAATCTGCTCTTAACTCCCGGGTGGGTAAATGCACACACTTCTTGATACCACCCCAGTGTTAAGGATTCTTCAAAAAAAGACACACACACACACACACACAGAGAGAGAGAGAGAGAGAGAGAGAGAGAGAGAGAGAGAGAGAGAGAGAGAGAGAGAGAAAGAGAGAGAGGTTTATTTAATATGCCCTAAGCAGCTCAACAGCTGGGCCAATCTCAAACTTCTACATTGTTAACACTCCCCTCAGATACTCCTGAATTATGACTTACTAAAATTTATATTCCATCTTGGCTACCCCAGACCCAGTCAGGAGAGGGGCCCCTAGGACCACTCTTCCCTGATTCTTATATGGCCATAAGCTTTCTCTCCTGCAGTTCTCAAGCCTGATCATGCTGCTTTGCCAGCATGGTGATTCTAAAACCTTCTTCCCGTGATCTCTTGCTCAGGAAATCTAAAGTTCCACCCTACCTCTGTCTCCCTACCCAGCCATTGGCCAAGGGTAACTTTATTTACCAATTAGAGCCAACTGGGAATAGGGACCCATGGGATGAAGATGGGTAGAGAAGCTTACCTGTATGGTTCAGCTTACTCTTGAGTTTTAAGATTATATATGTGTATACCAGCATGCCTGGCTCTCTCCAGCCTTTTTGTTTACTACCTGTCTCTCCCATCTCTAAGTATCATTTCTCAAAACATTAGCCACATACATTTATTTGATTCTTTTTCACATTGTCTCTTCCTAAGGAGCTGTTGTATTTCTTATTTCTCACCTGCAGTGCTTACCATGCTGTAGTGTTCTCTCTTCTGCCTCTCCAGAAGTAGTTCCTGCTTCATCTGGAATAGAATTTTTATTTTACTTTTTTAAAGATTGATAACTTTCTTGTCTACTGTCTAGGAAAGAATATTGTTCAGAGTGGTTGTTCATTAACTGGATAAAGGGATGGATGTTGAGGGTGCCAAACTTGGGATCATGTAGGAGTAAATTTACTGATTTAGCTTTTTAATTATTGTAATGATAAAAGTGAGAGGAGAAAGGCCTTTTACTTTGTTTTGTTGCTCTTTGGCCGTTGGTTTTATTTTTTTTTAAAGCCAATAACCTATCAAAATAATAAAAGATAGTGAAATACTCACCATTGCAGGACTATATTACTGATAGAAATGCTGTGTACTTAGTTGTTATCTATCTATCTATCTATCTATCTATCTATCTATCTATCTATCTATCTATGACTTTTCAAAGCAGGGTTTTTCTGTGTAGCCCTGGCTTTTCTGGAACTTTCTCTTTAGATGAAACTTGCTTTGAACTCAGATCCACCTGCCTCTGACTCCCAGGTGCTGGGATTAGAAAGCTTGTGCTACCACTGCCTGGAGTTGTTATTTTTAATCTTTGGTATAAATGATTTTAATTCTTCTGAGGGAAATCCAAAAGTACAGCCTTCTGCCATATGACCTTTTACTTGTATGTTAATGTACTAGATAGTTGTTTTGTTTTAGTTTTGCAATTTGATATAAACTAGAGTCATCTAGACAGAGACAACATCAATTGAGAAATTGTGTTTCCATCAGATTAACTTGTAGGCAAGTCTGTGATGTATTTTCTTGAGGATTGATGTGGAGGGCCTAACCCACTTGCGTGGTCCCTCCTCTTGGCGTGTTAACGGTTCTGGGTTGTATAAGAAAGCATGCTGAGCAAGCAAGTGAGCAGATGTCTCTACGGTCTCTGCTTCAGTTCCTGCCTCTAGGTTCTGCCAGACTTTTCTTCTGAATGAACTATGCCTATAGGTTTGTTCTCCTTTAAACATTGTATCTATAGTCTGCTTGCATATCCTGACAAATAGAAAAGTTAATGCACACAGGCAGTAATGTGCTTCATGGCATCACTGAATCTCTCCTGTGGTTCTGAGGCATGTTGATGGCTGATAGCACAGAATTTTACTATTATCCCATTTGTACAAATAGGTTTATGTCAAAAAGAAAGAAAGAAAGTCTTCTTTATTTTGAAAGATTTGGCCTTTTTAAACTAAGAACTGTTATTTTCCTCTTGTCTGACATATGCATTTATGAGTAATTGATCAAAAAGATTAGAAAAGTTAGATTCTAGATTTAAGGATACAAAGTTTCATTAATGGATATAAAGAGTGTATGATGATTTCTATAAAATATTTTAATACATTTGTTATTATTGTATTTTCTGCCAAGGGTTCTTTGGTAATAACTTAATATCTTTTTCTGCTTTTTTAAAAATTGATTTGTTTTACTTATATTACCTTTGAAACTTTGCTAACCATAGAGTGAATTCTTTTCTTTCCAGCATCCAGTATTAGATGAACCAATAGCAGAAGCTGTCTGCATTATAGCTGATATGGATAAATGGACAGTCCAGGTGGCCAGCAGTCAGAGACGAGTAACAGATAATAAATTGGGAAAGGAGGTGTTGGTTTCCAGTCTTGTTTCCAACCTGCTTCATTCCACTCTTCAGCTTTATAAACATAACTTATCTCCAAACTTTGTAAGTATATGTAAGGTTTGAATGACTTTTGAGTACTTTGCTAAGTGATAAATAGGTATACATACTAAATATTCTTACTAGCTTTTATCATTGCTTTGCTGAAAGAAGTATTATAGTGAATATTTATCCTCCACAACCATTGTGGAGACATAATCTATAACTGGAATATTTTGGAAGGTTAGATTCGATTGATCATTTAGGTGGTTTAGGTCTTAAATGTTGGTTCACATGATAAGACTAGTTGTCCACTAAGGAAGAAAGATTGAGATTGTTCTGTCTCTACCCTGTGAGAATACAGTGAGAAGGCAGCTGTCCATCATCTAGAAAGAGCTCTCACTAGGACCCTACTTCCAATTTCAAATCATAAAAAAAGGAAGATAAATTATATTGTCTCTATATACATATTCTGTAGCTAACATTTTCTTAAAGGCATTTTTATCATAAGAATAATTATAGGTGAGATATATATCACAACACAATCAATAAGCCTCCACATCCACTCAGTTGTGTTTTCTAGTAATAAAATAAGTTTTTACCAGGCACTTTAAGTAGTTTTCATTAGAAAGGAATTTAGTATTTATTACTTGAAATTCACATTTTCCCCTTAAAGCATATACAATACCAATCATGTGAAAAAAAATCATCTAAACATGTAACAAATTAATTACAAAATACAAAATATAGGTATTTTGAGTTTTACTCTTTTAGGTTAGAAACCTCAATCAGCAAGGTTTTATTCATTCTTTGAACTCTTGTAAACTGTTTTTTATTTCCAAAGAGAGAATATGTGTATATTTGTGTATGCATGTATGTATGAATATATGCTCATATATTACAAATATCACATTTGCAATATATGAGCATATATTTATCAGATTTGAAATTAAAGTATGTTTTATAGTCTTGTAAATGAATACTGATGATCACTGTGTAACATCTGGAATGCTGGTGAATTTTACGTTTAAAATGATTGAGAGAGTAAATTTTATTGTAGTTTAAAAAGAACAATGTTATAGGAGTTGATCATTTTTACCGACCTGAAGTAGATTTATGCTCATTTTCAGCTAAAACTGCACACCTAATCTGTTCTGAACATAAATTCAAGTTGGAGTAACCAAATTGTAAAACTTGATGCTCTGAAATTTGCTGCCTGGATGTGGTGGTGAATATTTTTATAATATAGCACCCAAGAATTTGAGGCCATCCTGAACTATGTTGGGACTTAGCAAAATTCTGTTATTATCCCTTATGTCCTCTCCCCAGCAAGTAAAGAAATTTGATACTACATGAAAGAATTGGAATGCTTTTCTAACAGAGTGTGGTTCTTTTCTAACTACAGTGTGTAATGCACCTTGAAGACCGATTACAGGAGTTATACTTCAAGAGCAAAATGCTATCTGAGTACCTGAGGGGACAGATGCGTGTTCATGTCAAGGAGCTAGGAGTAGTTCTTGGGTATGTTCATGGTTTCTTTTCTGGCTTTTCTATGTCTCTTATCATGTTCTTGGGAACTTCTTTCTGTTGTTGTTTATTATAGTGTATCTTTTCCTATTAGAATCTGTGTACTGTTAGTGTTTAGGTTTCTTTGTATCCTGGGAAAGTAGATTTCTGTTATTCACTAATAAAAAATGCATAGGCCCTTGACCTACTCTGCAGTTACTCTCTGAAAAGTAACACTTATCTGAAATGATAACTAAGGAGGAAAAGGAAGTTGGTTTTCCAAGCATAGTGTTGCCTTTTTGTATTATGTGCTATCAGCTTTTTTTATGGTCTATGTGAGCATGATAAAAGGAATTAAAATTTTTTTCCCTAAATTTAATTTCTATAAAAGGAAAGGGGTCAGCATCAATCATTTAGTACATATGACAAGAAGCTAAGTTAAAATTTAATTTTTTTTTTTTTTTTTTTTTTTTTTTTTTTTTTTTTGGTCATCCATTCTGGGGATTTACCCTTACAGCTTCACACTTATTAATACTCTACTGGAGTTATATATCGTCTCCTTTGCCCAATTCTTTAGTCATTCTGTAGTGTATAAGCAATATCCAAATTGGAAGTGGCTAGTTTTGTAAATTCACATGTTCTTTTATCACATATTAGAACTGAACAGGATTGAATGACTTCAAATATTTCTGACTTCAACACTATTTGTATTCTATACCAAAGGTTGTTCAAATTCCAGTGAAGCTTTTAGAGAATGTTTCTTTAGTATTTGAAAAATCAGAAACAATATAATCTTATTTTTCTGGGAAATAGAAAAGTAACAATGTGTGTGTGTGTGTGTGTGTGTGTGTGTGTGTGTGTGTACACATGCATGCACGCACTACCTGTATTAATACCTTTAAAACTCAAACTAACTTTTAGAGTAATGTACATAAACCCAAGTTCATAGTACATTTGGTATAAATAGAAAGTAAATTACCATCAACTTTTCCTCAGCATACAACCCCATTAACACTCTTGACATTGTTTATAGTTGCTGAATTTTAAAATGTACAAAAATAGAAATTGGTTTATATTCTGTGTCAGTATGCTGTTGTGCAATGTGCAGTTAATATAGCTTGAGTATTTCTTTAGGGATGCATACTGCTATATCTCATTTTAATGGTTATATAGCTTTCCATTTTAAAATTTATAAACTAATGCTGGAATGAAACTAAATTTTGACCTGTGAGAATAAGTTCCTAGGTGTAGAATGTTTAAAAAAAGTACATGTAAATTATTATACACATAATTTTGTTAACACAAAATGGTATCTGGAAAGTATGGTCTGAACAAAAAGCTATCATTTATTAAATAACCAGGCTTGTAGCAGACTTTCAAAATTGTTACTCCTGAGCTAGAAAATGGCATACAATTTTTTTCAAATTCCTTAAACAAGTTAAATCTAACTTTTTCTAAACTTATTGACCATTTTTCTTTTTCTGAAAATTATTTGAGTTTTTAAATTTTTGTTTGAGACAGGGCTTCCCTTATGACTTAACTTGACCTCAAACTTGTGATTCTCTTCCCTCAGTCTTCTCACTGCAGGATTACAGGTGTGTGTATAATTGAATTATACACCGTGATCTCTTTGAATCATTTGTGGTATGGTGTATTTTAAAGAAATTTCCATTACTTGTAGCATATATTATAGAAATACTTTTGGTTAAAAGCTCACACAGACTATTACTTTATTACTAGTAAATTGTATTTCTTGCACATCCATCCCAAGATGAATGGCAGGTCAACTGTGGTGCTCTCCTGTGTCTGTGCTTTGATTGCCTTTGCATTTAGAAACTTCCATTCATTTGAATCTGTGGTGCCCTGTTAGTGAAAATTTCCAGGGGTTGTTATCTTTTAGCTCCTTGCCCTTTTGTGTGCAGGATAAACACTGGAGTGCTGAGGTGCACTGGTAGTGTAGAAGTGACTATTGCCTCTAAGATTCATAGTGTGACTACAGAAAGCCTGAACTGAGTTTTCTTCTCCTTTTTCAGGATCGAATCCAGTGACCTTCCTCTTCTGGCTGCTGTAGCAAGCACCCACTCTCCATATGTTGCTCAGATACTCCTTTAGCATGTCTAGAGGATAACTTTGGTTTAAAGTTGAATAGAAATCAACAAGACAGGCGCAGTGTGTATCTATGGAGCTGTTGCTGTTCTGTGCTGTGTTTGTTTTGTATTATGCTTCTGGGTGAATGTATTATGCCTGCATGCTCTGTTGCACTGCAGTCTGTATAGACCAGATGACTTTTTATTTTTAACTGGACATCTGGGTGATGGTAGATTTTTCAACCAAGTGAAACTAAATCAAAATAATTGGGGGTATGTGGAGGGGTGGAATTTGCAAAAGCCAAAGTGTAACTTAGGAATTTCTGTGAATATCCAGGAATTTCATGCAAACTCTAAAATGTTGTCACAACTCATGAATAGCAATAGTTGTCTCATGATCAAATGTCAGAAATCTTCATTTCACTGATTTTTAATTTTTATTTCTATGGTATAGAAATCTACAAGACCTTGGTTTGTTTGTTGTTTTGCAATTCAGATCAACTAATTTCTTGTTATTTAAATATTTTTTTAAAAACTGTTAATTATGAGAAACTCGGAATGAGTGAAGATGTCATGTACTCATCCCAAGTGTACATATGTATCTATTTTTTTTAAAAGCAGGGGTAGAAATACAATATTGATAAACATGCCTTTTTAAAAAAATATTTTTTCATCTAGTATTGTATATAATGTTGAAATACTACCTTCTGACGATTTTTCTGTTTCACACATTCTAAAATATATTTAAAGCCAGTCTTTTTGAGGCTACAGGTTGTAGATTCCCTAAGAATACTACTTTTTACCATTTGTTTTCTAAGAATAAGCTAATTCTTATTGATATTTACATATTAATTTAATAAATAAAAATTAAGATTAAAAAGTGCACCAAAGCAATGGCAAAAATACTGTATTTTAAAAATATGCTCAGGTGGCCACAAACTTCAGTATCAACCATTATAAACCCATATGAGCAGAATATTTCCTAACAATCCTCAATTTATACTTGTAGAAGTAATAACTTTAAAAATTATTCTTTAAGTGTTCCTTTCTTTCAAATGTCGATTGCTTTTCAAAGCTTTCCACTTATCATTTGTCATCATCTTTGTATATATGTAGATTGTTGCTTGTAAGAAAGGCTAATAAGGAACCAAACTCTTGTAAGTAATGTAAATAAAAAGGTGGGTAGATCATGTTTTCAATACACTCTACTACCTCAGTTTACTTGAGTACTCTCTGCTTGTGTGGGCTAAGATACACATAATGCTAGAACTAAAGCTGGTTTCTGTTTCCATTGACTAATTCTAAATTGTTTAGCTCAAAAAAGAAAGGACGGAAGAAAGAAAAGGAAAACAAGAACATAACCCCCCCCCCAACAACCCTGCCCACTGTTCAGTCACTGAATACTTTTATTTCAACACATTCATTCTTACTGTTTAAATTTTTCAGTAATTAATGAAATTTTTCTGTGGTTTGTAGTCTTCAGAATCTTGAATTTTTGTGTCTGGTTACATTTACCTTGTTCTTTATGTGTGTTGAAGAGAATTCCAACTAGAAAAGAATAACTAGAATGTTTTAATAGAACATAAACCCAAAATGTAGGGTATCCACAGTTGGCCCTTATTCTGTTAGTTGGTTCCAGTTAGTACCTGGGTCTCCCATGGATGACTTGGTGCCAAAGACTTTTTTGATCGATGTGGGGGTTTTGGGGTTTTTTTGTTTTATTATGTTCTTGTAACTCATTTGTTAGTGGAATTGTTCTGTTGTATTCTGTTGAAATTCAGTGAGTAGATTTTTGTTAGAATTTAGAATATGGGAAAGTGCCGCTATGGGCCATTGTACATTGTTTTTTGATTGTGGGTCAGAATAATATGTAGCTGGTAGATAATGTTTTGGGATGTTTTCTTGAACATGGAACTTTTCATAGTTCTATTTGAAATCTCTCATTACTACTTAGTAATTCTAGTCTTTAATAAGTGAATGGCTTGTGCACCTAATATTCTCAAAACTCAGCTTTGCTGGAAAGGCTATAGTTTCTTAAAAACTCACTAGTCCTTATAGGATTCTTGAGTTTGTGATACTTTTATCATCATATTCTTTACTTATTCAAAGCCCAAAGAATGAGCTGCTACTTCTCTACAGTGTGGCTGTGATAAATGTGAAGAGAGTTTTGGCCTGTTTAAAATAATTTTCAACTACTTAATGGTACAGACAAATATGTGCTACATATTAAAAATACCTGTTCATTGTTACAGGAAATTAAAAAGGGATCTTTTATATTATAGGATTAAAACTAATTTTCTGTATATGTTAACTAATTGATTTGATTTTAAATATCTTGCATTTATTAATATGTCTTAATTTTGAATTTGAAAATATTAAGTGCAATAAACATACTACTACAGATTTCATTTTGTTGGAATTGGCACACAGTGCAGATGATCACTAAAAACAATTTGCATAATGCCTACATCCGGTAGCTGTCTTATGAGAATGTTCTGCTTTCTCTTAAGTTATTTAGATGATGAATATATAAAATGTACATACTTGTTTGTTGTTCTGAATACATTTCTCAAATGTACACCTGTATTATAATAACCTCCCAGTTCTAGGGGAAATTTGTGCAATAAACACTCATGTCAATTTGATGGGTAATGTTTGTGTTTCTTTCATATGTTAATGGGGCATATTTTGAACTTTGAATATCAGACAACCTAGATTGATGAGCATGTGATCTTTCTATATTGATAGAATCTGTTAATATTTCATTAGATTGTAAGAGTTAAGTAAAATAATGATTGTTAAATATTTAGCCAAATGCCAAGACTTTTTGGCTGCTCCCCTTTATCAGGTAATCTGAATAATTACCATATAATGTTCAGAGAATTTTTTAAAAGATTTATTTATTATGTACACAGTGCATATATGTCTGCAGGCCAGAAAAGGGCACTAGATCTCATTATACATGGTTGTGAGCCACCATGTGGTTGCTGGGAATTGAACACAGGATCTCTGGAAGAATAGCCAGTGTTCTTAACCTCTGAGCCATCTCTCCAGTCCCCCAGATAATTTTTAATATATGCTCTTATAATTGTAATTTTAGTGTCCAAAATACCATGGTATATTCATTCATATACCCAACTCCACTCCTAATGATAAATTGAAATTTTAAGTCCAAACCCAACCAACCCAAACCAAGAGGTCACCATGTAATACTATTTAAGAACATTCTATTTAAAACAAATGACCATGAGTTGGGCTATGGTAAAGTAGAGGCAGGCAGATCGCAGAGTTCGAAGCCAATCTGATCTATAAAGCTAGTTCCAGGACAGAGAAGGCTACACAAAGAAACCCTGTCTTGTAAACAAACAAACAAAAAATACAAAAAACAACAACAAACCAAATAACCATTAAATACACAATTAAACAGGTACAACAACATGGACTGTTGGTTTGGTGTTTGGCGTTGCTTTGCTCTCCGGTTTAGGATGTAACTCTGAGGAAGTGTGTCCTCTTGCTGTCATGTGGGACTCAGCTGTCTATGCATCTGTGGCACCAGCTCTGCAGCAGTCATATAACCCTGGCTAGGTTTGTTGGAAGGCTGTCTTCCTTAAGTTAGGTTGAATTGAGCTGAGTTAAGCCTTGAGGCAGCACTAGACCAGAAGGCAGTGTCATAGATTAATTACCTGTATCAGTTTTATATATATTTAAAGAAAAGAGTGCTGTTTTAAAGTGGTGAAAAGTAAGGATCAGTTTTTTATGAACTGTTTGTATAAACTTTCAGAAATGTAAAATTCCTAATTAGTATGGAAGACTGATTTTGCTATGAGAAACTGAGTAAGATACAGAAGATTTAATCTGGTTATCTAAAGTTATACAGTCTCCTGTAAAGACAGACTTTCTTGTCTCTTAGACCAGAAAGTTTTCCTAGCTATTTGGGGTGACAGGTAGTAACAATATCCAAAGTTTTGTTTTTGTTTTTATTGGTTATTTATTTACATTTCAAATGTTATCCCCCTTCTCAGTTTCCCCTCCACAAGCTCCCTATCCCCTCCTCCCTCCCCCCTTCCTCTATGAGGGTCCTCCCCCACCCACCCATTCCTGCCTCAGTGGCCTAGTGTTCCCCTATCCTGGGTCATCTAGCCTCTACAGGACCAAGGGGATCTACCAGTGGTGCCAGATAAGGCCATCCTCTGCTACATATCCAGCTGGAACTGTGGGTACCTCCTTTGTACTCTGTGGTTGGTGATTTAGTCCCTGGGAGCTTTGGGGGGTCTGGTTGGTTGATATCCTTGTTCTTCCTATGAGGTTGCAAACCTCCAGCTCTTACAGTCCTTGCCCTAACTTCCCCATTGGGGTCCCTGTGCTCAGTCCAGTGTTTGGCTGTGAACATTCACATCTGTATTGGTCTGGCTCTGGCAGAGCATCTCAGGACAGCTATACTGGCCTCCTGTCAGTAAGTACTTCTTGATATCAGCAATAGTGTCTGGGTTTGGTGTCAGCAGATGGGATAGTTCCCTAGGTGGAGCAGTCTCTGGATGGCCTTTCCTTCAGTTTCTGCTCACTGCATTTCCCTTTGACAGGAGGAGTTCTAGATTATTATTTTTGAGGTGGGTGGGTGACCCCATCCCTCAACTGGGGGCCATGCCTATCCATTGGAGAGAACTCTACAGGTTCTCTCTCCCCTTTGTTGGGTATTTTGGCTAATGTCCTCCCTGTTGGGTCCTGGGAACCTCTTGTGTCCCTGGCATCTGGCTACCCCAAATCCTCCCCCCCCCCCACACACACACACTGCTTATCTGTGCTTTTCTGTGTGGAAGGAGGCCTAGAGTAAGGTGAGACCAAGCCCGAACTGAAGGCCAGTGAGGACTGGGAAGTTGCAGCTTATCCGGTGCATAAACTTGTCATGTCTACAAATTATTAGGCAAGCCTGGCTGTTAGTAATTTCCATTTGAAACTTCTGGGGGGGGGGGGGTAGCTAAACTAGCAGAGTTTGCATAAAGGTAACTAGCTTTAGCAGGCTGCCAGCAGAGGTTTATTGTTTTCTGTTTGTTTGTAATTGGACCTAAGTTGACTCAAGATACTTTTCAAAATAAACCATCAAGGGCTTGAGAGATGGTTCAGTTAAAAGCACTTGAGTTTTATTCCCAGCACCCACATGGTTTGCAACCATCTTTAACTTGTTTTGGGGAATCTGATGCCTTCTGGCCTCCCGGGGCACCGGATACGTACATAGTGCACATAATGCAGGTACAACATTCATACACATAAAATAACAATAAATAATATAAATTTAGAAAAGTAAATGGGGAAAATAATATAAATTTAAAATAATCTATCAGATTTTATATTCCTTATTAAGAATTTTTAATTACATTAAAACTATCCAGATTATTCAAACATGAACGTGTGTTTTAGAGAAATCATTTTCCAGAAGAAATAAAATTATTTTTGTTTGGATTGTGGTGACAACATACTAAGTGATTCACATGATTTAACTCATGTTGAAAACCCTGAAAGCCCACTGTTTCCATACAGATGTACAAACTGATGTTCAGAGATACATTAAATAGTGTCAGGGGTGAGTTCATAACAAGAGTAGAATGCTTGCCTGGAATTGGGTCCTCAATACTGAGAAACAACTTTCTTTCCTAACTAAAAGTTAAATTCCAGTCTGATTGCCTGCAAAGTTCAAGTTTATAATGATCAAGGTTTATTTTTCCCCCTTCTTTCAGAATTTTAAGATGAGGGACTGGAGAGATGGCTCAGCATTTAAGAGCACTGGCGGCTGCTCTTAAGAGGACAGGAGTTCAATCCCCAGCACACACGTGGTAGCTCACAACTGTCTATTACTCCAGTTTTAGAGGACCTGGCACCCTCAAATAGACATGCATGCAGGCAAAATATCAATGCACACAAAATAAACTTTAAAATATATTAAGATGATACTGAACATTAATCTTTGGGGGAGTGACTTTTGAGATTTAGTTTATATACTATATATAAAACTTTTAAAATATACATTATATAAAAGTGAAACAGGTCATTTGTTTCTATTGCTGTGATGGAACACTGAGCAGAAGCAACCTGAGGAGGAAAAGGTTTGGCTTTCCTTTTACAGGGAAGTCAAGGGAGGAACTCACACAGAGCAGAAAGCTGGAGGCAGGAACTGAAGCAGAGACTGGCTTGCTATGTTAGCTTGCTTAAAGGACTGAGGAGCACTTGCCAACCCCCAATGGGCTGAGTGTTCCACCTCAATCATTAATCAAGGAAATGCTCCCCACAGACTTGCTTACACTTCAGTCTGATGGAGGCATTTTCTCAATTGAGGTTCTCTTCCCAAAAGACCTTAGCATGTATCAGTTGACAGAAAACTTAACCAGCACAAGTACCATGTATTTTTTTTTCACAATTTATATTTGTAGTGGCTGGACCGTACCAGCTTTTGTGCCCTAACCTCAGAAAAGATGTGCTAATAGAATGTTGTAAACTTCAAGTTTGGGTAAGCCCCAGGGTCCAACGGAAAATACAGCACTGTCATTAGTCTGCAATGTTACAGCCTGAACTCTCCTGTTGTTTTTATTGGAGATTCTTACCTTGCCAGAGAAAGGTACTGTGAATCATTATTGGAAAACATGTATAATCATAAGACACTAAGTTTCCTAGTTGGCTGTTACTCCTGAAAATACTATGATGTACCTAGATGTGGTCACAGCCGTCAGTTTTTAAAATTCTGTGTAAATGAAATGCCAGAAGGTGGAGGTTCACAAGGAATGGTGTGACTAGTGGGGCCCACCTATGCTCTGATAAGAACAGTGCAAAATAACTTTCCCAAAATGATGATGGATTCTGGAATTAGCCTTTACTGTTGAAATAGCCTGCGATGGTTAACACTGATAGTCAATTTGACAGAATCTAGAATCCCCCAAGGAGATAAATCTCTGGGCATGTCTGTGAGGAAACTTCTAGATTGGGGTAATGAAGTTAGGAAAAACTCACTCTTCTGTCTCATGGGCCTGGGGTACTGGACTGAATTAAAAGGCCAGCTAAGTAAGAGCATTCATAATGTGCTATTACCGACTGTGGGCAAAATGAACAGCCACTTGACAGCCCTGCCACCATGGCATAGCAGGAAAAGGCACTTGCTACCAAGATAATCTGAGTTTGATTCCCAGGACCCAGATGGTGAAAGAAAAACATGCTCTTCTGTAAGACATCTTCCATGAGCACAGTGCCACATGCCACACACAAAAGTTTAAAAACAAAAACAAAAACAATGGGCTGTGGAGATGTCTCTGTGGTTTAAGAACAAGTGGTGCACTTGGAGAGGACCAGAGTTCAGTTCCCAGCACTCATGTCCAGTGATTGACAGCCTCCTATTACTTCCAGCTCAATCTGTGGACCAAAATAAACCCTCTAGGGTTACTTTTATCACAACAGGAGTAATAACTGATACTCAGGTTTTGCAGCTTTTCTCACCAAAGAACAAGAAACCGAAGCTGTTTTTATTTTGTTAGGAAAAGAAACTAGAATGTAGAATTCAATACAAAAACACTAATCCCTTGGCTCCAGGCAACTTTAAACCTAGCTGCCTGAAGGAAGAAGAGGCTAAGAGGTTTGCTCTGTCACTGCTTAGGTTAAAGCAGCCCCCACCCACTCACTCTCACTACCCACAGAACTTTAGTCAAGGGTGTTAGATCAGGACTAATGGAGGCAAGTGGAAATAAAAGTGCAGCTCTACCTCCACAGAAGTTTTGTCCTTTAATCAGAACACGTGACAGCAGTTTCTCCACGGAAGTGGAGGCTGCACAGATGTTACAGAGAGCTTGTGGGTTTTATAGGACAGAAAAAGGAACTTCTGGGATATAAGATTTCACCTGCAGGTCGGTTCCCCAACAGTCTCAAAGTGCTAAATACTAAAAGAGCTTAGTATGTTGATCTCAGAAGCGTCAAGGATTCTGACAGCTTTTATGACTCAAAAGCCTCAGGTGGACTAAGGGACTGATAGGAAAGTTATCAGGAGTTCCTTAGTCCACCTGATGCTTTTTGATCATAAACCCTTTAAAGGAAGATCCTAAAATTCTGCACACAGCTGCTGAGGCAACATCCATCATCAGGTCCAGGAAACTCTGGCGCATGGTAGGCCAGCAGGCTATCCTTTGAACTATATCTCTAGTCTTCAAAACACTTTGGTTTTTTGGAGGCAGCTTTCACTAGCGATTTCGTGGTTTGTTTTTGCTTTTCAAAGTCGCGTCGAATACGCCGCAAGGGAGCAGTCGGCTGAGTGCGCGAGTGGATCCGTGGCTTGCACAGTGGTGCGTGGGCTTCCCAGCCTGCTGAATGGCAGCCTCGACTTCCGCGGGGCCATAAGAGCCCCACGGCTTCCGGACTCGGGCGCTAGCCAGAGCACCTTGCCCACAACTCTGCCCCATAGTCTATTTTTGGCGAAGCCCTCGTAGCACTTCCGGAACTTCAACCGGAAGCTGGGTATGCGGAAACTACAATCCTGAGACCGACTCTCGCGACGAAAGCCAAGCTGCTCATTCCCCGCTCCCTCCACGCCCAACTCTTTACATCACGGCTAGGCGGGCGTTAGTATATGCGTTGTGCGCATGCGCTCTCGCCCTCCCTCGCCCCCGCGCAGGCGTCTTTCTGGCCAGTCGCGCGTGGGCTGAGGCCCTGGGCGGGCGTTGCGAAGACTTGTTTGCTTGAGTTTGGACCCTGCGACAGTTCTCATTTCCCTCCCGGTAGGGCTGGCGCACACCCGAGTCAGGAAAATGGGCAGTTAGACGCAGGCTAAGGAGCGTGTGGCTGCGGACATGAACTCGCCCGTGGATCCCGGCGCTCGGCAGGCACTGAGGAAGAAGCCACCGGAGCGGACTCCTGAGGTAAGGCCGGGAACTGGCGAGCACTGCTTGGCCCCGACCTGGCCGTAGCCGCGCGGGGTGATGAGCACCTTTCTTGCAGCTTCCTGCCGGGGACTTCCTTGTACTTCTGATAAGAAAGCACCGTTACTGTTGACTGGCTTCTGAGTTTGTGTGTGCTCAGGTGGGCTGAAAAACAAGCTGGGAATTGTAATGGGTAACAGACAGTTCATACTATAGCCAGTGCACAATTGCCCCCAAAAGACAGGTTTCCAATATCCATATCAGACTCTGCGTCAGCCAGACAGTAAGTTCCGTGGCGGGTGATGCTTGTTGAGTGGTTCCGTAGGTGCTTTTTCAAACTTTCCCGTGGGAAGCTTAAGATTATTTGGTAAGTTTTCTTGCTTTGAAAACGTTTCTATATTACTTAGTGGCTATGTGTATTATACCAAAAGTTAAAAAAAAAACCCAGCGGTGTAAATGGAATGAGTCGTCTTGTTTGAAGTTGCAGTAATTGAAATGAAATGCTTTAATTCTTAGTCACGCGAGTTTCAGATTTATAGTGCTTTGCATAGACAGTTTCAAACTTTGGGCTAACACTATGGGACACGACGTTAACAGCTATTACTGTGATGAGTCCTGCTTGTTTATTGAAACCTTGATCTTTGCATAGGAACAAGGCACCTGCCTCCCCCTTAACAGGGTCTACTTTTTCCCACTTACAATCCTTTTCCCACTTATAATTCATGAATCAACTTTTCTGTGGTGATGATTATCATTGTAATGTGCATTCTAAGTTTTATTTACGAACATTATTTAAGTAATGAGGGAAAACTCTGCTTCTCTTCAGGTACTGAATTAGGTTAGTTTGAAATTGAGTCTTTTTGAGCAGAGGAAGTTTTCTGAACTGTTGGGGAAGTTGTGCTTGGTCATGTGTGCTGTGTTGAGGACTTTTATCTTGTTTTACTGGAGTAGCAACATTGTTGAAGAGAATATTAACTGCTTGGATTCATTCATTGGCTGTATTTTTGAATGAGTGTAGAATTTGGGTTACTAATAAATCATTATCCAGAGTGCTAGTGATGGTTTATCATTATCCAGAGTGCTAGTGATGGTTTATCATTATCCAGAGTGCTAGTGATGGTTTATTTTGACAAAGAAGTCTATGAAATTCTCATAAGTTTGTTTCTGCTGTCAGAAGAGTCTCGTAGTGGACTCCTAAGGGTCTGTTATAAACATATTAATTTGGTAATTATTCATTGCCAACCTGTTCAAGGTTCTGTTTTGTTCATTAGAAAAATTTTAGTGGACGAAATAGAAAGTTCCTTTTAGTTCTTACATTCTGATGGATTAAGGAATTGAGAAGGTAGGTGATAAATATGTAATATGCTTGCTAGTAATGGCTATTTCCAATAATAGGATAAGGAGAATTGGGGAAAGGGAAAATAGAGAGTAGCTAGAAAATAGTTATAATGAAGTAGTTCCTATTGTCCTAGGTAACTTGACTTTGTTGTTGAATGAAACTGGGTATCCCTGTGTAGCTCACAGCAACCTGGATCCATAACTTGTCGGCACTTTGCTTGTATAAAGATGGTAGTGAGCCTCACCATACCTGGTTCAGGGATTTGACTTGATGACCATTCTGTTGATGCATGCGAATGGGATTATGTGCAGAGTTTTACCAGGAAGAAAGCTTTTGCAAATAGAGTAAATGGTCATTGCAAAGACCCTGTGATTAGAGTGCTCTGTTCACACATTCCAGGATTAGCAGGGAACTCTAGAATAGTGGGGAATGAGCCAGAGTGGGTAGGAAGTCCTAGATGGTGTTTCAGTCTAGGACGCAGCATGTAGGACTTTGTAAACTGTGAAGGTTGTTAGTACTACTACTACCACTACCACTACCACCACTACCACCACTACCACTACCACTACTACCACTACTACCACTACCACTACCACCACTACCACCACTACCACTACCACTACTACCACTACTACCACTACTACCACTACCACTACTACCACTACTACTACTACTTTTTTCTGCAGTGAAATGGGTGAGTTACCATCTGAAGGTTTTGAAGCGGAGCAATGAAACTGTCTTGTTAGATTTTTAAAGACTGTGGCTGTTGTGTAGAGTGTAGACTAGGTGGAAACGAGGGTAGGAGCAGGAAGTTAGAAGCTATTGCATAAATGGGGTAAGAGATGATGATAGCTCAGACTAAAATGACAGCCATGGAGGTTCTGAATAGCCATCAACTTCTGGAAATATTTTTGATGTTTAGCTATGAGCATTTGTTAATAATATATTAGGTGTAGACTGAAGGAAAAAGAAGAATTGAACATGGTTACAGAATTTTTGGTCTAAATTATGGAGTATTGAAGTTGTTACCAAAGACAAGTTGAATAGATGTCAAAGAAATGACCCCGGGATGCAGGGCAGTGGTACAATGCACAATCTGGGGTCTTGAGATCCTGGGCTTCGTCCTCAGCACCACAGAACAAAAATGCAAGAGATTTGCCAGAGTTGATCTTGTGAGGGGAAAATATCAGATGTTTTTAATATGTCTAATTTAAAATATCTGTTAGAAATGTTAGAGTAAACATCTAACATAAAAATTATGTTTCTAAGAAAGGGATGAATTAGAGAGTTAAAATTTATAGTTATTGGGTTGTAGCCATTATTTTCAGTTGGGAGAATTATGAAATTATCAATATAGAGCGTATACACAAAAAATAAAAGAGGTGTTAAAATTTAGTCATTGGCATGTAGACATTTTCAGTTAGAAGAATTATGAATTTACAAATATAAAGAATATACACTTGGGACTCTGAGAAAGAAGATTGCCATTGTTTGCAGGCCTGCCTGGTATGAGTGAGGGTGGATGTGTGTGGGTGTGGTTTGTCTTAGAGAAAAATGTCAGAATAAATAGGTAAATTAAGATACAGAGGGCCCGGAGAGAGAGCTCAGTGGCTAAAAGCACTAGCTGTTCTTCAGAGGTCCTGAGTTCAATTCTCACCAACTACATATTGAGATCTGATGCCCTCTTCTGGCATGCAGGCATATATGTATATAGAGCACTCATTACATAAAATACATAAATAAGTCTTCAAAAAAAAGAGAGACAGAAACAGATACATACACACCCAGTGTATAGTGGTGTCATGGAGCCAAGTTAATAAAAATGCATGGGCTAGGAGTGTAGCTTAGTTGTAGAGCATTTGTCTGTCACATATGAAGCCTTGGACTCAATTCTCAGGGTAGGATTGGGGGATTTTATTTTCAAAAGCTAGGCATGATAACACATGCCTGCAATACCAGCATATAGGATGTGGTGGCAACAGCATTAAGAGCAATCCAGTCTGGACTACATAAGACCATGTTTCAAACAAAAACCAAAGTTACAATGGAAGGGGATAACATTCATGTGTTAAACTTCATTTAGTTCCTTTTCTTTGAATGTATACTGAGTGCACAGCATGTGAAAATATACAAATAGGCATCATTATGGTTTGAATTTGAAATCTCCTTACCCTGTCCCCTGCCCCTCACACACACATACAGACTCCTGTCCTGTCAATACCTTGTCCCCAGCTAGTGGCAGTGTTGTTAGGAGGTTGTGGAACCTTTGGAGCAGATGTGGGTCACTGGGGATAGGTCTTTCAGTCATAGTCCAGCCCTACTTCTAGCCCAAGCTTGCTCTCTTATTAGTCACCAAACATCTGAGGAACTTTTGCCTCACTCTCTGCCCCTCTTTACTCCCAACATAGATCGGCCCACTTTAGCCATCATGCATTCCCTGCAGTGGTGAACTGATAGCCCCTGAAGGTAGAAACCAGAATAAATCTTTTCTCCTTTAAGATGCTTCTGGTAGGAAGCAAGACGGAGTGTAAACTGCCAATACAGTGATGTGTTTGTTTTTGAGACAGGGTCTCACTATGTAGCCTAGGCTACATAAATCAGTATCTTCTTGTCTCAGCTTCTGAAGTTCTTGGATTATAAGTGTGTGTCACCAGGCCAAGTTTAGAAATCAGTGTCTTTATAACTTTGTAATAAATCTTAGTGAACTAGACTCTCAGTAGTGAAGTGTGACATTTAAATATCTTCCTAAGTTTTTACTTCTCTAGCTGTTTGTCCTACTTTTTGGATCCAGGTTTCACAACACATTGTCTTTCCTGTGCTCTTTGATTTCATTTCCCATTTTTAAAGGATTTCTTATGGGAAAATCTGGGCTTAAGTACTAGTCTTGGTAATTAAAAGTGTTCTAAAACCACAAAAGCTATTAAAGAGATATGGATTCAAGTAGAACACCTAACTAGCATGTGTGGGACCTGGTCTCCAGCCCAGCCAAAGACAGGTACACATGCCTGTAGCACTAATAATATTCAGGGAAGCTGAAACTAGTGGGTTATTTGAGCACACAGGTTTGAGTCTAACCCAGACAAAGTAGTTAAGACCATGACTCAAAAAAAAAAAAAAGGCTTTAATGTATTCCAAGATGTTTCCTGAGCCTTCTAGTAATTGTCATTGTTTCTTAGTATTCACACTGTAATGTTTGCACAGAAGCAGTATAGACTAATGATTTGTTTCTCAGAATGTTCTGTTACAAAATGTACAATATATCTGTAAATACATTAACACTGGTTATGAACCTATGCCATATAATTTCCCAACTCAGGAAATATGCGTAAGCTCACTTTTTATTAATAAATATTATGCCAGTCTTTCACTTCTTAAAGTAGAATCTTCAGAACTAGTCCATAGGCATTGTTATTTATACATAGTCCATGTGGTAATTCTGATACATACACAGAATTTTGGGATTCTGTGTATCATGCCACATTCTCCATCTCTGCTTTGCATAGTATATATGTGGTGTAATAACAGCCCTGAGATTTAGGGGTTTGGTTTGGCAATAGGGTCTGACTATGTAGTTCAGACTGGCCTCAACTTTACTGACCTCAAGCCTGATGATCATCTTGCTTGAGCATCCCAAGTGTTGGGACTCCAGGCTAGCATGGTTATGATACCACCCCTTGTAAGTCCCGGAATTTTTATTTACATGATCCCATACTGGTATCTAATATTTTTGTATGTGTCAACTTTTCCTGAGAGAAGTAAATGACTGCTCACTCCAGTTAGGTTACCAACAACAGGACAAAGTAACAGTTCTATCCAAGTATAGGCCTATTATCATGTGGAACAAAACAAACAAAATAGCTACATCACTAAAAAGTGTCATTGCAGTGTAGTTGATGACTTCCTCATAAATCCCTCATCCTTCTTGACTTAAACTTCCACCGTTAATATTCTCAGCAAGTGTGTTCAGCCACAGCCCATGCTTGCCATGACTGGCCTAGAATGTAGTTCAAAACAAAATCGAAAACTTACTTAAAAAAATATTGATCCCCTCCCTAACTTCCTTTAATGTGATTGTATGTTTCTTGAGTATAAACTTTATAGACGATAACATCTTTTTACAATGTTGAAAGTTTAGCTATACCTTCTATACTATGTGCAACTGAGTAGAATTACATATAGCTAGGGTAGTGGCATAGCTGGGCGTGGCTGAAATCTCAGGTGAAGGTCTAATGACACTTTCCAGCTGGAGGGAACATTGGCAGGTCTGACTTAAGGGCCCTTTGCAGATGATTACAGCTGCTGTGATTAAGATGGCTATGCACATAGAACAATGTTTTCTAAGTCCTGAGTATTTGAGTGATTCTTGGAGTTACCTAACTTCTCTAAAATCTAAATACTGGGGCTTTTTTATAGGGACTAAATGAAAAGAAATAATGTAAAATATTTATCAGTGTGCCTACAGATGACAATAAATGGTAGTCATATGTATTGGTTTGTTATTTCTTCTATCTGGAAAAAAATGTATCATCCTTTAGTAAATTAAGACTTTGCATTGAAGTTTCATCCCAGGTGCTCACCTGTAGAATTGTGCTTTCTTCTTTCTTTATTTTTCAACTCTTCTGTTTTTCTGATACTTTGAATCTCCTTCAAGTGTGATGTTCTAATACTGTGTTCTGATTGCTGGTATGTCTGTGGCTTTGAACCCCTGAGGGTAATACCCATGTCCTGATTTTTAACTTATCATACTTTAGTATTCTAGCAGTAGTGATGTCTTATTAGTCTGATATTGGATGTGCTGAGATAAAAAGACTTAGTTTGACAAACCTGCAAAATTTCCCATTAATTTTTCTAAAAATTGAATAAGGGCTGAAGAGATGGCTGATGATTAAGAGCCCTTTCTGCTCTTCCAAGGCAAAACACCCATTCATATAAAGAAGGGAAGCTGTGGCCATATGGGAGTTTGGACCATGTGGTTTTTGTTGCTGAGATGGTTAGGAACTTTTACCTAAATTTTCCCAGAAGGAAAAGCAGCCAGCATGGTGAGCTTCCTGACATGAGGATCTTTGGAAGGGATGTAGTAATCATGAGCACCATGAACTGTTCATCATTAGACAAGTGGAGTTGCTTAAAGTAGTACATAAAAACAGAATGGTGACTTCTGACATAGCAGTGGAAGCTACCATTAATGCTACCACTAGTCTTTCCCACTCTTGCCTACCACTAGAGCTTTTGGACAAGTGCATAGGGTCAAGAATTCACACTGTGATGAAATGTAATAAAGAGGCACTGTCTTAATTAGGGTTTCCATTGCTGTAAAGAGACACCATGACCAAGGCAACTCTTAAAATGGACATTTAATTAGGGATGACTTACAGGTAGTTAGGATGAAGCTCTCTCAAATCCCACCCCCATAGTGACACACTCCCTCCAATAAGGCCACTCCTAATAGTCCCACTCCTTGGGTCAAGCATATTCAAACCTCCACATTCCACTTCCTGGCCCTATATGTTTGTTCAAACACCTGAGTCTATAGTGGCCATACCTAGCCATAGCATAATACAAAATACATTCAGCCCAACTTCGCAAGTCCCATAGTCTATAACAGTCTCAACAATGTTAAAAGTCCAAAGTTCAAAATTTCTTTGGCAATTCATGCAGTCTCTTAACTGTAATACCTATAAAATAAAAATAAAAAAGCAGATCACAGACCTCCAACATCCAAAAACTTCATGGTGAGGAAATACTGTACCAAAGCAAAACCAAAACCAGCTGGACAAACATCTCCATGTCTGATGTCTAACTCCTTTCTGCTTTGTTGACTATAGCACAGTTCTCCTTGGCCAGTTCCACTCCCTATCAGCAGCTCTCCTCGGCAGGTATCCCAGGACTTTGGCATCTCAAATATCTTGGGATCTCCAAGACAACTTCAACATTACAGCTTCTTGTTCCAATGTCTGAGATCCACACATGATCTGGGCTCCTTTAAAGGGCTTTGGTCACATCTCCAGCTCTGCCCTCTGTAGCACTCTAAGCCCCCTGGTTGACTCCATTCCACTGCTGCTGGTGTTCTTGGTGTTCATCCCATGGTACTGGCATCTCTGATTCACTGGAATTTTCCACTGCAACTAGGTTTCACCAATAGCCTCTCACAGGCTTTCTTCACAGCACCAAGCTTCAGCCATGTGGCTCTGGGTGATTAAGAATAGACCAGCATCAATGAGGTGAAATCTTCTTTGCATGACCCCTTTTCAGTCCTGGGCTGCCAACTGTAACTGAGGCTGCACGTTTACCAATGGCTTTCCCTGGACTCACACAGTGCCAAGCCTCAGCTGCTCTTCATGACCCCTTCATGCCTTCAAAACCAGTACCACTTGGATGATTCTTAAAGTTCAGCTGAAGTACAAGGTACAACCTTAGCTATCTCTGGAACACAGCTTCTTTGTGCTCTCAGAAAACACGTCCCAGAAGATTTCACCTCAGTGATACTGGTCTCTTAATTACCACCAATTTCTTAGCTCCAACTAGCCAGCATCAGTTGTCCCAGTAGTCCCTTCTATAAGAATAGATTTGACTCTAAAACTAGAGCCACATGGCTAAAGCTGCCAAGTTTTGCTGCTTGCAGGAGCTGGAATATGGCCCTCTTGTTCTATTACATTATCACCAGCTTAATGTTTTCCTACTCCCTCATTGCCTAAGCTTGGCTGTCTTGGAACTTGCTCTGTGGATTGACTTTGAATACATGGCTCAGTCTCCTGAATGCTGGGATCAAAGGCTTATACCACTATGCCTGGACTTAAGCTTTTCTTCACCTAGAACTTGCTCTGTCCCAGGCTGGCCTTGAACTCAGAGATCTGCTTGGCTTTGTCTCTTGGGATTAAAGCTTTTCATGGCCACTATTCCTCAAGATCTGGATCACAAGTGTGCCCTCCATTTCTAGATTGTAGTTTATCCCAAATTAAAGGTCCGAATGAAAACAATAGCCAGGCAGTAATGCTTAATATGATAAAACTATTACTTTTTCAACTGCAAACACATATATAGTAAGCTTAGTTCGGTTGAATCTTGTCCTGAGGTGGCCACTCTCTTAATTGCATTTAATATCCTTAGACATGAGATTTCAGCTCCATTCTACTACTTGGTGCTCATTTATTTTTTGAATCATATATTTTGTACTTTACCTTTTGAAGCCTGCTATGCTTGATCAAAATGCTATTTATGAAACTAAACCAGAGAACAAAGTCTCTGCTGGGCTTTTTTGAGACTTCTTTGTCAATGCAATTAATGTAAATCTCTTTACTTTAGCCTCAGACTCTTCCGACAAGGGCAAAAAGCAGCCACATTTTTCACCAAAATACCACAGAAACAGTCACTAGGCCACATACTGAAATTTGTCTCCACTGAAACCTTGGGTTTCATTTCTGCACAGTTCAACTCACCCACAGCACCAATGTCCTCCATATTCCTACTAAGATGGCCCATTAAGACCCACTTAAAGCATTCCACTGCTTTCCAAAGTCCCAAAATCCACATTCCTCCAAACAAAAGCATGGTCAGGCCTTTCACAGCAATACCACAGTCTCTAGTGCCAACTTTCTGTCTTAGTTAGGGTTCTCATTGCTATAAAGAGACACCATGACCAAGGCAACTCACATAATGGGTAATATTTAATTGGGGCTGGTTACAGATAGTTAGGAGGATGCTCTCTCAAAGCCCACCACCACAGTGACATACTTTCTTTAATAAGGCCACACTCTCTCCAACAAGGTCACACCTAATAGTGCCACTCCCTGAGGCAAGCATATTCAACCCACCTCATACACTTCTAGAATTTGATAACTTTGTTAATATGGTGCTGAAAGCACAGTTTGAAATGCACCAGAAGGAAGAAGATTTCTAAGCTAGATCAGATTTGGTAAGTGGAATAACATAGCAGTGTTGTTTCCTGGAGGAGGAGAGCCTGAACTACAAATGGGTTTTCTTGACTTCTTGACTTATGCTAGATTCTGGGTGTTGTTTGTTTTGTTTTGTTTTGTTTTGTTTTACCTATTCTGTAAAGTTAAGTTTCCATTAATGGGAAATGACTGAAGATGTGCACACATCTTTGTGCCCTAGATGGCCTGGAATTGCTATGGTAGTCCAGGTTAGATTCAAATGTACAGAGATCTTCCTGTCTCCACCTCTTACGTGCTGGGATTGAAGGTGTGTGCCACCATACCTGTCAGTTTGGGTTTTTGAAGACTAGAAAATAAAAATGTTTCTGAATTAAAACAAAACAAACAAACAAACAAACAAAAAACCCCAGAATAGTTATCCTAGCACACAGAATGATGAGGAGTTCAAGGCTAGCTAGCTTCAGCTTCCTAAGTTTGAGGCTAGCCTTGGCTACATAAGACTTTGTCTTACAAACAAAACATGAGAATGAATTCCTTTGTAAAATTCCAGGTTCTAGAGTCATAAGCAGCACTCATTTGCTCTTCTGGAGTAAGCTCCAAATGCCACATTCCTAATTCTTTGGTATAAATGATAACTTTGGCAGTGGGAGAGCTTTAGAGCTTTGACACATGGCAAACAATAAGATTGATTCCATAAACCCCTAATCCATAGTAGAACTTGCATAATAGAGTAACAGAGGTATTTTATCTAATATGAATGGGGAGAGGTTTGCATATGAAAAGGAACTGAATTCCAATGAAGTAAAATAAAAATTTCTTGCTCAAGCCATATGACTTAACAGGGTCTTTTTTAGCACTGACCTTACTTAGAATAATGAACAAAGGTATTTTTTTAACTTTGGACCTTTTTTTTTTTTTTCTGTTCTTGTATTGATACTTACATAGATGCTTCCCCCACCAATTAATGCTTTTATTGTTTTAAGACTGTGTCTTAACACAGCTCAGGGTGACCTTAATCTTGGTGTCTTCCTGCTTCAGTCTCCTGAGTTCTGGAATCACCAGTCTGCCATGTCTGACTATAATAAGTAAATGCCATTCATTTAGTCACATCGTATGCAGTAAAGTTGACTCTTTGTATATTAGTTACTTTTCTCCTTGACAAAATACATATCAAACGCAACTTAAGAAATAATTTATTCCAGCTCACAGTTTGAGGAACAGAGAGAACATTATGGCAGGGAGGCATGGCAGTAGGAGCTTTGGCATCTGGTTATATTGCACCTCCAGTCAGGATGCAGACAGGTGCTTGCTGATGCTCAGTGGACTTTCTCTTTTGTCAGTCCAGGACACAGCCCATGAGATTGATTGTGCAGCCATATTTGATAGATTATATCTGTGTTCTTGTTTTGGCATGTGTTAAGCTACATGTTACGATTTAAGGTCAGAATGTTGATTCTAACTTAGTGTCTGTTTTTCTAAGGTCTAGGGGCCTGTTACATTAGCTATATCTCAGAGGTTCTGATAAATTGTGCTTTGATTTTCATTTGAATCTAGGTACATTTTACATTTCCTCCCTGACTTCTTTACTGGTCAGTCATGATTGCTCAGTCCCCATTACCATTCAGAGAGAAGAAAACACAAAGTGCAATTAGCAGCAAACTGCATCAAACTATACACAGTAAATATACTTCCCAATTGTTGAAGCCCACTGATATCATCATCACAGGACAGAAAATGACAAGGTTGTATATAATGTGTTGTGAAGTTAAAATTATTTAAGGTTAGTGTGGATATAGTAAGTGGATGAAATAAATGAATGAGGAAGGCAGGAACAGGGAGAAAGAGGTTAAATGAAAGAAAGGAAAAAGAAGCAATAGAGAAACATGGAAGAAAAGAACAAGAGATTCAAGAAAATTAAATGAAAAACAAAGATTTCCCAATAACAAAAAATTCAAAAATGAAATTAGGTAAATGCAAGAAGGGGACTAAAAATATAAGAGCATCTAAAATAGTTTAAAGTGCTATTGAAAATAGAATAGGAACAGAGGAGGATACATGGCAGAATGATATAAAAGAGAAAAATATTGCTCAAATTTCTGTGCATGAGGGCTGGAGAGGGTCACTTAAATTGGACTTATGTCTTTCCTAGAGCCTTAGGCTGTTGCTGAGCTTCTTTTTTTGTTGTTCTTTGTTTGTTTTTTCAAGACAGGGTTCCTCTTTATAGCCCCAGCTGTCCTGGAACTCACTCTGTAGACCAGGCTGACCTCAGACTCAGAAATCTGCCTGCCTCTGCCTCCCAAGAGCTGGGATTAAAGGTGTGTGCCACCACTGCCTGGCTTTTGTGGTGTCTGGCACTGCTGTCTTCATTGATAATTTTGTTTGAACACCAGTGGCCTCTGCTGGCCACACTTAGATTGCACCGTGTGATAGGTTCTCTCCCTTGGCAGAGGTTCAGGGGGAATGTTTCTCTCAGGTATATCAGAAGTGAGGGAAGCAGTCACAGTACTGAAAAGTAAGTAAGTGAAGGATATGTCTTCATACTTTAAAGATCCCCTGGTTTTCAGTCTCTCTGCTAGCTTGATATGCCAGTGGCTCTTTAGTACACCACAAAACCGTCAGCATTCTTAGAGTCGGGAAGTGTTGATAGGTGGCTCGAGGTTGATGAGCTACTGACCTCAGGCTGTCAATGCCAAACTCCAGAATTACTTCAGTTGATGAGCCATTGGTAAGAAACTATCATTCCTTATGTACTTGCCTGCTTAGGAGAGTCCTCCATCTCCCTATAGCCTCCAGCTTGCCAGCCTCTATCTGGTTCCCTGTTCTCTATAGCTGCTTTCCTGGACCTTTCTTCATCCTATATCTTTGGCAGGCCTGCTTGCAGTTCCCAGACCTGTGGTTTCCCTTCTCAGCTTAACAGTAGGTTCCATCTCAAGATGGCTCCTGGCCCTGCCCTTGAGGGTCTCGTGTAAAGTGATGAAGTGGGACTTCAGTTTATATTGATTTTTTTTCACCAAAGGAATTTGTTTCTCACCAGAACCTCCAACAGGATTTGAAGCTTACCAAGGCTTTGGACTTTTCTTGAGAATATATGCTTCTTGTTTGGCTTATCTTTTGCCCTTGCTTCTCCCATTCCCCACCTGGGAACTATGGCACAGATGCTATGTTTGCCTACTCTTTGGTTAATCACATGTGTTTTTCTTAGTATTTTCAGATATTCTTTCACTCCCTTTATGGATTTCCAAAACTCTTTCCTGTCTTTTTCTGTTTGGGATAGTCTTGTCTACTGACTAACTCCATCTGATCAAACACCTCTTGCAAGTTCAGGGAGGCAGTGGTGGTGGTGGTAGTGGTGGTTGTTGTGTAAAGTGTCAAGGGTCATTGGTATTTTGATACAGATTACATTGAGTCACTAAATTACTTTGAGTAGCAGAGACGTTTTAAACAGTTATATGGAATGTTTTTCTACGTTTTTTTCTGCCTTGTAAGATTCCTGCTAAGGCTGCTGTAATGAGAATTAGGATGCTTGCATGTGATATTGATATATTTTCACATAGAGTCTTTAAGTACTTATATATACACATGTGCTTTGCCTCCATATATGTCTTACACTACTTGTGTGCCTGCAGAGGCCAAAAGAGGACATTAGATGCCTCTGGAACCAAATTATAGATGGTTGTGAGCTGTCATGTAAGTGCTAGTAACTGAACTCAGTTCACTGTAAGAGCAGTCAGTACTTTCAACAGCTAAACCTTATCTCTCCAGCCCTTAAAATCTTTTCTGTCTTTTATTTTGAGAGCTTGGCTATAGAGATATCTTGGGATAGACTTGCTTTGGTTAGATGTAACTGGTTACCTTTAATCTTTTATTATATATGGATATTTGTGTCCTAATACAAATTCTGTTTCTGTTTCACTAAACATGTTTTCTACTTTTTTTTGGCATTTGTAAATTCTTTAGACCCTGTAACTTGAATATTAGTTTCCTTCTTTACCATCACAAAGCATCCATAGTTCTCTTTTTTCCATGTAATTTTCATGTATTTTTCCCCATATATGTGTTTGTGTTTGTGTGCATGTGCATGTGCATACACACACATGCAGGCACACACACACACACACACACACACACACACACCCAAGAAGGCTAGAAGAGTGTGTCAGGTCCCTAGGCTACGACTAGAGTTAACAGAGTTGTGAGCCACATGATGTGGGTGCTAGGAACCAAGCCTCATTTGCAAGAGCAGCAAGCATTTTAACTGCTGAGCCATCTTTCCAGCCAACCTTCCACCATATATTTTCTAGTAGCTGTTTATAAGTTCACCAGTTGTTTTCTTCTGTTTCATCTGTTGTGCTGTTAATGCCGTCTGTTACTTTTAAAGTCTTCTGAGTGTATTGTTCAGTTAAAGGATTCTGATAGATTTTGTAAAAGTTGCTTTTACTTTCAGTTTCTCTGTTACAATACTGAAACTCTGTGTGTGTGAGTGTGTGTGTGTGTGTGTGTGTGTGTGTGTATGTGTTTTCTTCAATCTCATTGAGTTTCTTTAAAATTAGTGTTTCAAGTTCTCCAAGAGCTCTGACGCTGACTGAAGTAAAATCCTGTTTTCTTAAAAATATCTTAATGCTTTGTGACATGTGCCATTGAATGTCCATGCTGTTCTTTGGCATTGAGGTATCCTAATCATTCTGATATAACATAGTTTGAGCCCGACTTTGTGAGCCTGTTGCCACTTTTACTATGCCAGCACTGGATGGAGAGTCTACATTTGCTGGGTACCTGCAACATTGTCACCTCTTTGGTACTTAAGCACAATTTAAGCCTAGGTTTGATCTCATGTAGATTCTATGTATGTCATTTGGAAAAAACCAAGAAAGTTTAGTCTTTTAACCGCAAGCTTCTGCCTGGGGTCCTGTAGGCCCTGCTGCCTCATCCTTAGCTCCGCATTTCTTTCTGGTATCTATTATGTGACACTGCAGAATTCAGCCTTGTTCAAAAAGAATCTCTTTGGATAGATCTTTCTTTGATCCTTGGGCTTTTATATCACACCAGTAGCCACCAATACTTGTAAGATGATTAGTACTTTGAGCCCACATACTACCAGCACAACACACAGGATCCTATGACCAGGGTCATAGTGCTATGATCTGCCTGTTGCTGAGGTGGACTCCTGGCCCAAGATGACTACAACCAGTTATAGGTGTTAGTCTAATTCTGGTACTGGGACTGTTCAGAGACTCTGTCTGACCAACCTAGCACTAAGTTACAGCATGTAGCTTTGTGCTTACTACCATGTCCCATGAATCTGGTCTTATACCACACTGTGCTGCCAAATGTTGGGATATTGTTGATGAAGGTTCCGTCACCTGGCTGACTCTTAAGCCTGGTCAGGCCTTACATGCTGAAGTTTAATAGTCTTGGGTGTACTGAGGTCCATAGCTGGTGGTAATGAAAGACGTGTTTGTCCTGCTAGTGCATGGACATATCTGCCACTTTGGCAGTTTAGAGTCCTATCAGTTAGTACTGACTTGGCAATACTAGCACTGCCTGAGGTTGGGAATGGGTAGTAGAGATCATGCCTTGGCTACCAAAGATGATGCTAAACTATTTCATACCTGAGTCTTTCACAGCTACAGAGAACTGTACTACTTTAGATGTGCCGTGGAACTAGTCTAAGGCTAGAAATAATACAGGCTAAAACTGGAGCTTGTTCTATCTATACAAAAATATCTCCCTATTGCAAGAGCCAGATTCGAGTCTCTGTGTATAAACTCTAGCCTGCATGTAGGGCATTCAGTTTCTACAGGTATTTGGTCTCACTTTAGGCCAGGCATAGAACTCTAGGACAAAGCCCTTGGCTAGCTTTCATGCTCTGCTCCCTACCAGGTGGAATCTTATTTTCCCTCTACTGCCTGAGGTTGAAGGAGCTAGTCAACTTCCTGACCTAAGCATAGCTGTAATGGATTGTGGGCGGCTGTCAGGGGTCATGTGACTTTGCCTAACACTGGGTTTTGCCATGGCAGGCCTGGTACTGAGTATCAAGTCTAAGACTGGGTTTAATTTCTTCACTGTACCCTAAACAGGAGCCCATAGAATATAGCTACAATAAATGCTGTAGGTTTGGATTGTTTGAAGGGTGCAGGGGAACTTGTTTGTTTTAGGATGACAGTGACTCCATCACTTACCTTCACACAGAGAAGTCACTGATCAGCATTAAAAAATCTGGGCAAGTTTTAGTTAACAATGGGGATATGTTCTGAGAAAAGCATCATTGGGGAATTTTGTGATTGTATGGACTTACACAGACCAACATAGTACAGCTCAATCACTTTCTGTGGCATCTTACTACAGCCAAGAAATGCAGTAAACTTGAGTGAGGCTTGTGCCGGTATAACATGGCATATACTATTTGCAGTGAATTTTAATTTATTTGGCAGTGTTATGGATGAAACCTGGGACCTTATGCATGTTCGTTGGACATTTTACCCCTGAGCTATATCCCTAACCCTTTTTCTTAATGTCAGTAGAGGCATACTCTCAAAGAATTATTAAAGAGTTGGGGAGAGATTTCAGTCAGTAAAGTGTTTACGTTGTTTGCAAGCATGAGAACCTGAGTTTAATCCTCAACTCATGTGAAAAATCAGGTGTGATAGTGTTTGTAGGATTCTTGTTGTTAACTAGGCAGTCAACCAGCCTTAGTGAATTACAGGCCGGTGAGGGAGACTATTTCACCAGTAATAAGTAAACAAATGGACGGTGGCAAAGGATAACACTCAAGAGTTGTCCTTTGGCCTCCATATGTACAAATGTGTGTGCATGAATGAGTGTACACAGCACTAATAAAAGGTATAGTGAAATAATCTAAACTAGTGATGGAGTCCCTTACCAAGTACTGGTTATTATATATAACTGTTATTCTGTTTCTATACAACTGTCAGGACCAAAGCTTTGTTTACACAAGGATCACACAGACACGTGAGTCCAAATTGCTCTATGATATTGTTACAGCTATAAGGTCACTAAACAATAGGGATTTTTCATCTCCACTATAATGGGGCCACCATTGTGTATATGGTTTGTGGCTAACTGCAGTGTGTGACTTCACTTTTTTGCTTTTTTGCTTTTTTGCTTTTTTGCTTAGCAAAATTCTCAATCATAACCTGGTCTTTGTTCTAATGCTCTGCATGATTTCTGCAGTACTTTGTTGGTGCAGTTAAAGAAACAGATGCTAGTGATTTGGGATGTTGTCATGTCCCAGATGGTTAATTTTCTGTCTTCCTCACTGCTTCTCCATTCAGGCTCCATCAGATAGCTTTCCAGTACCCTCTGTAAGTGATTAGCATTTCCCTTTCTAGCATTTGAATTTGTGACTGCAAACACAGTTCTATAAGACTTTCAGTTTGCCTCTCTTAATGGTTTTTTTTTTTTTTTCATTTTCTTTTCTTTTAGAGGAGCTAAGTGGTGTTTGCTAGGATAGATTCTGTTTCTTTTGTATAAGCAGGAAGCCTAATATGTTATCTGTTTCCTCAATCTTGTCTCATAATAGTTAACTGATACAAAAGCCCCAAGAAACTTCTACCTCTGTTTAAAACAAACAAACAAACAAACAAACAAACAAACACCACTGGGCAGTGGTTACACACGCCTTTAATCCCAGCAGAGGCAGGCAGATTTCTGAGTTTGAGGTCAGCCTGGTCTACAGAGTGAGTTCTAGGACAGCCAGGGCTACACAGAGAAACCTTGTCTCGAAAAACAAACAAACAAACAAACAAACAAAAAAAACACCAAGTAAAAAAATAACTACCCATGTGTTCTGGAAGTTGTCTTTTTATGAAGGCTTAGTGTTTTGTGTCTTTTTAGGTTGGTATATTGGAAGAACTAGCATTTAGTAAGCATCCTAGTTCTTTTGCTTTCATCCTCAATTAGTATGTTACCAGACTAATAATTTAGAGTGACATGGTACCTGCCTGTAAACCTAAGCATTAGTGTATGAAGACTCGCCTGTAGGGCTTATTAAACTAGACCGGAGACATGGAAACATAATCCCTAAGATTCTGGGCCTGAGAATGCGTTTTTTCTCCTAAGCTTCCAAATGTTGCCAGTTTAGGATTTCATAGGACTATTACTACATGCACCAGAACTCAAACTCAATTCTGACTCCCCAACCCCACCCCACCCCCTGCCTAGGAGTGGGCTTTTGGGATAGTCTTCTTATGGAATCTTATGGATTGACTTGACATTCATGATGTAGGATAGGCTGGTTTTGAATTCAAGGGGTTGATTCCAGGACCATAGTGGGTGGGTACTACATCTGTAGATTCTCAAGTCCCTTATATAAAAGTGTTGTATTGCATGTAACCTATAGACACCCTCTCATATACTTTGTAGTTTCTCTAGATGACTGATCACTAAAAAACTATGTAAGTAGTTGCTATTCTATATTGAAGTACTACATCAAAGCAGCTCTATTTCTCCCTGCTGATGAAGATAGTTTATTCTTTCAAATCAGTAGCTGTCCTTGCCTGTTGCTTCTTAGGCCCTAGAGTTTAAAGTTACTCTGCTAGTAGCTATAGCTTGTAGTTCAGTAAGAGTCTTGCCCTGCTCCTTTCCTCAAAACCTGTATACACCCTTAGGAATCAATATCTCCAAAACTGCAGAGTCACACTCAGAAATATAGATGTATTTCTTATGGAATAAACTTTCTCATTTAACTTCTTACTTGAAATGTTTTTCTCTTTTAGCCTAGTTATTAGATACCTGAAAACTATTTTTTCTTTTTTTGTTGGTCTTTTGTTTTCCCATTTTGAGACAGTATTTATAGCCTGGGTTTACTTCAAGACCCCTGTGTAGCTGAGGGTGACTCTGAACTTCTGATTCTCCAAAATTCTGATTCTTCAGGTTCTGCCTCTTGAGTATTGTGATTATAGTGATGTGCTACCATATACTGTTCTTTCTTTTTCTAATCCAATTTTATATATTTGCATGTGGTGACCACTGTGTCTTCAAGACTAGTTGGGGACCTTTTGCAGGCTTCTAGAACCCACTTTTGGTATAGTTCCTCCCCATCTCCTTCCTGCTTTGCAAATTTCTACTCTCTACCTGCCAATTCTTTACAAGGCAGTATGGTTTGAATAATCATATGTACCACCAAATGTGTATATTTCTTTTTAAAGAGTCACTTGTCTTTGTTTCTTTTTAAAAAAATAATATGTATTCATTTATGTATATGAACAGTCTATTTCCATGTGTGCCTGCATGACAGAAAAGGGCATCAGAATTATAGATGGCTGTAAGCCACCACGTGGGTGCTGTGAGTTGAACTCAGCACCCCTGGACAAACATCCAATAGTCTTAACTGCTAAGCCATCTTTCCTTGCCTTTGTTTCTTGATATCATTCTCTTTAATGAAAAACTTTTCATAGAGCTAGTAATGCTTAGCCCCCCAAAGGGTACTTGCAGCTAAGCTTTGATACCCTGAGTTTGGTTCCCACACACAGTGGAAGGTAAGACCTACTCCCAAAACTTGTTCCCTGGCCACCTGTGCACTGGAACCCCTACACAATAAATGGAACTATAATAAAAGTGTCTTCTTTCATGTATTGGTTTTATAGTTAGGAGTTTAGGTAGGTTCTTGGTTGAGTCTCTTTTACTCTTGTCTTGACCTAAATTTGAAATCCCAGCTATCTTTTTCCTTTGGAAGAAATGTCCTTATGTACACAGGGTACCCCTAACAGCTTTGCTGACAGGTTTAATCTTACAGTGTAGTCTTAACAGTGTTTATTCCCTTTTTTTCCTTTCGTTCGAGACAGGGTTTCTCTGTATAGCCCTGGCTGTCCTGGAACTCACTCTGTAGACCAGGCTGGCCTCGAACTCAGAAATCCACTTGCCTCTGCCTCCCAAGAGCTGGGATTAAAGGCGTGTACCACCACTGCCCAGCTTACAGTGTTTATTTCCTACCTTCTGGCATTTACATTACCAAATACTACAAGGTACAAACTACATCTTATTCATTCATTTGGTCTTTCTGTTAAGCAGGATGAAATCATACATATTTAGGAGATCTAGATGTTTTTGGACTATAGTGTGATATGGTAGGAACATTAAACTAGCCCTATAGCAAAACCATAAGTTAATATCATCCCACATGAAAATAAACTATTTCTTATAATCAGAAGAGTATACTAACTAGTTCAGTACTAGTAAAGAAGTTCAGTACTAGTTGAGGATACCTAGCTCCAGTGACTATTATGTCTGAAACTGCAATTGTGATGAGGGCTAGAAACAGTCCACACAAATTGAATACAGTTTGTCATAGCTCCACAGTTTACTAATGAGGTCATGGAGCCATTATGGAGGTTATTCTAACTAAATTCGAGAACTAAGAATAACTTACTAGGTGGGTCTGTTTGTTTAGTGGATCCACTGTGAGTTAGGCTGTTGCCAAGACTATATTATCTCCAGCAGATTTTATTTGAGTAAGGTTGATACTTTAATAACATTGGCGGGCTTCTTAACATGATGGGCTTCTTAATCTTACTGCATTTGCAGACCTGAAATTAGGTAACCTTGTTCCTGTCCTATTTTATGATTGGAATAATTCATAGAACTAACCAAAATCAGTGGGAAGAACACATAGATTCCAGTTCTTGATGGAAGTTGGTTTATTTCTATTGCAGGAAAACATGGGATTATAGAAAAGAGGAAATATCATTGTAGCTGTATTAGAAATTTGATTTATCTGCTATCTTCCAAATCTTTGTAGAACTTTCTTACTTGACATGGTTTCCTTTTTCAGTCTTGTTATCCCTTTTATTCACTTAATTTTTTTCACTTGTCAAATTAATAAGGATTAATCAGACATACTCTATGTTTAACTCTCCGTAGTTTGTAGGAAATTGTGATCTTTGGATTCAGTTCAATGTTTCTTCTTTTTAGTATCCTCATGTTGCCTTATTAACTTACTAAAAAGCAAGTTGTTTTGATTTCTTTTTCCTCTGTTACTAATTGATACTTGGCAACTCACATATCAGAGTGTGACAGTAGTTAGCAGTGGTCTCTGCTATTATGAAAATGTTTCTTACAAGAGAATAAGGGATACATAGTGTATAGAGAATTTGCCTGCTTTTTATTATCATCACCATATACCAGTAATCTTAAATAACATGAGTAAGCAGAACACGCCTTTCTGCTGGGGATATGGACTTCTGTGAACTTCTCATTTTCATATGCCAAGGCTCATAGTTAAGATTATATTTTATCAGAGGGCTAAAGAAAGATTACTTGCTGCTTTCAGAGTAAACAGTAGTGCTGTCTATTGGATGTATTTTTGCTTATAGGAAATTATAACACTGAGTCTCTTTAGAGTCTTTAGAAAATCATGTTTTAAGGGGACTTTTAAAAACCATGGGGCTGGAGAGAGATGGCTAAGTGGCTTAAGCTTGTTTACTGCTGTTGCAGAGGTCCTGTGTTCACAGAACCTACTGTGAGCAGCTTATAACCACTTGTAACTCCAGCTCCAGAGACATCACATGAACATACTCCTTACTACCACCTTATGCACATAATTAAATATAAAGTAAATCTTTAAAACAAAGATCTTTTGGAGGTGTTAGATGGGATGCCTAAAGCCTACAAACATTGAGACTAATCTGGAGGAAACTAAAAACAAAGTGAGACGTAGTTGCCTAGCCTATGTGAACATTTTCAGATATTTTATATTTAGTATCCACAAGTATGTAGATACTAAAGAAAAGGTCATATCTGTTTAGGAATGAAATAATGAAGTGATATACTTAGGTAAGAAGTAATGAGATTTTGGCTTTTGCAGATGTCATGCTCATGAAGAAGAGGAATTCCTAGAGGGAGCTCCTCCTTACTTTCTTAATATTTATAGGTTTTTGTGGCCTTTGTATAGTTAACATTGCTCTGTCTTAAATGGTTGGGTGCTTAAAAAAAGATTTGGGGGGGGGGTGAGTCATATTTTGGAGTGTGTATTTGAAAAGTAATCTAAAAACTTTTCTGTTCCACAGGACTTAAATATTATTTATTCTTATCTCCATGGAATGGAAATACTATCAAACCTCAGGGAGCATCAGCTTAGGTAAGTGTAATTGGTATATTAGTCTGTGCAATATAGTTATTCATTTGTTCACCAGATACTTGTTAAGCACCTTTTACAATTATCCTATTTTAGGCATTTGAAATCCTTAGATCTCTAGTGTCCTAGAGTTGGAAAGCACAGTAAGAACTGTATACAGCCAGGGTGGAGTATGCCCACACTAGTCCCAGGATGTGGAAAGCAGAGGCAGGCAGATCTCTATGAGTTTGAGGCCAGCGTGATCTACAGAGTGAGTTTCAGGACAGTTAGAGCTACACAGTAAAACCTGGTCTCAAAAAAACAACAAAGAAGGAAGGAAGGGAGGGAGGGGAGGGGAGGGGAGGGGAGGGGAGGGGAGGGGAAGGGAGGGGAGGGGAGGGGAGAGAGAGAAAAAACAACAAATTATATGCTATGCAGAAATAAATACTGTTGAGTATGATACAACTTGGTGATGTGACTACCTAGTAGCTGCTTGAATTTAGATGATTACTGAAGATCTCTTTTAGGAAATGGGTTTTGAGTAGAGGCCTCTGTAACAGGGCTTAGAAAACGGGCCAAAGAAGACTTTTGTTCTGGTACAGATTGAAAAAAGGAGGTGTTAGAATACAGTTGTCTCAGGGAGCCAGATAATTTAGGAATTTTTATAAGGTTAGGCATAGAAATTTTTGTTTCTTATCTCAGTTTTTTTTTTAGCCATGATATTTAAGTTCCCATCATATATGCTGCAGTTTTGTCTTCAATAAAATGGGGTGATAACTTTGTCTTTGTTACGGTGCTTTTAATTTAAATGAGACTAACTAAAGCGTAGAACTATGCTCTCAATGTGTACCAGATAGTGGAATTGCCCTAGTGTTCTTTCTGTTTCTGTGATAAAGACCATAACAAGAGGCAACTTGGGAAGAAAAGGGTTTATTTAGCTTGCAAGTTCCCATTACAGCCCATAATTGAGGGAAGGCACAGCAGGAATCTGAGGCAAGAACTGAAGCAGAAGTCATGGAGGAGCACTGTTCCCCATGGCTTGCTCATATTACTTACTTGCTTGCTTGCTTGCTTGCTTGCTTGCTTATTTATTTATTTATTTATTTATTTATTTATTTATTTATTCTTAAAGATTTATTTTATGTAAATGAATGTTCTCTCTTCATGTATACCTGCATGCCAGAATAGAGCATTAGATCCCATTACAGATGGTTGGGAGCCATCATGTGGTTACTGGGAATTGAACTCAGGACCTGTGGAAGAGCAGACAGTCCTCTTACCACTGAACCATCCATTTCTCCTTTTGTTGCTTTTTTATACAACCCAGGGCCACCTACATACAGATGGTACTGACCACAGTGATCTGGACCTTTCCACATCAGTTATTAAGTCAAGAAAATGCTTCATAGACTTGCACGATCCAATCTGATAGAGGCAACTCCTCAGTTAGATTCCTTCTTCCTGATTATTTCTAGGTTTGTATCAAGTTGACATATACTAACCAGCACAGAACTCAAAACTTTTCTATTTCCCTTTTGAAGACTCTTATTAGTTGTGCCACATGCTTAAGATGGGCACAATATGTTAACCTGGCATGAGTTTCTGCAGTCAAGATCCATATACTTTATGAATCTCTGCTTCCTCTTTAAGTCAGACCTTGAATGGCATTGGTGGTACACATCTTTGATACCAGCACTTCAGAAGCAGAGGCAGGCAAATCTGAGTTGAGGGCCAGCCTGGTCTACAAAGCAAGTTCCAGAACACAGAGAAACCCTGACCTGATAAACCAAAAAAGAAAAGTCAGACCTGTGTATTTGAGATCATATGGTTATAATGTAGCCACTTTAGAGTCCTATGAAGCATTAATTATTGTGATTTTGTATATTTTAATTCAACCTGCTTTCTTTCCATGACCAGTTAGCTCACTGCTTTTCCTCAGTGTTAAAGGTTCTGATGATGAACCAAGTTGTTAAAATACAATTTATTTTCTGTTACATTTTGTTTTCTGTATAAAATAACTTGGGTGTTAGTGTTTGTGAGTATATCAGGAAAAAATGAAAACTAAAAATCAGAAGTCATCAAAATGTATTTACTGTATTTTTAAAGATTCTTTTAAAATGATGCAACAAATTTATGAACTTCACAGATTTTGTGTGTGTGTGTGTGTGTGTGTGTGTTATGTACTGTTGGCAGTCACTGTTCTTCATAAGATGGGGGAATGAGCCATTCAAATGTATATTTTATCATGATAAAATTATTTTGTGTGAATTGACAATTTTTTTTAATGTGCATAAGAATTTTATTCCATGGCATCATTGTGGTTTTGAATGGTTTTGTAGTTTTGTTTTACTTTGCTTGTTTTTTGTATACAAAATCTCGCTGTATTACTCTGATGCTCCTGACACTTGTGTCAGTCTTCATATGACTGACTCAGCCTCAGTCCACCTGCCTCTGGCATTTGCCTCAGTTACAGGGATATGCCACTATGACTGGTTTGCATTACTTTTTAAAAAGCAAAGAAAAGGCAAAATACTTTAAACCAAAGTATTATCTATTGCTTTTATAAAAAGTATTGCAGGCTGGAGAGATGGCACAGCAGTTAAGAGCACTGACTGTTCTTCCAGAGGTCCTGAGTTCAATTTCTAGCAACCACATGGTGGCTCACAATCACCTGTAGTGGGGATCTGATGCCCTCTTCTGGTGTGTCTGAAAAAAGTGACAGTGTACCCACATACATGAAATAAATAAATCTTTTTTAAAAATGTTATTGCATTACAATATATTTCCAAGCTTAGTAAAACCTTAGTTTTATGTCTGATAATTTTTCTATTGATATAACTGACAGTTCTAAAACAAAATGTAAGGTAAAGCCTTATCTTTTTACCTTTTTTTACTAGGTTAATGTCTACAAGAGCACGCTATGAGAGATACAGTGGCAATCAAATGCTTTTTTGGTAAGTGTTTTTATGATTAGCTCAGATTAGTGACTTAAGTTTAAATCTGGACCTTACACATTAAAGTTGATTTGGTAATCATAAACTGAAGTATAATACATACAAAACATAGAAAACTGTCTAGTGCGTTCAGTGTTAGAAATATATGCAACTGCGACCACTGTTGCTAAAGAGACTGGCTTTCTTTTCTAGTAAGCTCTACTCAGCACTGTTTTGGAATGGTAATTACAATTGTGACATTATTGTTATCAATTAATTTACCTCTTTTTCAGCCTCTTGCTGATAGAATCTTTTGATCATATTGTTGCTGTAATATACCTGCTAGTCACTGATGCAGAAAAAATACTTGACGCAGTACAGGGTCATGCTGACCACATACCCTGTTTATGTTTTGTATGTTAAGAGGTTTGTTAATCTTAAGACATTCTACAACTACAAGTGAAAGAAAGGCAAAATATTTTAAACCAAAATATTACTTACTGTTTTTATAAAAAGTGTTATTGCATTACATATATTTCCAAACTTAGTAAAAAAATTTAGTTTTATATTTGATACAGCAGGTGTCAGTCCAGGATTCTTTAATGTTCCACCTTTGTTCTGTTGGAGTTTAGGAGTTGGGATAGTTTATTGAACACATACCTAAAGACTGATCAACCAGAGCAACAGCTCAGGCTCGAGAGCTGAAAGCTGTGTGCTGGACATTTCTCGGGGCCAGCTTATAAAGGCAAAAACTGCAAAAACCACAGTGAGTTCCTACACAGGTGCTGGAAGTGCTGCCCAGTGGCCGGCCCTGACTCAAGCCATTTTAGACACAGCGGTTCATATTCACCTTTAATTTGGGTCCTACATGAAGCTTGTAGTTGTAGAATGTCTTAAGATTAACAAACCTCTTAACATACAAAACATAAACAGGGTATGTGGCCAGCACGACCCTGCACTGAGTCAAGTATTTTTCTGCATCAGTGACTGACAGGTATATTACAGCAACAATATGAAAGAGCTGGCAGGCATGGAACAAAACAGCTACAGCTGTGGTAGGGAGACAGGCCTTAACAGTTCTCTTTCCCTGATGTAATAAGAGTATATGCTGATTTCTCTGTTCTACTGTATATTGGGGTTACTTCCGGATTTTTACAGTTGTGTAGTTAAAAATAAGCTCCCTGTGGGAATTTACCTCACACCTTTGTACCCTTATTTATTAATTTCACTTAGACATTTTTGTGCTAATAAACTTACTAGACTTTTGCATATTTTGGAGTTTCTAAATAGAGTTGCTAAAATTTTGCGATTTTTGTGGGTGTCAGCCAGCTTCCTACTATAGTTTACCAGTGTCAGAGACCTTGAGCTGTGTAGTAAGTCATTGTACACATCTTTTTTGTTGCTTTTTTTTTTTTTTTCTCAAGACTGGGTTAGGGTTATACTAGACTGGCCCTAAACTCATGTAGATCCATCTACCTTGGCCTCCCCAGTGATGGGACCAAAGGCATGAGCCACCACGCCCAGCCTTGTTGGCCCATCTTTAACAACCTTTGCAATCTTTGCAGCCTATTTTGTGTGCTTGCTTCAGTTCTAGGCATTCTGCTCATCACTTTATTATCTCACCATGATTTTATTCTACAGTGTCCTGTTTACTAATGATGATGGATAGTTTCAACTTATTTGGCTAGCTTCTAATGAAATCTTAGAGTTCTTGATCATTTTTCTATTGTAGTGACTTATTTGGGGAATTTCTGTATGGATCATATCTGCTTTTAAAAAATTTATAAGCCAGGTGTGGTGGTGCATACCTTTAATCCCAGCACTCAGGAGGCAGAGGCAGATGGATTTCTGAAGCCAGCCTGGTCTACGAAAAGGAATCCAGAAAGATAGCCAGGACTACACAGAGAAACCTTGTCTCAAAAAACAAACAATGAAACAAATTTACAACTACCTATCTCTGCTTTAAGATTGTAAAAATTGTGTTGTTTTTAGTTAAAGCCTTCAGTATTTTGCTTCCCCAAAAGTGTGTTAAGCCCATAACGTAAAAGATTTTAGTTATTGTTGTAAACTGTAATTGAACTCATATTTTCCTTGATTTAATCATATTTTTAAAATGAATTTGTTCTATATAATGTAGCTATATTTGTTATAATAAAGTTATAAAACACAAGTATAATTTTTATACATTAGGTACAAAATGGTTGACATTAGTGGATTTTTATTCAGTCTACTGTGTGTCTGACTTTTAGTGAAGGAAATCTGATGATATAGAGAAAAGGTTAAAAATGAGTATCTTCAAGTAATTTAGCAGCATCTTAAAGTAATTTATGTATTTTTCTTTGGTGTAAAGTCAACTGTATATTTTATAACTTTCTTATAACACAAGGATCTAAGACTTTGTTAGTGAATTTTCGATACTTTATTTAATTGAAAACTAACTTTGGTTTGGTTTTTGTTTTGTTGGTGGGTTTGTGAGGGGGGGTTGTGGGATGAAACAGAGGGTCTCACTGTGTATCACTGGCTAGCTTGGAACTCACTTTGGAGGTGTATAGAGTAGGCTGGCCTCAAATTTACAGCAATTGCCAACCTCTACCTCCTAAATGCTGGGATCAAAGTATTTTTGTTGTTGTTTTGCTTTTGAAACAGGGTTTGTCCTGTAGCCCTGGCTGTCCTGGAACTCTGTGCAGTACTAGGCTGGCCAGTAAGCCAGGCATACCTGGCTATTGCCAGGTAACTGTGGAGCGGAGCCTAGAAGAAATACTAACAACACCTACAGAGTAAGATCCTGTCTCAAAAAAAAAAAAAAAAAAAAAAAAAAAAAAAAAAAGTAAATCAAGAAATTGAGAAGAGTGAATATCAATGTCAGTAAAATGGTGTAAAACCTCATGATATCAATGTTAGAAAGGATTTGTATCAGCCAAGAATTGTACAAGAAATGGAAAGACTAACCTTGAGTGTCTGGAACTGATTACATCAGAGGACACTGACAGACTGATATGATCTGATGATCTAAAATTTACAGCTGGGAATTTTTAATGAAAAGAATAGTTTGATATCGATAGGAGGTATAAGGAGAGGACAATAAACCATCTCTAGGCCCAGAGGCAGGAGAAATATGTGAGAGAAGCCATCTACTATTTTTAAATGTCTGCAAAGTAGGCAGAATCCAAGGCAGTCTCAAGAGAACACACTGAGAATGAACTATCTTTCAGATGTCTGACTGGAGTTCAGAAGACTCAAGTGTTTTATCCTTGTGCATAGTTGTTAAGGTTCAGGTGAGCTGATGAGTATCTGCAGTATTTTAAGTTTTTACTGACAGTTGTAACATTTCGACAATTTCTAGAAAATGAGTGATAAATATGGAGATCTAAAAATACTAGAGCATTTGATAAAAGTTGTTGAATTGTATATAAGAAAGAATATCCTCTCTTTCTTTCTCTCTCTCTCTCTCTCTCTCTCTCTCTCTCTCTCTCTCTCTTTCATGCTCTCTCCACCCTCACACATTCTGGTATGCTAGAAATGGAACTTTGGGCCACAAAACAGCTCTGTCACTGAGCTTAGCCCCTGCAATGGCTTGAAATTGGAATTTTAATCAAGGTTTAGTGGACTTGAAGTTTAGACTGTGACAAAATATGAAATTTTAAATTGTCTGTAGATGTAACTACTTGTAAGTAAATAGGCTTTGTCTATAGTGGTATTATTCTGTTTCTCGCAAGTAGATGTTCTGAACACCTGATACTTTCAGTCTTCCTTAAATCTTTGTGGAAAGTCATATTTTTATGTGAGAATATGTTTTCTAACTTTCAGTGAACTGTTTCTAAAATAAGTTGATTAAAAACTTGGGTTGTTTGATACATATTCCCTGGGACAGTATTCCCTCTTTTATCTTCTCACATTCTTGACAACTGCTAACTTTGCATACTTTTGACTAGCTCTTTCCACTTGAGGCTAAAGTTTAATTATAACAATGTTGGTTTTACTCTTAACCCTTAACTTTGTCTTCTAATGCTGCGTGTTTTCTGTCCTATCTTTTATAACTATTTCTATTTTTTATGATGTGTGTATGTATGCTATACTTTGCTATCCTATATGTAAATGTATGTTAGTATCTCTTCTCTGATTATTTGTTTGACCATCATACACAGACAAGAGAACAATTAGAAAATAGATGAACAATAAGAACAGTGAACTCCTAAAATTGTGTTCTATAGAGATAAGAAGGATACAATTGTGTAGCTGCAGGGTAGAATTCTGTTTTGCCCTTTGCAGTATAGTACTATATTTTAAAGAAGAACTGATTTTGATTTTCAGTGTCATTAAACAATTAGATTAGGCACAATTTCCAAAACCTTTAAGTTGGACTAATTTATGAGAATTTTCTTAAATTTTTTTTAAGTGTTCTCATGTTTCCTGTTTACTGGGGATGTGAAGGGGTTTTTTTTTTTTTTTTTTTTTTTTTCCCCTTTGTGTGTGTGTTGAGAATTATCTCCCTCCCCTTGTGAACATGTTCTATGTATAACATTGGGTAAGGAAACATGCAGATCCCCCAATATTGTTACTTAGTTTTTAATTATTTGCAGCATTATCAGAATGTATTCTATGCTTTGTATTCATATTGAATCCACTCATATGTAGGCATTTGTATTTGCTTATTTTTTTTCTTATATTTAAACAGTTCAGAAACTATTGCCAGATGTTGGTATATCCTGCTTTCTGGATCTGTACTTGTAAAAGATTCTATGGTCCTTCCTCCTTGCAGGTAAGTTTCTATGTTTCTATTGATACTGTGTGTTTTTTGGTTTTTTTTGGATTGTGTCTTAAGTCAGTCTCAGTGCTGGGATTTTTGCATAGTCTGCTCCATCTAGCTAGACAAAATTAATATTGTAACTCTTTTGTTCTTCAGATCTAATGTATATATTTTTTCTCAGTGGATAATATATTTTTAAAATATATTTTCTGTTGGCATAATTAAACATTTTGGCAGGAGTCTACTACTCACATTTCTGATGGTGTAATTTTTCCCTTCTTTGTGTTTGAACCTTACTCAGTTATGTGACTTATTTTTAGTTTTCTGTAAGTCAAAGATGATAATAACCCTTGATAAATGTTGTCATGAGGCATTAGCAAGTTTGATTGCTCAGAGCTTTCAAAAGTCTGTAAGAACTCACACTCTAGAGCAAGATTACTTAAGTTGTATTTCTAGCTAGCAGTAGGCAGATTACTTAACCTTTCTAAGTTTACTCAGAAATAGGTGTAATAGATAATAGTAGACACTATTTGATAGACCAGGTCTGTGAAATAAACGAGTTAGCATAAATAAATCTCCTTTAGAACAACTCCTGGCTATTTACAGTAGTTATTAGCAAGCTTTATAATTATTATTTTTTTGTATTTTAATATACCTTTAAAGTGTATCCTTTCACAATGTATTTGTATTTTGATTCTGCTACTTTCTCACTAAACCCCTTCTCAACAAGTCTTTTCACTGTGTGTATGTATGTGTGTGTTACACTCATGATGTACCATGGTGCACGTGTGGAGAAATAGGACAACTTGAATCTGTTCTCTCATTTTGTCACATGGGTTCTGAGATAGAACTGAGGTCCTCAGCTTGGCAGCAAGCACTTTTACTTGCTGAACCATTTCCTTGTCCCAAGAGGACTTTTAAAATGGGACATGAGAGTACAGCTAAATTAGTTTAGTAATGTTACTTAAATACCAAGGCACAGGGCATCTCAATTTATATGCCATTTTAAACATCATATCTTGAATTCTAAAAGTTTAAATTGTTGGCCATAGGTTAAATAAAATCTGCACTTCTCCATGAGTAGAATAAAACATGTTAACCTTTTACAAAGAAATTTTTTGGGGTCTTGGTTATTTGCGCCTTTCTGCTATTCCTTTCTCTATGTTAGTGAAACTTAATGAATTTGTATTGAGTCAACTCTGAAACCACTGCCTGTGGTTGATTTTAGGATTAATTTTTTTTAATATTTTCTCACTCTCATGTGGTTTTTAAATAGTTCAAAATTTTTTGTAAAAACTGTTTGTAGCCAGTAAGTGACCATTAGTTGTAATCTAGGCAATGAAGTTTTAGTTTTTAAAATAACTTGTAGGAATATATGAGTTTTTACAAAGTTAAGGAAAGTTATGTTAGACATTAACTTAGCCACCAAAAACACAGCAAACATGATTATACTTGTTTAGTTAATCTTTATACTAAAGAATATGGTTAGTAGGTCTTTATTTTTGTGTGTGTGAAAGTTGTCAGACACTCAGTAGGATCACTGAGTTAATGGAAAGAGAAGTACGTAAAGTGATAGTTGTCATAATAATCAGCACATACATGTTGGCTTGTGTGAATGTTGTTTCCAATCATTAGGATACAAGAAAAATATGAACCCTCCATAGTGTAAGACTAGAGATGACGGTAGTGTCCCAGTCCACAAAAATACAATGAAGTTCTTTACTGGGACAGTTTAACTTAAAGATATTAACTATTGAATAGCCTTGATACTATTAAGGATAAAAAATAATTGACCGTACCCCAGCTGAGGGTGAGATCCGGAGTCAGAAACGAACCAGAAAGGGGAACTGTTTTTTTTCCCTTATGATTGAAATATAGACTTTATTAGAAAATATTATTTGCAATCCAATGCAAGAGAACTTTAGAGTACCTCTTGCCAAAATTTGTTCATACTGTCTGGTAACTGAGAGTATGAACTGATGAACAGTGATGGCAAGTAGGAAAAATACCCAAGTCTCATCTCTTCTTCCAGATGCAAACTGGCTCACATCTGATAAAAGGGTCAGGAACTTTGCCCTGCCCTGCCCCACCCTGCCCCACCCTGCCAACTTCAGAGCAAATACCTTTCTTGGGTAGCCTCTGCTGACAAAACTGCCTCTGGCACTTGGGAAAGTAAAACACTGACAGAATCTACAACTTTTATCACAATGTAGGACTGTTGAAGGGTCAATTTCAAGCAGAGAGTCAGTCCATTTGGAGTTGGGGAAATAGGTGAATACAAAATTAACTGGAATGGCATTTTAGCTAAATACTTTGGATTTTCATTCAATAACAAAACAACTCTTTTTGCCTAATAAAATACAACTATCCTTCAAAAAGGTACAATTCTAAACTCTGATGCAAATGAGGAGGGTACAGTCCCATTAATCATTTCTAACCATATCAATTATGTATTCCACCATAATGTCTTTGTATATTTTATTGGCTAAAGTTTACCTTATAAAAGGTTCACTTCCAATACCTTGTATTTAAAGAGAAGGGAGGAGAGAGTAACATGTATAAACTATGAAAATCTGTAGTGTAGTTCTTATCCTTCAGAATTCCTTTCTTCAGCAGAAACTTGGCTCCTCTGGGTTCTTTACCTGGTAGTAGGAGCTGAACTTTATTGCATAATGTTCTTGATTGTCTTGCCTTTTTAGTTGTTGTGGTTCTAGACATAAACATACTGTAAGGCACACAAGTTCTAGCCACAGTTGTGTGCCACAAACCACTTTCTTCTTGGTAATTGGGGTTAGTCAATTGTGACAATAGAATAACATCTGTTTGTTGCCTATTGGCTTAGTAGCTAGAGAGAAGTCTCTAGTTCAGTGGAAAAATGTATGTGTTCTTCTGGTAAAAGCAGTAAGACTAATCCAGGAGAGTTCAGAGTTGCTATGAAGCAAGCAAAAATACTATGAATAAGTTGTTAGTTTAAAGCACTGAGAATACTGGGAAAAACAGAAAGCATTGTTATACCTCTGTTGCCAAAAAAAGTGAGTTTCTTGATTGAAGGTAATACAATCTGCAGTGCCAGGCAGGAAAATAGACTTTGTAAAGCTCATGATTGTTAGCAGTACTAGCAGAATCCAAAATGTGTCTGTTTGGTGAGGACAAATAACCTGACTCCTCCATGATAGAAGAGATTCATTATAAACTACATGACTGCTATAGTTGTCTTGTCCCCTTGAGAAATGCTAACACATTAGGAACTCAGTATTATTCCTACTTCTGAAAAGATAGATACTCAGACATAATTTGAGTCCCATCTCATCTTCTCTTTCTTTGCTACCATACTCAGTATGTTTATAGTTTCACTGCACAAGCACTGTAGAGGCGAGGGAAAGAGACTGATGGATGTCCACTTTTGCCTTCTTAATTATTAAGAGCCTTCTTTGGGACTTGACAGATGGTTCAGCGAGTAAAGTGCTTTCAACCCAAGCATGAGGGCCTGAGTTTAAATACCTAGCAAACATATAGCTGTCTAGATGTATGTTCATAATCCCAGCATGGTGGGGTGGTAGTGGTATGGAATAGAGGGAATGAAGAGAGACAGGATCATAGGCCTTGCTGGGCAGCCAGTTTAGCCAAAACACTGAACTCTGGGTTCCCAGAGAAACACTGTTCCAGAAAATAAGTTGTAAAATAATGATGGAGCAAGACATCTACTGACAGCCTCTAGCCTACATACACATAAACATCTGTACATGCATACTATAGAATAATTCTCCACAGCATATGCCCTTTTGGAATCTACATGGACACAGGTATCTTTAAATTCCATGTTTGTTTTGATCTACATACCTCTTCCCAGACTGCCTTATTACCAGGCTTCTCTGTTCTTTGAAATCCCTGACCATTCAAAATTAGTAACTGTCTCTTTAGATCAATAATTTTGGCCATCTGTTTACGAGAACAGTCAAAGAAAAAAATCAATAAAGTTAATATAAAAAGCCAGAATGCATTATATGTGTTACCTCAAGTTTATTTCCTAGAAATATTCATTTTCAGCTTCTGTAGGATTAGCATTCCTTGGAAGCATGGGTAAGAGTGACAAGAAATAAACGGCAGGAGTAACACAGTGGCTTTCTTTATCTTAGTATCTATTTTAATACATGTGTAATTTAATAGGGTTAATTCAGGAGCTAGTAGATGGCTCAGGACTGCCTTTCCATAGGACACAGGTTGATTCTTAGTACCCACATGGCAGCTCACAACCGTCTGTAATTCTAATTCCAGGGTACCCAACACCCTCTTCTGACCTCCACAGGCACCAGGTACACATGGTGCACAGATATACATGCAGGAGAAACATACACATAATAAGAGTAAATATTAAATAAGTTTGTTTAAGATTCAAAATTCAGGTGTGATGGAAAATTCAGGTGTGATGGAAAATTCAGGTGTGATGGAAAATTCAGGTGTGATGGAAAATTCAGGTGTGATGGAAAATTCAGGTGTGATGGAAAAGCTCATAACTATATTGACCTATATAGGGATGAACTAGGTCAGTTGAGGTGGAAGTTCATTGTTGTATGAGTCTTGGAGCTTCTATTATTTACTATTAATTGAGTAAACGCATATACTTAAACAATAATGATGTTCTTCAAAGTAAAAACAGAATTTAAGTTTAGGAAAGAAGTTTCTAAGTTTTAAAATACTTAGGAAAGTATTTAATGTCTTTAACAAAGTTGCATTTGAATACTTCTGAAATGTCATTTCTAAGGCATTAAATTCTTAAAAGTTGCATGAAAAATATACAGGGTTTAAAAATGTACATCTTTGCAAAGGTGTACTGAAATGACATCAAAGTAGGAGTCTTTTGTTTAGGGTATGTGGTTACAAGGACTGAAAGCTTACTGAAATACCGACAGCTAGACACAATAGAAATTATATTTGAATAACAACATGGAAGTCTTAGAAACAAATTTATCTTTTGACTTCAAATCCTTTCTCCCCCTGAGTGTTTGTACTTTTATTTTGTGTTGGTTTGCTGCTTTCTATGTAGCCCAGACTGTCTTTGAACTCTTGATTCCCAGCTTAAGTTCTCCAAATGCTGGGTAACATTACACCAGGCTCAGCCTCAGGTATGTGTTGGGGAGGATGGTGCATGTGGCAGTCAGAGGACTGCTTTTAGTGTCATTCCTCAGGAACCATCTGTTTTTTTAGATAGAGTCTCTTACGAGGACCTAAGGCTTTTCCAGTAAACTGGGATACATGGCTGACAGCAAACAGTAGGTATCCACTGGTTTCTCCCTCCTTGGTCCTGTGTGAAACTCTTGAGTCTGGAGATTGGACTCTGGTCCTCATATTTGCTTTACAGAGCTGTTTCCCCAGCTTAAGATGTTTTTGAACACACATTTTAAAATAGTTGGAAATAGCACTGAAGAAAAGCCTATATTGGGAAATAGCTCTGTCTGTTCAAACAGTGGGGAATAAGCAGTTAGGTGGTGGAGTGATGGGAGCGAAAGAAGCAAGCAAATACATGACGGAGAGTTGGATGGGGAAGAGAGACCAGCGTCTTGTGCACTAGGAAGTGAGGTGGAACTGGAGGCATGAAGTTAGTTGCAGTTCTTGTTCCTTAGTAATTGGTGAATTACACTGTCCATCTATAGAGCCAGTAACAAATTCAAGTGCCAGTGGGCCTGTGCCTTCTTCCTTTGAGAAAACCGACCACTGTGTGAGTCATCATGACTCCCATGTGGGATCCTAGCCCCCAAGAAGAGCAGTCCCTGCAGAATGGAGACTCACAACTGACTGGACATGGCCTGCTGTGTTTATTTGTCATCATTGGCCTATTTGCCTTCTAGTTGGTTGTGGTGGCGGTTCAACCATGAGACTGGACAGCTCTATGTTGAATTACAGTTTTACTGTGCCTTGTTTAACTTTGACCAGCAATTTGTTTTCTTTGAAACCTTTGGGGTTGGACAAACCTTGGAAGACACTCAAAGGCCCTGTGTGCTGTGTGGCCCACCCATATAGCACAAGCCACCACAGTGTGCAAGTATGAGGAGAAGAGATAGAAGAGAAAGGGGACAGCTTTGTTCTCTATGAAGAGAAATAACTCTGGAGACATGAGGGTGGAAAGGAACAGCCAAATGTGAGTACCCTGTGATGCCATCTGAGGCTACGGTGAGGTCCTGGCCTGTGATGCTGGAAGGGCGGTATCTGGGTCCATGGCATTGCAGCAGTAGGGGTCTGTGTCAATGTTCATGACCCATTACCACCAAAGGCCATGAAGATGTTCCTGGTATGGGCTGCCACTTGGGACCATGGTAATATTCAAGCACTGCAGAGTGAGTCCTGCACCTTGCCTGGGTAGCACAATAGGGCTGGCACTGGTGGCCTGGGTGTGGGTGTCAGCCCCAAGGGCATGAGAGCTGCCCGACACTTGCTGGCTGTGGCATTGGATAAGCTGGCAGGAGTGGGGACAGTACTGGGCTTTGAGTTGGCCTACCCCAACATCTATGAACTGCTGGAGCATATGAAGGTGCCAGTGAGGCAGAGGCTGGTATATCTCTATGAGTTTTAGTGCAGCCTGATCTATTTATGTAGGAAATCCAGAGCAGTAACACAGGGGGTGGGGAGGATATGCAGAAACTAACATAATAGTAAACTGAATCTAGGAACGTATTTAAAATACTGTTACCAGCATTAGAATTTTCCAAATACAGGGTTGGTTGTGCATCCAAAATCAGTTAATAAAATATACTGTAATAAAATGATATGTAAAACTACCTGATAGTTTAAGCACAGAAAACTGTTGAAAGAATATAAAACAAAGTGAAATTTGTAGAAATACATGTAGCAACTTCTAACCCTAATAAAAAGCATGTATAAAAAATTTACTTTGTGATCTATTTTTTTTTTCACTTATTTCCAACCATTTGTAATTAATCTTTGCTCCCTGGTGCTTTACTGAATCTCCCCTTGGCTTCATAATTTTTCTTTGTTTGCTTATTTGTATGTGTTCATGTGCCACAGCTCACACGTGGAGATTTGAAGACAACTTGGAGAAGTTCTTTTCTTTCACTATGGTCCTGGGAATCCAACTCAAACTCAGGTTGCCAGACATAGAGACAAGCCTCTTTCGCTTGACTCTATTGCTGGCTGTTCTGTATTAATTAGCTAATCATTTAAAAATTTAAAAAGCAGGAGATAATGAGACACACACACAGAGAGAATATACTTTTACTTTTGTCACAAAAACAATTGGAGCATGTATGTGTGGGCCTTTCTGGCCTTTTGTTGCTGTGAGTTGTTTGGCCTGTGAGTTGGTCCCATACTTCATCATCTGGAATACCATTGTTTCATGCAGTTTGATAATTTGTTTTCCACCTTTGTTTCAGTATAGTAGCTTCTTGAAATTTCTGTGTAAATCTTTAGATTGTTATGTCAGACTTTAAAATAAACTTTCTGGGATTTTTAATCATTATTATTATTGTAATTGCACTGAATCTGTACAATTTGGAGGAAGTGAGTGTTGTTTTATTAATTGGATGGATATTAGATGCTGCACATCTTAACATAAATGGATTCCAGTTTTTGTTATATTGCTTAAGATAGTAATAAGAATTGTTTTACTGTATAGTCTGGCTATCTATAACAGATTTGATTGTTTTAAGCCTTTTAAATTTGTGAGATCAAATCTAGCACTTCTTCAGAACTGTAGTATCATTATTAAGAAGATGCATTTCTGTGGGCAGTATTTAGTGTCTGTGTGTTATGTGCTTATTAAGTTGGCTTTTTTCTCACATACCGACTGGATATGCTGTGAGTCACGGTACAGTACAGATTTGAGGACTTTTCCAGAGATCTCCAAAGCATATAGCCTGTGCGTGTGTGTTTACTCTATCTCCCTTCTTTTATTCCTCTTCTCAGCCTCTCCATCTCTTCTCTGGTGCTCCAACTTTACAAATTTGAAAATTTTGAAGCAGTTTTTTTTCACCTAAAAATTGATTTGCTATTTTTCAGTTCAGTAACTGCTTCTTGGGTAGTGTTGTCAAGGTTACATGTAGCAAGGATAGATAGGAAGCTAAGCAGTTTTCAGGGTCGGCTTTGCTGATGCTTTCTCTCTTGGAAAAAGATGCTACTCCTGATCTGCCTACTTTCCATTATCTTGAAATTTGTTACATATATATTTTTTATGATTTTCTTTCATTTTGTATTTTTATTTAGAAGAGTGTATGCAGCTCCTGTGTTGCATGAAACTCCTTTAGATTTTATGTAATATAAAGTAATGTAGGTAATATAAAGCTCCATTTTGGAAAAATACATATAATTCTTCAGCATAGAGGTAAAGTGATCTTTTTTTATGCTCAAAAGGTCATTTCATTAGCTTTGGGTGGGGCTCTGGCTGATCTTGGGCTAGATCCACCTGCCTCTGCTCTCTTGATTGCTGGGATTAAAGGTGTGTGCCACAATGCCCTTCTATTCAATTTTATTGAATTTTGTTTAAGATTTTTATTGTAAATTATTTAAAACAAATCATATATGTTATAAAATTGTGTAACTATAATTTTGAACCTTCTTATAAAAGTATATGCTACTTGTTGCTTTAAGCACTGGTTCCAGTTAATTGGTAAAGTTATATAATTTTTTTTATAAATGACTTAGAATTTATTTTGAGTAGCCTCTTTTTAACATTAGTATCCTTCCCCTTCCTGTTTTCTTAATAAAGAGCCAGTAGTTTACTTTGACATACATTTTTTATTTCGTACGTATGAACATTTTGTCTACATGTATGTGTAGATATGTGCTTGGTGCCAGTGGAAACCACAAGAAGATGTCAGATCCACTAGTACTGGAGTTATGGAAGGTTGTGAACCACCATATGGCTACTGGTAATCAAACCCAAGTTTTCTGCAAGAGCAAAAAAAGGGCTTTTAACACTGCATACATGTGGTTCACTTGCATACATGCAAGAAAACAATCATACATAAATATAAGTCTTTTAAAAAGCCAAATTTTGTAAAGTTCTAACAACTATCTAGATCTCTTATGAAAAATTAAAAAATTATTCATTAAATACAAACCTAAATAAAAGGACACAAGTATTAGAAACAATCATTTCTTACTTGGGTCTATTTCAAATGTGTCTATATTTTCTCTAGCTATTTCCCTCAAAGTGTAAAAGATAAGGCTCAAAGTAATCAAATCTGTTTTAGATTGGTAGACTATATAGTACTATCAGCTATAACAACTCTCAGACCCATCACATGTTTTTATGTCATGGTGTTAGTGTTACATGTTCCTCAAGTTTCAGTATACTCTACATGCTTCATCTTTATGTCTCATGTTTGACAACTTTTTTTCTTGCTTTGCTTTTTTTTTTAAATTTACCTTTCTAAAGCTCAGTTTTTCTTTATTTCTTTCTAGTTTTGATTCGTTTAGAAATCTTTTTCTCAGATGAAGCATATGGAGTACTTCTCTTAGCATAGATTTGCTTAAGGTTGTTTTGTTTTTTTCTTTATTTTTTTCCACAAATAGCTAATCTGGCAATTCCTTTTTTAAAAAAACATCATTTTATTGTCTATCTGCATTTCTTTATTTACTAAAATTTTTTTTGTTTCTATATCTGTTATCTAATGTAATACTTTTCTAAAACAATATCACATCTTGAATGTTTTTCTCTTAGTCTCGTTTAAATGTTTAGAATTTAAGATTAGGTAAATATCTTTCATAAACAATTATGGGGACTAAGTAAAGAAACTTTGGGAAAAGTTGTACACAGGATTGAGGCGAGATTTGTCATATTTGAGCAATTAAGAGGAACTTGTTTATTTTGTTTATGTTAGAAAATTTCAGTACGAGGATCAGAATTTCTCAGTTAATGTCTCGGAGTTTTTATTTTTCCCATATTGACATATGTTATAACTTCTGCTAAAGAAATTGTTTTTCTGTTTTTATAGTTTTGGTAAGCAGTTTGGAGGAAAAAGAGGATGTGATTGTCTTGTATTAGAACCTTCAGAAATGATTGTGGTAAGATGCTGAATTGCTTTTTTGATATGCTTCAGTTTCAACTCTAAATGTGGTAGGCTTTCAATACCCAAGAAAGTTTTCTTTCCATGATCTATGGTTATATTTAAATAACATCAGAACCATATAACACCTTTATCTATTTTTATCTGTAACACTTCTGTGATGGTTGAAACAATGTCTAACATGATTATAGAGATAATATGTCCCAAATTTGGTAACTTTCTTTACCTGTTCCACCAGAAAATTAAAAAGCAGGGGGTGTGTGTGTGTGTGTGTGTGTCTGTCTGTCTGTATGTATGTATGTATGTATGTCTGTATGTCTGTCTTGGGTGTAGGAGAGGGAGTGTATGTGTCTCTGTGTGTCAAGGAAGGGGGGGTCTCTTTAAAGGAGCACAATTTTTTCCAGTGTTTTTTCCTTTGTCATTGATGTAGTAAGTAAACTTTAGATGGTCTGAGAGGAAGAGAAAATAAAGGCACTTATGAAATAGACCCAAGTAAAAAATAGTTTGTTTCTAATACTTAATAGTCTTTAATAATTGGAGATAATATTTTATTTAGACTTGTGTTTAATGAATATTTTTTTTGTTTGCCCATTAAGAGGCCTAGATAGTTGTTAGAACTTTAGAAAAGTTGGCTTTTTAAGAGATTTATGAGCCAGGCGGTGGGGCGCACACCTTTAATCCCAGCACTTGGGAGACAGGCAGGCGGATTTCTGAGTTCGATGCCAGCCTGGTCTACAGAGTGAGTTCCAGGACAGCCAGGGCTATGCAGAGAAACCCTGTCTCAAAAAAACAAACAAACAAAACAAAACAAAACAAAAAAAGAGATTTATGTATGATTGTTTTTCCTGCATATGTGTAAGTGAACCACATATGTGCAATGTCCACAGAGGTCTGAAGAGGGCATTGGATGCCTTAGAACTGCAGTTGCTGCAACTGCAGTGGTATTACAGTGGGCTTTAATACTTAGTGCACATATAAGCTGAATAGCATGTTTGTATATCAGGAAAAGTCAGGAAATCATTTTATGATACAGTCTCATCTTACATTTGCTGCTTGAAATGTGGAACTGTTAGCCTTGTTTTGTAAAAGGAGTTTGTTTGTGATGGTGTTGTTGTTTCAGAAAATGTTTAAAAACCAAGCTAAGCTCTGGCTGGTTGTTCCTTGAGATCCCCTCATTAAAATGCATGTCAGCCTGTTGTGTATGAGTTTACATTTATTTTCATTTCTCCATTTCTGTTTAAATCCCATAGTTTATTCTGGCACTTTACCATGTCATTTTTTTATTTACAAAAGAGTTAGAATTATCATGTATTTATTAATTTACTCATCAGATTGTTTAGGTATTAGACTGGTGGGATGGTTGGTTCATCAGGTAGAGGTGCTTGCCACCGAGTCTGACAGCCTGCTTTCCAGAAATTGTTCCCTGACCTCCACATCTTGCTCTGTGTGTGTGTGTGTGTGTGTGTGTGTGTGTGTGTGTGTGTACTAAATAATGTAAGAAGATGTTAATAAAAATTGTTTAAGAATTGTGAATTTTTAAACTAGTAAACTTAATGTACAACTAATTACAAGCCAGACATCATAATTCACACTTAAAGCACTTGACCAAGAGGTGGCAGGATGAACATGAGTTCAAAACCAGATAATGATTCACAGGCAACATGGGTTTACTTAAGACATTGTCTCAAAAAGAAAGAAAAGGAAGAAAGAAGAAAGAGGACTAGGGTGAGGAGACATGTATTACTAGCCAGAATACTAGCATACAAATATATTTTTTTTTAATGAAGAAAATTACTGCCTAGAATTTTAATGTACACATGTATTAAATGTACCTTTTAAAAAATATTTAACAATGAATTTCTCTTTATGCCTCTTTATTATCTTTTTCCCCCTTAAGAAACAGGTATTTTCATTACCTGAAAACAATTTAAAGGAAGCATTTAACACAATTTAAAGTAACCCAGGACCCAGATCAAAAACATGCCCATTGGCCAAACCTAGGGGCATTTGGGAATCCAAAAAAAAATTTATAGTGGTGATGGTACCTTCATATATCATACAAGTAGTTAAAATCTTGATGATATGAATAAATGAAGAAGGAAGATGAAATAGCTCTCCTTGATGCCAACTAACAAATAGTAAGGAAACACTTGGCTTAAAATTGGTAAACCTAGGGAGACTAATGCTCAGTTAGAGAATGGAATTACTTAGGACATCACAGAGTATGTTCCTAGCAATTATTTGTGAAGGGAACATTACTAAATTTCTGATGTTAAAATATGGCAGATTTTCACCAGAATAGTAGTTATTGCTATTGCCATCATTTATACACAAAACTAATGGGATATTGCTATTGTTCTGGCAACACTGAGAAGAAAGATCATGTCTGGGATGTATTCTTGCTCAGCATTCATACTTAAACCAAACTCACAAATTACCAGGCACATTAGAGAACATTCTACAAATTGATGAGATCTCAGTGACAGGAAATAGAACAGTCATGGACCCGTTCTAAAAGACAAAAATGTAGCTTCTAATGAACATTATGCTTGTTTCTTTCTGTTGACTATTGGACAGTGGAGAATTAAAAATAATGTTAGCAAAAGGGCATGCAGGTAAGATACTGTCAAATTCTTGATTTTGATAATGCTTGTATTATGGTAATATGAGATAAAGTTCTAGGCATGAGAAAGTGCATCTTGATAAATTTCACAAGAAACAGACAGTATCCCTCCAGTTACTCTTTAGATAGATCAGGAAAAACTGATGTGTATAGAATGTCAGTAAAAAGTTATCAAATATAAATATAATTTTTAAGTTTTAGAACAATTTGTACTGATTCATCTGTGTTTAGAATGCTTTATTAATTATAGTAGAAAATAATCCAAATTTTCAGAATTCTTTAAAATGTTAACAATTTTTGAAATATTTGATTTCTAGTAACTTCAGGAATGATTGAAACTACCTGCAGCCAGACACCTTCTTATTCATTGGATATGTTAGCTTAGTTGGTATCTTTCAAAGTAAAGATCACTTTGTTGCCATGGTGGCAAATGCCTGTAGTCCCAGCACTCCAGAAACTGAGGCAGGAGAAATGCTGAACTTTCAAGGACAACGTGGCCCACAGTGAGACCCTCTCTCATAAGCAGAGAAAAGAAAATTAACCTTGTTTTTAAAAGGTTGTGAATCTGTTATCTGGAATGCATTTCATTGCTGTTACAAAGATTTCCCTGTTAGGAATTTATGGGTTGAGACTATAAGACTAAAGATTCTGTACATGATTTTTTTTTTTTATTTTTTATTTTTAAATATAGTTTCTTCCAGGTAGGAATACAAGGACATAGGCTACTTAACAGCCTGTGTCCCAATACATTCTTGGGGTTAGACCAGTTTTTCCTAAAGAGTAAAGAACTACATGAAAGGCACCCATGGTTGTAACTTGAAGATTTCGTCCAAAATTAAAATTAATGAGTTTTATTGGCAGGCAATCATTAGCATTAGGAAGCATCTAATAAAATTGGAGCCTTTGTCTTGACTGGGAGTGTGAGATGCTTCCACCAGTTTAGAAAAATGGTTAGGTAGTTGGTTAACATATTACCTGTTAATTTCACTTCAACATATGTAACATCTTATATACAGATGTATATCCATAATTTCCCAGAAATAGAAATAGCACAAATATCTGTAACCTGAATAAACCCTATTCAGTGTCCATAAGATGGAATAGTACTCTGCCTTATATAAAGTGAGCTGTCTCTTCTGCCATAAATGGATTAACCTTGAAAATACTCTGTTAAGTGAAAAAAGCCAGAGGGAGTGGGGCCAGTGATTGGGTTTTAAAGTGAGTAAATAAATTAATTGATGGAAAAAGTATTGTGTTGAATATAAAAATATGGAAAGAAGTTAGACACATGAAGCCATCAATTATATTACTTCATTTATATAAATTATGTACAATAAGATTCCAGGTGGTGGCACATGCTTTTAATCCTAGCACTCTGGAGACACTGGCAGGCAGAGCTCTGAGTGTAAGGTTAGGCAGGTCTACTACATACATAGCGAGTTTGATGCCAGCATCATACTCTGTGTGTGTGTGTGTGTGTGTGTGTGTGTGTGTGTGTGTGTGTGTGTGTCTGTCTGTCTGTCTGTCTGTCTGTCTGTCTGTCTGGTTTTTTTCCTCTCTGTGTACTTTGTGTGTGTGTGTATTACAAATAAATATTATATTACAAGAAAGAAATTGAACTGATAGGAAAAATTGAGATTAGTAATTACCTTTTATGGAAACAGACGGGCATTAAATACAGATAGATGCTGAGTTTCTTTAGGGTGGTAATAATGAGCTAGAACCAGAAAGTGATGACTGTTACAATTTCATGACTATACAGAAAGCCACTGAACTATGAATAGCTTTTTTAATATGTAAATTTTATATTAATAAAAAACAGAAAATTTCATAGATGATTTTACTACAAAGGTAGCTAGAACAAAACTACAGTACTTCTGAGTACCAAAAGAACTTTTTTAACCAATATACAAAGAATACACATTTCAGGGCTGGATCGATAACTCAACAGTTAAAAACACTTGTGCTCTTAGAAGGACAAGGTTCGATTCCCAGCACACATATGGTAGCTCACAACCACCTATAATTCCAGTTCTGATGCTTGTTTCTGATTTCCACAGGTGCAGCCACCAGGCTTACACTGTTAACTATAAATACATACATGCAGACAAAATCCCATACACAAAGAATAAAATAAACAAGTAAAACATTTCAGAGAAATAAATGTAAGAAAGACACATATAACAATGAGGCTCCATTTATGTCATAGAACCATGTGAAATAAATAAAATGATAAATACACTGCAAGAACATATATACTGTGTTCCATAAATAAGTATAATTGTGTGAATATTCCAGGAATATTGCAAGTTCAAGGTCAGGCACAGATGCAGAGCAAGAATCTGTCTTAGGGGAAGAAACAGTTTAAGGGAGAGAGAGAGATATATATGGCTTTGAATATCAGGTGTAAGAGTTTAAATTTATCAAGGGTGGGGAGATGGTGCTGGTTAACAGTACTGGCTACTCTTTAGAGAAGTTAAGTTCAGTTTCCAACACTCGTATGGTTACAGTCTGTGACTCCAGTTCCAGGGGCTCCAGTGTCACTTTCTGGCCTATGCAGATACTAGACATATGTGTAGTGCACAGACACACATACAGGAAAATACTATACACATAAGATGAATTTTTAAAATTTCAATAACTATGGTAAACATTGGCTGTCCATTGTTGCATTAGACCTGACAGGATGATTTATCTTGGTAGCTTATCTGACTACAGTATGAGATTGGAGAACTTGTCTAAAGCAGCAGGATCACTATTGATGTATTGTAAGACTGAAGTGATTAAAACTCAAATAAGGGATGGTGATGATGAAAGAAAGGGCATTAGGAGTAGAGCGTGTACAAACAGGATTGACCTCCTGAGAAATAGATCTGATCTTTGGAAGATGAGCATGGGAGCTGGAAATTGATTTTTGATTGAACTGCTTAATTCAGTGCCTAAAGCATATTTTGTGATAGCAGAGAGATGTGACATTAGTAGGAAAAGTAGTTGCAGAGAAAAACAAATAATTTCTTGAATATTAGGTTAGTTATATGTTTGTACAAAGATACGTAAGTTTGGAGAGCTGAAGAGAATGTTTTGGGAGAGGACTCAGGTTTGGTTCCCAGCACCCACATAGAGCTGCTCACAGCTCTAGGGAATCCAGTGCCCTCTTCTGGCCTCCTTAGGTACCAGCACATGTGTAGTATTGACTCACACAGACATATACACATAAGTACATAAGTGAAAAATAAATCTTTCAAAAATATTGTTAGTTTTTATAGTAATGATATACTTTGTGATTAGATAGTAGTCTTATATCAACATTACAGGTTTTGCAAATAGATAGGCCTGTCAGCTCACCTTTAGTAAGAGTCACTCTTATGAGCTGGAAAGATACTAGTCCTTAGGGATTTCATTTTTTTTGTAACCTAGAGATAGTAACTGGACATAGTGTTGCAGAATGAAATATATATATGTCTGTCTATTTTAAGTAGTCTCTATAACAGCTTCTCTGTTGTTTTTAAAAGTTGCCTATCCTTACTGATGTTTTTATGCATTAAAGTGAACATCAAGAATGTCTGTCAAAATAAAATAACTTTGTTTTGCTTTTCAGTAGTTCACTAAAATGATAGCCATGATTATTTGGTAAGTAAAGTAAATGCATAATAAGGCAGTTTGTAATTAGACTAACATCCAAGTTATAATTATTAAATGTGTAGGTATAGTTAGTTAACAGTCTTCATTTCTGGTAAGAGACTTTACTTAGACGGATATATGTTTATATGCTCAAGACAGACAGGTTCCTGGAAGGAAACTGTGGTCTCTAGTTCTTTATAAAAACATTGTCTTTAATCTTTTTCAGCTCAGAACATTGCCTTGTACAGACTGTTTCTTCAGGCACTTTCTTGGCTAGAATAAATGAAGCCTCCTTATGAGCCTTTTAAGATTTCATAGACTGTCGGAAAGATGGAAAAACTGGATGTTTAATCAAGAATGTGAACATGTATTTCAGGTAGAGAATTCCAAAGATAATGAAGATAGTATTTTACAAAGAGAAATTCCTGCCAGACACTCTCGACGAAGGTTTCGGAAAGTTAACTATAAAGGAGAACGCCAAACCATAACCGATGGGGTGGATGTTAATAACTACCTTTCGGTGAGTATATTTCAGACTTTTTTATGGATCCTTGATTTTTACCTAAAATATCTGTAATTTACATGGGTTTTGGTCTCTGCATGTTGGTATGGTAAAATAAGCAGTTATAAAAAACACTTCTCTACTTGACTGTTGGATTGACCAGAAATCTTACCTGTTGGAATTTTGCTTTAGCATTAATTTTGCTTAAAGTAATTAACCAAAGTATTTGTTGTAGCTTCTTATATACATTTGTGAGTTTTCTTGCCTTTATAGTGACTGAGTAGGATCTAGATTGAATCTGAGAACTCAGGCAATCGACTAATGGGAAAACTTAATATGATGGAAAACATAACAAAAGAAAGAAAACCATGGCAGTTCTTCCTTGGCCTGCAGGACTGTTAGTCAAACATAAAAACAGGAACTCGTGTAAAAATACATAAGTAACTTTAAAAGAAGCAAATGAAACATTGAGCTTTGGTAAAGCCAGAGAAAGGAAGCTGCTGCCTTTTAAAACTCTGTTGTTACAGATAACATCTTTTTAGACTGAGAAATGGTTAAATTGAGAAATAAAATAATTTGAAGAAGACTTGGCCCATGGGCATTTTTAAGAGGAAATTCCATAATGATGTCTTCCAAGGAGTCAGCACTGCAGAGTTCAGAACTGTTAAGTTGCCCTACAGCTTTCCTCCTTTGATCTGTGTTTAAATGACAGTATTAGAGTCACAGCAGAGTTGGTTGCAGAAAAATTGACAAGAGTCTGTTGCTTTGGTTTTCAGGAAAGAAATTGTATGGCAGGGTAGAGGAGAATAGTCACAGAATTAGTTTAACTAGAATAAGAATAGGATTCAAGGCAGCTTTAAAGATTCTGTCACATTGGCGTAATTTCATTAATTGAATATGTTCTATTTCTGAAATAAACATACTGGTTCCAAAATTTGCAACCAATACTGGAGTCATATAAAGAAACAGTTTCTTTTTAAATACACAGTTTATTGCTGGGCATTTGTGGCCCAAGCCATTAATCCCAGCACTCGGAGACCAAGGCAGGCGGATCTCTGTGAATTTTAGGACAGCTAGGCGTACACCGAAGAAACTCTGTCTTGAATGCCCTTCCCCAAAGTATATATCTCTGTGTGTATGTGTATATATGTATGTGTGTATACATATATACATATATATTACATATATATATATGATTTCCCTGTTACTATAACTTATTGTATACAATGTCTATTTAAATTTTTTTAAACGTGTTGTGATTTTTAAAAACTTATATACTTTGAATGCTCTTAGATTTTCTTTCACATTTTAAATGAGTGCATAGTGCTCCATTATAACAATATGGCATAATTAATTAATTTGGATCTCAGTATTTGTTCATGTGTACTTTTTATAGACTATATTAATGCTATTCAATGTCCTGTCATCACTTGCATACAGTATACACTGATAAAATCCAACCTTTTATATCTCTACATAAATACTCTTCCTAACTTCCTCTTGTTAATCACCTTTTTATGTTCAGATTGACTGTTCATTTTTCTGCACATTCTCCTGTGGTGTGCACTATAGAAGCTAGAATCCAAATTTAAGTATTTCCCTCTGTTGTTGTATACTTAACTTTTAAGAAAGTCTTTCAGTGAACCTAAAACTCACCATTTTGGTTAAATTGGCTAGCCAATGAAACACTGAGATCCAAGTGTATGTATGTATGTATGTATGTATGTATGTATGTATGTATGTATGTACCTACCTGTACCATTATTACCTTTATAGTGGTGGGGAATCTAACTCAGAATCTATGTGTTCTCTGCCTACTGAATCGTCACCACTGCCCCAAATTGGCTTTTTCTTGGCTTCTCCATGAAAGAATATATTGTTTGTCTTTCTGTGTCTCTCCCTCTCCCTCCCACCCCCCTCTCTCTCTCTACACACACACACACACACACACACACACACACACACACACAAACACACGGGGCGGGGAGAGGAAAGGGGGTAAGGTGAGAGGGAGGACGGAGGGGCAGAGGCATCACCACACCCAACTAGTCTCAGCTTTTTGAGGCGTTTTCATACTGTCTTTCATAATGGTTCTTCTAATTACAACTCGTCTATAGAGGATGAGAGTGTCTTCCCTGTATATCCTTGTCAGCATTTTGTGGTTTTGGTTTGTCTGTATTTTACAGTGGACTTCCTAGGTGGCTATGATACCTTATTACAATTTTGATTTATTGAGTAATTGTGCTAGATGTCTTAAGATTATATTTACTGGTTATTGTATTGCTGCCTTTTGAGAAGTATTCTGATCATTCAGCCATTTTTTCCTCTATGGGATTATGTGGAGCTTTTCATATTGTTTCTGAGTTTCTTAAATATTATAGATGTTAATCTTATGTCAGATGAATAGGTAGAATTTTTGGTATTCTTTTCACTTTTTGGTTTTCTTTGTTATATAAAAGTTTTTAGTCATGTTTGTCATTTCTGATTCTATTGTTGTTTTTAGGCTTATATTCAAATACTACCTATATTCAGCATTGAAGTGTGTCTTCTGTGTTTTTTGAAATTTTTTTAGTAGTTTGGGAAATATAGGTCTTTGATCTCTTGTGCAAGGTAAGAGATACATATGCATATCCTGGCAATGTTTATTAAAGGACTGTTATCTCTAGTAGTTTCAGCATCTTGTTGGGATGTTTACTATAAATGTGTGGATTTTTTTTCAGGGAGCCATTATTCTTCTATACTTATGCTAGTACCAGCATTTTTGGTTTACTCTTGCTTAGTGCTGTGTTTGAAGTTGGTACTGTGATGCCTACAGTTTTGTTCTATATTCATTTTGTTTATTTGTTTCTGCTTCCATATTTGTTGGGGGGGGGTCCCCTTGTCTTGTTAAGAGTATCCTGTTTTGAAAGGGGTTACATCAAACCTGCAAGTTGCTTTGGATACTGTGGACTTTAACAATATTTGTATGTGGGTTTCTGTGCCCATAGAGGCTGAAAAGTGGTGTTGGATGCCCTGGAGCTAGAGTTACAAGAAGTTATGAGCTACTTACTACCCTTGTGAGTCCTGAGGACTGAACTGTGGGGCTCTATAAGGACAGTACACACTCTCAAACAAACCACTGTGCCACCTCTCCAGCCCCTAAACATTAGCAACATTAATTCTTAATATATGAACATAGAAAAAATTCATTTAAAGGCCTGTGGTTTTTTTGTTAAATTCAATTCTAGGCTTGTTTTTGTGAAGTTTTTGTATTTCTTTTTTTTTTTTTTTTCAATTTTTTTTATTGGATATCTTATTTATTCACAGATGTTATCTCCTTTCCCCATTCCTCCCCCAGAAATCCCCCTCTCCCATCCCCCCTTCTCCTTTTTGCTTTTATACCATTTTAATTACATGCAAGTGTTAAGGTCAGTTCTAGGTTGAGGAATTAGCAATACAATAGATGCAAATAGTCAAGGAACAAGCAAGGCAATAAACAAAGTTCCATGATGTGATCACTATTTCTAAGGGCTTATCAGGAAGATCAAAATATCTGAGCCTACTTCCCTGTCTGTATTTCTTTTTTAATGGTTGGAGTTGGGGTATTCTTTGTTTGATTTATACCTCTTAAGTATTGTATTGCTTTCATGATATATTTTTCAGTATTTTTTTATATTTAAAAACAGTACTGAGTCCTGACATTGTAGCACACACCCTTAAGTCTAGTATTCAGAAGGCAGAGGAGGACAGATTTCTATGAGTTCAAGGCCAGCCTTGTCCATGTAGCAAGTTTTGGGCCTGCCAACAGGGCTACTCAGTGAGACCTGTATATACTGCATTTTTTTTTAACTACTGATTTTTGTAAATGTGTGTACAGGTGCATGTATACAGGAAGGCCGCAGAAGCACCTCAGGTTCATTCCTTTAGACAATCGATCCACTTGGCATTTGTTTTATTTTATTGTCTTTGGAATCTCTTCTCACTGACTAGCCATGGCCTCTTTTTGCTTCCCAATCACTATGTTATAGCACCCACACCATTTCTGGTACTTTTATTTTTTAGTATGTGTGCTAGGGACTAAACTCAGGCTCTGATATTTGCAGGGCAAGCACTTTACCAAGTGACCTCTATCTCCAACATCTGCCTAATGACCTTTTTAATTTTGCAAATTTACCAAATTTTATTTTTCAGTTCTAATAATCTTTTGCTGGGGTTTTTAGGCTCTTCTTCTTCTTCTTCTTCTTCTTCTTCTTCTTCTTCTTCTTCTTCTTCTTCTTCTTCTTCTTTCTCTCTCTCTCTCTCTCTCTCTCTCTCTCTCTCTCTCTCTTTTTTTTAAGGTAAGTCCATCACATTTACTTCTGAAACATTGCTAGTTTTTTAAAAGGCTTTTCTATGCAGAGAATCATATCTGTAAGCAGGGGTAGTTTGCCTTCCTATTTGTAATACTTTTATTATTACATTTTAATTTCCTTGACTAAAGTTTCCAGAAACTCTGTATTGAATAAGCAGCACAAGTGAACATCACCATACCTGAGAGAAACACTTTGAGCATTTTTCCTTTCAGTATGTTGGTGCGCTTCTATCTTCTCTGTCCTTTGTTAACTTGGTCTCTGATCTCTGTATCTATAATTAATCAGGCTTTTATCATGAAGCAGTGTTAAAGTTTACCAAGTTTATAGAGAAGACTATAGGATGTTTTGTAGTTTGTTCTGATGTGATGTATTTTGTCTGCTTTCTTATTTGTGTGTGAATGTGCAGACATGCACATGTGTATCTGTATGCATGCATGTGTTTGAAGGTACCCATGTGGAAAACAGCAGAGGACAAACTCAGATGCTGGTCCTCAGACACTGTTAACTGTCTTTTTTGGAGACAGGATCTCTCACTGATTTGCAACTCACCAAGTAAGTGAGCCTGGCTGATGAGTAAAATTTAGAGATTATCCTGTCTCTACCTTCCCAGTGCTAGGAATATGAGTACTTGCCGCTGTGAGGATTACTGTATCTATCAGGATAGTCTCAAAGTCACAGAGATTGTGGTCCTGGAGTTAAAGTTGTGCACCACAAAACCTGGTTTCTAATTTCTCTTTTATAATTGAATTTTCAGTAATGAGCTAAAGTTATCCCCACCGAGCTACCTCCCTTGCCCCTGTTTACTGAGTTTTAAGGCAGGCCCCCCCCCCATCTCTTTCGGGTGTGTGTGTGTGTGTGTGTGTGTGTGTGTGTGTGTGTGTGTAGTTTGCTTAAATTTTCTATTCTTCTTCACTTAAGAAAAATTTTGTTGATTTTTATATTTGAAGAAAAAAAGCAAACAAGTGAACAAGCTTGAGGACCTGAATTTAATTCCCTGGAAGCCCCTTGTAAACTCATGTGGTAGTATATCTTTTTTACTCTTAGTACTTCTGCAGTAAAATGAGAACTAGAGATTGGAAAATTCCCAGAAACCCACTAACCATCTAGCGTTGAGAATATAGCTACAAACAAGGTAGAACATCTACCTGCCACAGACAAGGTAGAAGGCAAGGACCAACAATGCAAGGTTGTTCTGTAGCTACCCTCCACAGGCATACTCAGACCCATATTCTTACCTGCCTCCTTCTTGTTTATTTCATTAATCTCTTGTATTACATCCAGTCTTTGCTGTTTCATTCACTTTGTTTTGAGTTGGGTTTTGTTTATGTCATTGGTACATTATTACATTATTTGCTATTCTGTTCTTTGCTGTATGTAATGATTGAAATTAAATTCTTAGTACTATTTTTGTTGTATCCTACTAGTTCTATTGCTGTTTTTATTTTTTTAAGAGATGTTTTTCCTTTTAATTTCAAGTGCTCTGGTGCTGGCTAAGTCTCCATTTAGCTCTTTACAGTTGTATTAATTTCTAAGTTCTTCTTAGTCTATTTTCAGGTACAAACGTCTCGATATCTGCCTGCTTTTGGTCCTGTTTGCATGGGCTGCCTTGTCTAGCCTGTCACTGTGTTCTCTGTGTGTCATTACTGATAAAGACCCCATCTTGTTGGGCCTTTAAAAAATCCATGTAGCAATGTGTCTTTTAATTGGAGAATGTATTTATATACAAGATTACTATTGATGAAGGCATATTCCTATCTTTTGTTAATTTTCTTCTCATTGTTTATTTAAGGCTGAGGTTCTTGGAGCCAGAGCCAACTATATGCTGACCTGGCACTCTGCATCAGAATTTGCTCAGCGAGTCATCATTTTGGTTGTTTTTTGTCATTTTCTTTTTCTATTATTGATCTGTATGCTTTACTGAATGGTGATGTTGGATTATTTTCTCTTTTTCATTTTGTCATTTCTGAATTTTACACTGTACGTTTTCCCTAGTGGTGGTGATCTGTCTTTCACTACTGAAGGTTTCCCTAAGTATTTTTTCTGAGGCTTGTCTTGTAATGACTTCTTTAAAAAACAAACAAACAAAAACAAACAAAACATTTTTAATTGGATATTTTCTTTATTTACATTTCAAATGTAATCCCCTTTCCAGGTTCTCCCTCCCCACTCACACCCCCCAGTCCCCTATCCCATCCCCCTCTCCCTACCCACCTACCTACTCCCACCTCCCTGTCCTAGCATTCCCCTACACTGGGACATTGAGCCTTCACAGGACCAAGGGCCTCTTTTCCCATTGATGCCTGACAAGGCCATCCTCTGCTATGTATACATCTGGAGCCTGTGTACTCTTTGGTTGGTGGTTTAGTCCCTTGGAGCTGTATGGAATCTGGTTGGTTGATATTGTTATTCTTCCTATGGGGTTGCAAACCCCTTCATCTCCTTCAGTCCTTTGTCTAACTCCTCCATTGGGGACCTCGTGCTCAGTCCAATGGTTGGCTGCAAGTATCCGCCTCTGTATTTGTCAGGCTCTGGCAGAGCCTCTCGGGAGACAGCTATATCAGGCTTCTGTCAGCATGCACTTCTTGGCATTCACAATAGTGTCTGGGTTTGGTGACTGTATGTGGGATGGATCCCCAGGTGGGGCAGTCTCTGGATGGCCTTTCCTTCAGTCTCTGCTCCACACTTTGTCTCCGTATTTGCTCCCATGAATATTTTGTTCCTTCTTCTAAGAAGGACCGAAGCACCCACACTTTGGTCTTCCTTCTTCTTGAGCTTCATGTGGTCTATGAATTGTATCTTGGGTATTCCGAGCTTTTGGGCTAATGACTTCTTTTGCCTGTCTTGGACTTTTCCTTAATTTCTCTGGGACTAACATTCTCACTTGGCAGCTATTCTCTTACAATACTTGAAATATGCTATGCCATAAGAATTCTGCTGAGAAGCCTGCATAGTCCTAATAAGATACCCTTTAGGTGATATGGTACTGTTCTGTTGCAGTTTGTAGAATTCTGTTCCTTATTCTTTGGACAATTGAGTATAAAATGCCATGATAAAGATATTTTCTGGTCAGCCCTGTTTAGAATCTTATAGACCTTCTTGTGCTGGATGTCCTTATGTTCTGACATTTTAAACTTAAATTTTTAGGGGCTGGAAAGATAGTTGAATGCTTATGAGCACTGTTTGCTCTTGCAGAGGACCAGACTTAGATTCTCAGCTTTACAATCATCTATAATTCCAGTTCAAGGGGTTCTGATATCCTCTTCTGGCCTCCCAGGACACCACACACACATGTGGTACACAGACGTGCGTGTGTGTGTGTGTGTGTGTGTGTGTGTGTGTGTGTGTGTCTTTAAAAAATAAAATTTTAAACTTTTTTATAACTTTGTTTTGTTTTAGATAACTTCTCACCATGTTACCCAGGTTTGTCCCAAGCTGCCAGGCTTAAGAGATGTTCCCAGCTCAGCCTCCCCAGTAGCTAGAACTATAAACACATAACTACCATGCCTAGCACATTTAATACTCATAACAATGTGTCATCATTTGTTCATTGAGCTTCCTGATACTTGGTTATTAAACTTATTTATAGGTTTTTGTTTTTAAAAATGATTTTCTATAAAATACCTTTGTGGATATGTGTCTCATTATATTAATTACTCTAGAAAAAAAAATTACAAGATGTTTCATTGCCAAATAAAAGGATGTTTATACCATTTGGCTCTTTGTATGATGAGTTAAAGAGTACTTATAATGTCTGTGTGTACGCATGTGGGGGCACCTACATTATGTATGTTGCTTCTATATTTTAGTTTCAACTTTAATATGTTCTTTCTCCAAATTTTTGTTTGTTTTTTGGTGTCATGTCATAAGACACAGAGAGTTTGTATTTCCTCTTGAGGTCTGTCTATGGTTTATATATATGAGTCATTTGCTTTTAGTCTTCCTGTGTTCTGAAGAAAGTCATCTTACTTTAGACATTTTGGTTTCCTGAATAGATTAAACCAAGCAGTTAGTACTTAGGATTTTGTTGGGTGATAACTCTTTAAGTGCATTTTTGCATATATTTGGCTGCTTGAGTTAGGTAGTTTTCCTACTAGATACTGTCAGGAATTTGGTAAATCATGAGGGGAACTTAATTGATCAACTGAGACAAAACTGATGATTTAGCAGTGAGACTAGATTAGTTAGAGAAGGATTTTTACCAGAATATTTATGTGTGTAATATCTTGAATTAATATTATTTTCTTAGAAAGGATATATTTCAGGCAATTTAGAAAATGCTATACTGACAGTCTTCATAAGAATGTAAACTAGTCCAACTTTTAAAGAAATTGATATGGCAGTTTCTCAAAACTCAAAAGTAGGTCTGTTGTTTGAGCTGTATTACTCCTGGGTATTGAACTGAAGAACTCCAAGTCAGCATATCACAGAAACGAGGCACTTGCACACTAGTGCTTATTGCAGCACTAGTAAAAATAGGTATGGAGCCACTTAGTATTTAACAGCAGAGAAATGGGTAAGGGAAGTGTGGTATTTGTGCACAGTGGAATGAGAGCTGGGCAGATGGCTCCATGATAGAGTGCTTGCCTTGCAAGCATGACAGCCTGAGCTCCATTCTTAGAAACCACATTTTAAATAGCTAGTAATGGAAGTCCCAAGCTTATAACCCCAGCAGTGAGACAGGCAGAGACTGCTCTCCAAGGCTCCCTGGTCAGCCAATCTACCCTACTTAACAAGTTCTGGGCCAGTTAAAGATTGTCAAAAAAGATAGACAACACCTAAGAACAATATCTTCTAACTAAAACATATACATAACATATACTACATACACATGTATTCATGTTCGCATACACACACATACACACATGCATGCGTGAGAATGAAGTTATATTGTTAGCAGGAAAATTGGTACAACTGGAAAATCGTATTAAGTGAATTGAAGCAAGTCACAGACAAACATGTTTTCTCTTGTGATTGCTAGATTTTATATAAATATACATAAAATTATATGTTTGGATATATAGATATATGCATGCGTGTATGTATGTATATAATATGTGATTAAAATAGAAGTGAAATTACGTAGGGGAACAAAGACATGGAAGGGAGAAAGGTAAGAAAGGGGGCTGTAGGGGGAATGAACAGAAGGGAAATATGTTCAACTTACAATATGTACCTGTACAGAAAGTTACCAAAATTTAATTGTAAAGTTTGGATGCTTCTTTGAAAAAACTCATTTGAATAAATTTATAAGACTGCAAGTTTTTTAAACAAGAAAAATGACGTTCTAGTTTCTGTGAAAGCATTTACAGAGGATTGATGCTATAACTACTATAAAGTCCTTCATTTTCTTTGTCTTATTGTCAGCAATTCATAGAAGAAAATGAGAAATGCTTTTATTTGAGTTTTTGTTTGCTGTGTAGCTCTGGCTGGTCTGGAACTTTGTATTTACTAGACTAGTCTTGAACTCACAGAGATCCATCCACCTGCATCCTTGAAACTTTCTTTTCTTCCATTTACAGCCATCAAATTTTTCTTGCTAGAGTGCTAAAGGTATGCAGTTCTTAAAGATGTGCAGAATATTTTGCCATTGTTGTTTTCTTTGTCACACTTACTATTTACTGCATAACCTGTACATCATAATTTTGTAAGAATTAAAGATTTTGAATAGATTTTAAGTTTTTCTTAAAACTAACTTAGAATAACTGCAGAAGAGCTGGGAATATAGCTCAAAGGTAAAAGTGCTTGCCTAATATTCACTAAGGTCCTGACTTTAATACTTAGCACTTTGTGTGTGCGTAGGTTCACCCACTAAAAGACAGAATGGCTGAAAAAGATGGCTATTCACTTGGAGTATTTTATTATTAACTATACAAAATAGTTTATTGTAATGTTTTAATGTATGCATAACTGTACTTTGATCATATTCATTCCTCCCAATGTCAGGCATAACCTCAGTGTGAAAATAATGTAAAAAGAACGTAGTGCTGAAGCTTGGCCTCACACCTTCTCCCATCTCTTGACGAAGCTACGTACCCAGCCTTCGTCTGACTTTTGAGACAGAGTCGCAGCGGCTGCCCAGGCTGTGCCCAGACTCAGTCCTTAGCCAGGTCAGGGTTGAAACTTGAAGTCTCAGCCTTCCAGACAGTTCTGAAGTATGGCCTGTGCCTCCAGGCCTCACTCTAGTAGTGATATCTTTAAGACCTCAGTCTTTGTAACTGTTTATGTGTCTGTTAAACTTTATTGGTTATAAATAGTACATAACTCATAGTTGCAGTTTGATATTATATATAGGCCTTTGTAGCAATCAGCATGATCAAGATAAACATTTTTATCACTCCCAAATGCTTTGTCTCTTTTTGTAATCCATCCTTCCCTAAATTCCTGTCCTTAGACAGCCACAGTGCTTTCTCTTAATGTTAATTAGTTTTATTCTCTGAAACTTTATGTGGCTTAATATGTTACATTATTCTTTTTGCCTGTCATCCTCTACTTGTTTCAGTGATTGTGAGATATATCCATATTGTGTATTTCATTATCTCTTCACTTTTTGCTGAGCAATACTCCATTGTTTCAGTATGGCTTAGTTTGTTTAATTTTCTGCCTGCTGGTTAAGTATTTAATTATTTCAGTGTGGCACAGTTATGAATGTTTGTATATACATCTTTTTTGAGACAGTTTATTTTCAGCTTTCTTAAGTTAATATCCAGGAGAGGTAACTAGATCATACATTAAATGCTACAGTATTTAAAACAAAACAAAACAAAGAACCTGTTCTCTAGGGTGCCTGCACAGTCTCTTCATTCTTTGTTGTATTCTTTCCTTTGGTCTAAAAGAAAAAGTAACTTGTTCCTCCTCCTTCTCAGCATTTGATGGAGTCAGATTTTATCAGCCTTATTCAGAAACTCTAATACTTATGTACATTGTGGTTTTAAGATCTTAAGTAGTTTTGTTGCTGTAGGAATAACTAAAACTTTTTCATACTTTATAGCCACAGTATAAAATCTTCTTGGACCATGGACCTTTGAGAAAGATATATTTAGTATTTAGAAATAGCACAAAGATATTTGTTTTATATATATATATATATATATATATATATATATATATATATATATATATACACATACACACACACATATACACATACAGAGAGAGAGAGAGAGAGAGAGAGAGAGAGAGAGAGAGAGAGAGAAACCTGTAATTAAGCCATATATAGAGACTCCAGCATCTCTGGATGAGCTGGCTGCCTACAGTCCTTCCTCCTTTAGTTGGTTTGCCACTAAAACAGTTGACTTTACTTACCTGCCTGTTCACTGGGTTTCTGTCGGAGTACTTGAGATATAAGTACACACCTGGTGCCTAATTCTTGCTACCTGTAGGGTTTTTTCACATCAGTTATTTAAAATGTGTGTTTCAGTTTCTCTGTGTCATTTCTCTAAGTGCTCACTACTATTTTGTTGTGAGAAGTCTTAAAATAATAACTTGGGTTATTTTTGAACTCATGATGCTCTTGCCTCATCCATGTGCCACTACCCTTGCCTTAATTTTCCTCATAGGACTGTTACAGCATCACTCAAGCCCACTGCACAAACTGTTTTCATCTAGATTGGGGATGAGAAGTATTATGTAATTTCTTTATCAAAACAAATGTACTTAGTCATTTTTGTATTTGATTTTAAAATCTGCTCAAAACTGGTTCTCTTGCCACACAGTGGTGGTGCATACCCTTAATCCCAGCACTTGGGAGGCAGAGGCAGGCGGATTTCTGAGTTCCAGGACAGTCAGGGCTACACAGAGAAACCCTGTCTCGAAAAAAACAAAACTGGTTCTCTTTTTGGTAGCCTTGTTCTTCATATTCTCTTATACCAGCTGCTTCATTCATTTTGCTTTTTTTAAGTTTTAGATGGAGCTCTAACAATATCCTTGTTTTTAATTAATTAAGTAATTAATTTTGGTGGTGGTGTTTACCACAATCTGTCAGAGAAGTTGCAGTGCTCCAGAACATGAGGACATCCAGAGTCTAGACCAGCCTGTGGAGTGGAACTTGCTATGATGGTACAGGTGCCTTATGTTGGTACTGCCCAGATGGGTAACAGCCACTACATATGCTCTCTAAGCACTTAAAATGTGGCTAATGTAACTCAGTGTCTTAAAGTTTTAACTTTATTTAGTTTGGAATCAACTTAAGTAACTAAATAGATAAATGGCAGCTGCCAGATTGACTAGCACAGGTTTTCACATTTCCAGTTTTGTACATTGTTTTTCTGTGTATCTCCTATTTTTTGACCATGCCACATTGTTGGTCCTTAAACAGGCCATGTTTTTATATAAATCTCTTGTATTCTACATTTTGTTTTAAATCTCCCTTTATTATTTGTTTTACCAGAAACCTATTCATTCTCAGGACTCAATTCTGTATCATTTTCTTTTTGGAAAGATGGAGCATGCATCTGTGCTTTTAGAACATCCTGTCAAATGTGTATGCTTACTCTCTGCATTACATTGCTCTTGCCTCTCTGTATCCTCAGAGTAATTTGCCTGTCATAAGAACAGCACCTGTTCTTAGGTAAGGTTACTTAGCTTTGTGTGTCTTTGGTCATTGTGTGAACTTTATTTTGGTCTGAGCGTTTTTGATTTGTGGGTTTTGTTGGTAGTGTTATAGTTCTGGGGATATTGGTATGTTAGGTTGATAACTTTTAGGTTTATTAAGGGACTTTGCCTAGTGTCTGGTATTCTGTAAAACATTCAGCAATTGAAGTCACTTTCATAAATATGTTAAAGTAAATAAAGTCAAGTGAGCTAATAAATGAGAATGAAAGTATGAGTTCAGGCTAGCTTGATAAGCACACCTCCTCCTGCTAAGTAGAATATGGCAGGAGCTTCTTTATTTGTAGACTCCAGGCCTTACCGTCATTTTTTAATTTTTTGGTCCAAACTGAATCCTAAATGTTCATAGCCATCCCTTACTTGCAATGAATGGCTTGGTGTCATTCATTTCAGAGGTCTTGATTTAGGCCTATTGCTTCTATATACCAAATTGCCATCATTTGGATGCATGTCTTTCTTCTTCAAGTTTATTGCCTTCTTCATCTTAACCTGAATATACTGTGCCTTTTTTTAGTTTGATATGTGCCAGCAAAATAGTACAAAATGTTCTTTACCTTTTCCTATTTCACAGGTAAAAGACTCATTTCTAAAGGTATTAGCAACCTCAGAGTAGGAATTTCTTGAATTTGAGCGTGATGACGTGGCTCAGCAGGTAAAGATGCTTGGCACCAAGTCTGATGACCTAAATTCAATCAGCTATATCCAGGAGCGCAAACTTAACAGGTTAGAGAGATTGCTTAGTGGCTAAGAATACCAGCTGCTCTTTTAGAGGGCCCAGGTTCAGCTCCCAGCACCCACATGGAGGCTCACAACTGTTCATAACTCCAGTTCAAGAGCATCTGATGCCTTTCAAGGATACCGGGCATGCACATAGTACACATGTGTATATCCAGGCAAAATACTCATACACATAAAATTAACACACACATACACACACGCAAAAACTGTTTTATAGAACATCTTGAACTTGAGCTCTTGGTAGATAGTACACAGAGTAAGTTTCCAAACAGAGATGAATCTAGTCCCAGGTTAGAAGGAGCAAGACAACCGGATCTACATAATGCTACTCAGAAGGATGCCCTATTTAAAACTTGTAGATTGTATATTACTAGAATTGTCAATTCAACGTTTTCAGATTGCATTTGCCCTTGTAGTTGAAAGCACAGAAATAAACCTTGGCTGAACTTGGTTGTGCATCCTTTTAATCCCAGCATTCAGAAGACAGAACCAGGAAGAATCACCACAAACTCCAGGACATCTTGGTCTACAGAGTGAGACTGTGTCTTACAAAAAAACAAAAAACAAAACAAAACAAACAACAACCAAAAAAAAAAATATCCACCTCTTTTCTTATAATAGTTAGCAAGGCCAGTTGTTTAACCTAACCTAAATGTCTTACAGTTTAGATTGAAGTCCCTTTCTTATGTGACAGCAATCAACCTTTACAGCTTTCTGGCCCAACTGTCTCTCCTTTCTTCAGCCTGCTCTTTTTCTCTGGGAGGCTATTACTGACCTCTTTTCCTAATATTAATGCTGAGCTTTTGAGTCTAACTCTAGACTTCATTTGCTTTTCATTCTTTTTGTTCATAGTAGTGTTGTGCCATGTCCTGACAAAGTCTTACTTTGTTCGCAAACCCCATTCATCCACATTCTCCCTGGGGAAACCTCTGACATTTCTTCATGGATTATACTTCCCTTTGTTGGTCCATAGTACATCACATATGCCTGATACAGGTGCCCATACAGTTCTGTTCCACTGAGAAAACTGAATTACCAACTTACAAGAACTTGCCTGGTATGTGCAAGTTGTTAAGTTCAATCCTGAGCTCTATTTTATTTTTTACATAAGATTGATTGCTTTGCTGTTTTATTTTTATATTTAAATATTTGTGTGTAGGCAATATCTCTGTGGTTCCGAAGACAATCTCCATTGCCAGTCCTCTCAGACACACTCTTGTTCACTTTTGCATATACCAGGATAGCTTGTCCTCATCAAGCTTCTGAAACTTCTTGTCCATCCCTTCCATCTCAATGTAGGAGTACTGGAATTAGATATGTACAGTACTGCATCTGAGAATAAAAGCTCAGTACCTCATGCTTGTATAGCAAATACCTTTCCCATTGAGCCAGCTCCTCAGTCCAGTTGCTTTGTTTTAAATAAAGTATGATAGTAAACATTTTCATAGGTGTTGTTCAATTTTTAATACTGATATTACTCTGAGTTGAATTCCAAGAGTAAGCCTGAACCAATATACATAAAACATCTTAATTTTTACCAAAGTAAACACTTAATGTACCTTTGACTGGAAATGAATCTCTACCAAATATTATTATTGCTAAGCTATTTTTATAGAAATGTGACTGAGTCAATTATAGATCTGGACGTTGGTTTAGAAGTTTAAAAATTAGTTGGTGCTTGGGTACTTTAGTTAAGAAAAATTGGTGCTTGGGTACTTTAGTTATGAAATGAAGTTTCTTTTACTAGATAGTCTCATTGTGGTATGCCAGTGTGGTCTTAACTGGATCTCAAGTCCCTCAATAGAGAAGGTATTTTATTAAAGACTTTTACATTTTTTACCTTCTCCATTGTTATGCAGGTGTTGTGATTTTCCTGGTGCTTTCTATCTTAAAAACTTTCAAGGATATTCTCCTTCCCTCCCCCTCCTCCTCCCTCCCTGTCTGTCTGTCTGGCCATCCGTTTGTCTGTTTATCTATCCATCTCTCATTCACTACTATCTATATCTCCTAGTAGAATCTGGTTCACTCTGTAACATAGTTCTTGATCTTGATAGATTCTTATAACAAGCTCCGGGGCTGTAAGCTCACAAATCAGTGCCATTGATATTAAGTGGGAGAAATATCAGTTTGAGAGTTGTAAAAGTTTTTGGTGAAATATATGCGTCTTACAGAAATGTAATATATAAAAGAATAGTAAGGAAAGTAAGGCAAGGTCCTCAGAGCCAGAGGTAGTGCCGAAAAAGTGTCTTTCAGAGGAATGTTTATTAACACAAACCTTTATATTTGATGATGCTAACAGCTCATATATCCTGCCTTTTAAATTTTTTGTCAATTAAAATATTTTCAAAATACTTCATACTATGCTATATGTTTGCCTCTTCTAGTTTTTCTTCTGTTAACAAACAACTTTTATGTATAAATTAATAAATGACTGGTTATTTCCTTAGGATTAATACATAGAAATTAAATTACTGGGTTAAACGTATGAAGATAACTTTCTACATTAATATTACTAGCACAGTAGTTATATTTTTAATTGTTTTTATTATTTAGTATACATGACTTTAGTGTTAGGAGGAAGACAGCCAGGTAAATTGTTTCTTCTGGGGCAGTTTGTGGTTCCCTGTGGATGAAACTAACTCATGTGGATGTGCCCAGGGACCCAGAATGAGAGAGATTATCATATTTGAGACTGTGTGCACAGCAATTGCCAAAAAAAAAAAAACTCCTTCAATAATTGTTTAACTCAGGTCTTAATGTATGTCAGCAGTCTACAGATAATTTTTGACAGCATTCCAGGTAGACGAGTATAACAGCTCCTTAAATGGCAAACAAATTAACATTACTGCTTTTCAGATTCATCTGTTCTCTGTTCATTAAAAACTATGTTCTGTATTCAGTTTTCTCAGTACTAGAAAATGATGTGTTTAAATGAGAGGTAATAGTGTGATCCAGTTCAGATAAAATATTCTTGACAGTTTATTTTTAAAATGAGGTTTTATTTTCTTGTTTGTGGATTTTTAAACTATTAGATTTTGTTTTTGAAAAGAAACACTATCTTAAAACTATGTCGATAATAATATATCTGTCTGACTTCTATGTGCAAAATATGTTCCTTTCTATGTTTTAAAAAAGGCCTGGTACAGCTACTTTGGGTAGGGCAAAGTAGAAGCTTGGTGGTGCCTTTTATTGTTCCTTCAGTTTCACTGATTCTAATTATAGAAGCTTACATCACCATCGCTGATGATAACAGCTTTCCTCTCTCTCCTTGCTCTTTCTTTCTCAATCACTCCCTAAGGATATATCATATTTCATAGTACATATGGACTTCAAGTGGTTTTGACAAAGGTTTTTGATAGCATGCAAGCAGTCAGTGAATACATCACAGTATGCCAGACTGGTTGGTTTCTTATAAAGAATAGAAGGAAAGCTTTGATATTCTTTTTCTTTAGGAATGATGAGGAGTAGATAGGACAAGCTTCTTGAAGTCAGAAATTACTAAGGGGCAACAGTAATTAGAGTTAACTGTTAGATAGCTACAGATTTATTTCTCTGAAGCAAGGGAAAGAAAGGGTGGGACACTGTGGTTACTTTACAGAAGCTGGCATGCTGTCACTGTAATGGTGTGATCATTACTGTAGCATTATCAATTTATTTTTCAGGATTAAACTACTTCAATAGGATTTTATACAAAAATCAATGTGTTTAACAGTTTATATTTCAAAAACCAACTACTTAAATAAAAGGCATAAATGACCATTTTATTTTGTAAAATGACAATTTTACTTTTGTTACTCTCTTTTGGCATTTGGCATTCCTGAGTTGTGCGTGTACTGTTTCACTGTGCAGATGGGGTGGCGGAGAATGGGTAAATTATTAACTATTAGAACCTTATCTTTGCTTTTCTATGCAGCATAATTTTTAATATTCCAGTTTATAGTTGGCTTGTAAATTATTTGTTCAGATAACAAATTTTAGTAGCCAGATCATTTATGTATTTATAAAAACTGTTTTGTAATTATTGGAAATTTTGCTTTATCTCGCAGTAGTCACATGTCCCTTTTACAGCTAAAGATTTTGTTTGTATGGCTTAGCATACTGGTATTCCATGTGCAGGAAAGTGTGTTCTTCATTACGTAGCCTGTAATAATGATTCTAGGCTGTGAATCAGGACTCCCTCATCACTACACTGACTTCACTTGATGGCGAGGTGAGATCATGATAAATTCTAAACGTGATGCCCATGAAAAAGAATTGATTTGTCTAGTAATTCATTTTGGTTATTTAACAAATTACTGACCCAGTTTATATCAGTAATTAGTTAAAAGATTAGTTATTGAATGTGAAGAGACAATGGGGAGTGTAATCAGACTGCTTTTAGGGTCTGCATGTTGAGTATAGTTTGGCCTCTTGCTTTCTTCTGGTATTGTTACCCCAGGAAGTTTCCCTTGATAGGTTCACCATACTGGTTTTTGGAATAGCAAATACTGTAAGATGATTGATAGAACAAGATGATGTCATCTTTACTTATATGCCAGCCAAACTGGGGAATAGAGAGGAGAGAAAGAATTGTTTTGATCTTTTATTGGGGTTGATGTGTATTCCAGTAGGTCTGACATATGGTGTTAGTAGCTTGCATTTCACTCCCGGAGCAGCAGTTAAGAGATGACTGTCTTTTTGCCCAGCTTGAGGTCTTTCTTTGTGTCATAGGTACCAGCATGATTTATAAAAAGGAACAAGGAGCCACTGCAGATACTGGTTTTAGTTAGCTGTCATTTATCTTACATAGATATAATTATAGACTGGCATTATAGTTAAAATAATTCTTGAGTCCTGTTACTAATTTTTGTGTTTAGTACACATATATTTCTTTAGGAAATATATCTTCAGCAAAAAATTATCTTTATTCATATTTTTTTATTTAAAAAGTGAATGCTTTTCATTTGTCTTTAAAGTTGCATTTTTAAAATTCCAAATTAGTTTATATTCATTAAATTGGAAAAATAGTTCTTGAAGATGAATCTCTACAAATATTATATGAGTTATATTTAGTAAACTAGTGTTTATTTGAATTTGCAAGAACAAATTTTATATTTCAGGGTAAGTTTTGTGGGAAAGGGTGAGTTTTTTAATAAAACAATTCATGAGCAATTCATGTAAATTAACAATTGTATATTGTAAACACAGAATATGTGTTAAAAATAATAGCATTACTACATTAATTTCTAGTTGCATAAGGAGCAGCATAATTCAGATTAGGAGCATGATGTTGCTTGGAAAGTAGGAGACTTTGCCGGAGGGAATCGAGGAACTTGTTGGATGGGGGGGGGGGTGTTTGCATGCACATGTGTGTTAACAAGATGCGTTTTCAGCAGTAAGCAGAGTCTCTCATTACAACACCTGTTTCTCAGGTAAAAAGCTCTTTGTGTGTTGCACATTCCCTGTCTTCAGAAGTATTCTCTAAAGAGAGGAAAATAGCCCTCTCATTTTACTCACTGCCTGGAGGTGTACCTGACTGTACTTTAGCATTGGGTACTGGTAGGAGGTGAAGGGCTAGGTGGGTGGATAAGCCGAAGCATAAAAGAAAGAAAGGGTGCTTTATAGCAGAAGCATAAAGGACAGGGTTGGTGCTTTTCTTACTGCAGAGGGTGTGGCAAATTTTTTCTCTTAAATTTTAAAGAAAAATATGACAGCTTGCTTTTAGTCCATGTTCTTATCAGAGACAGGTTTAATTGTTTCCTTTTCTGATTCATTTTGTGTTTTGTTGGCTCTCTTTCTAGGAATTGCACATTGGGCTGCAGTGAAGTACTATGTTGTATAGATTATTCTTCCTCAGAGGAATTAGTCTACATTGTGCCTGCAGGATTTTTCCCCATTGCAAAAGAATTGTTTTTATTTAAATCTGTTTACATAAAAACCTTGGTTTTGTTTTATAATATTTACATATAAATCTTAACATCTGTTTTTATTTTTAATGCTAACTCAATGTGGGCTTGAAGATTTAACCTTCAGAACATTCATTCAATAAATAGCAAGTTGTGTGCAGAAACCCATAAATATTAGCATTACTTTGATGTGATATCTCTGAACCAGACTGCCCATGTATTTGGAATTCAGTAGTATCTTACTACAGCAAATTATTTTCTCCTGAGAGAACAATTCTGTGTTAAATTTAAATAATATTAGAAAAGAGACTTCTCAAATACAACTGAATATCAATGTACAGAAAATTTAAAACTATAAAACAGACGGGTACATTTGCCAGGTTTTTTTCTTACAGGATTTAGCTTGCCAGCCCGTCTCACAGAAGGTCGTGTGTGTGTGTGTGTGTGTGTGTGTGTGTGTGTGTGTGTGTGTGTTCAGTAAATTGCTCTTGGGCTACATCTGCAGATACAGTAGCCAATTGATCTAATGCAGTTTGTGAAGGCTTTCTGCACAGGTGATGTCATCCTTTTAGCTCTATTCTCCTCCCACTCTCTTTCCTTCTTATTAGATATTTCATCTTACTGCAGGGCATAGAATCAATAGGAGCGTCTCCTTAGGGAGCTGCTGTGAAGCAGGCAAGGACAGTAGGAATTAAGACACTGACAGACTCTTGCGTTCACAAAGGATGTAGTGGTTTTTGTGCTGCATCGTATATACATGTTATCCAGAAAGGGCAGGCTTAGATCATCAGTGCTTTCTTACTAATGCCTGGAATCAGAAGCTGTATTGTGGAGCTGTGAAACTGCTTGGGAGAAGAGAAGGTTGCTTTGAATTCTGCATATTCTAAGATATTATACAGGACAAACCTGTTAGCGCATTTGTCTCCTGTCTTCATTTGCTCTGTGGTTGGGATGATGTGTATGTATGGTGGGGTTTTTTTTGTTTTGTCTTTTGTTTTGCTTGGTTTGTTTTTTAACCTCTAGCATTTAAGGATATTTAAAGAAGAGACTGTAGACTTCAGGATACAGCATTTGCTTTGCCTCTGATATAGAAGACTCTGCAGTGTTTGTTCTTCAGAATGAAATAAGTTGATGGAAAAACAGCTATATTACAGAGGAAGGTTTCATGGATTCCAGGAACACAGATTACATGCATGTTGCCTACTTGCTTTGACTGGTAGATACGGTATTAGTCTCTTTGCTGCAATGTGTACATCTATGTCAGGTGCCTGAGGATGCATGTAACTGTGGGCTGAGCCTGAAATCTAAACATCTTTATTTGATGTTACTTGCTTGTAAAGTGGCATTTAAGGATAATTCTTATACTTAGAGCAATATTCTGCTTCTGAAAGCTTCTGATTTTGTTTGTAAAGAGGGTTGGAGGAGCTACATTTATATAGCAACAATGGTGTGTGGATTGTAAAAAGAAACTTAGCAGAATTTTGTCAACATACTTGTCAGTGTGGCTCTCTCTGGATTAAAAGAGAAATTACCCCTCCAGCCAAGGAAATGGCTTTTCTTGTTCGATGTTACGCCAATTGTCTTCAGCCATGGGCCTCCAAAGTAAGTAATTACTATTTTTATATGCTTTAATCATTAAATTTAAATTGCACTTGAAATCTAAATTAGTTCTATTGTGCAAATTTCTAAATTTTAAAAATAAGAACTATAAAACAGTCTATAAATCCTTCTCTCATTGTCATTTAACTTAGAGAAAGTCTAATACAGCCTCTGAGGAGATGGGTTGAAAAGACTCAATAGTCTGCAGACTTAAAATGTACTTTTGAAATGAATACCTCAGACACTATAATCATTTAGCTGTGATGTTTTTGAAATTACTTGTGACCATACTTAACTTGAGGCATTCTGTTGTTTCTTACCTTAAAGAGCTAGTATGTTTAAACGTAGTGTTCTAATCATGGGCTTATATAACATGTCTTGGTAATGTAGTGCTACCTGATAACTTAGAAATGAATTGTTCTATTTGTAAAATTGGGTGTTCATTCCCAAAGAATAATATTTAAAAAGTGAATGTAAATTAATTACGTAAAAATATTCAGTGTTCCAAAGTATTTCCAAAATAATAATTGGTTAAAAAACAAACAAACAAACAAAAAAAAAAAACGCTTGTCATTTTAAGGCAAACATAACTGTCAACAAAATCCTGAGTTATTGAAAACTAGTCTATCACAATTGAGTTTTATTGTTTACAGTAGCTTTTTACAATGTTTGAAGCTATCTTTTATGTTTTAGAAAATGCTTAGATGGTGATTTTTAAGTATGTTCAGATTTCTTTATGGTTCTCTGATACTTAGGCACACTGGAGACTTTTCATAGGAAGGTCTGACATCATGTCTTTGTTTCAAAGGTTCACTATTGATGGTGACTAAGGAGAAAATACTCTGACAGCACTGTGTTGTACTGTTTACTTGGCCTAGCCCATTGCATGTCTGTCCTGAATGCTCTTGTGGAAGGGATATTTAAATGCACTGTCCATTTGGCAAACAGCTGGCTGTGACATAAAGAGGTGGAAAGGGGCCTAGGTACACAATTTGTATCTGTACATACAAAGAGTGTGGCTGCTTCAGTGCAGACGCCACCTGTGGGCCTCCAGCACTGCTGACAGTCACACTACTAGAATTGAAAACTTCAGGTGAAAGGGAATTGGGTGAGACCAGATAAAACTGAACAAAATTAAGAATGGGGTGTAGGAGGGTTTTTTTGTTTTTTTTTGTTTGTGGGTTTTGTTTTTGTTTTTGTTTTTTTTTTTTTTTTTTTTTTAATAAAACACACACACCACACACAGTAACAGAAAAACTATGAGAAGAATTGTATGGTGAGTGATGAGTGCTTTCCTGTATAAATTATTTATAAGTATACATGTTTCCTTCCTGTCTCCTCATCCTTTACAGTACTAAGATTTAACTCTTTGTTTAAACACAGTAGATACTCATTTTAATATTTGCTATATTGAACTTTTAAATTTGTTTTATTCTTTTAACTTTTCATTTGATGGGTTTTTAATTTTTATTTATTTATTTATTATTTATTTATTTATTTATTTTGGTTTTTGCTTTTGTTTTCCGAGACAGAGTTTCTCTGTATAGTCCTGGCTGAAACTTACTCTGTAGACCAGGCTGGCCTTGAACAATGATTCTTTTTTTTATTATTTAGTTGTATATAAAATAAGCTTGGTATAGCCCTTGAAGTTAATACACAGTCTTCTGTTCATATGAAAAATTTACACTTAGTGTCATGTTCATAGTTGTATCTTTATTTAGTTTTTTTTTAATACCTGTGAAATTCACCAAGCATTAAAATGTTTTGTTTTCCTTTCTTAGCACTCTGAGGACTCTTTCAAGCCACAAAGCCTTGTTTGTCTTTATTTGTATGAAGAAGGGAGGGGGAGAGTTCCGTTTTTGGCATAGGGTCTTACTATATAGCCCTGCCTAGTCTTAAGCTAGCTTTGTAGAACTATGCCTGCCTCTGCCTCCCAAGAACTGGGATTCAAGGTGTGTACTACCACACCTAGTAGAAATTGTTTTTGACAAAATTGCAGCACCTCTCACTTTTGTCCACCGGTAATGTCCTTAAATATTTATTTCAGTTTGATTTTTCTAACTCACTAATTTATTGTCTCTTTGTAACCAAAGAGATATGTTTTAAATTTTTAAATGTACTCATTTGTGTTACATTTTCTTAAGCCTCAGAAGTGATGCTCACAATTACTTGTTTTAGTGATGTTTTTTATTTTATAGACGTGATTCTTCTTCTCCCTGTATAGATTGCTGTCTTTGGATCATTGGTTTCCAGGGATTGGCTTTACGCAGAGATTTTTAGCTGGATGCTCTTTTCACTATGATATGACTGCTTTGATTGAGGTGTTGAAGAAGCCATTGTACTTTGGCTTCTTGGTTCTTCTTTCTACTGTTCACAGCTGTGAGCCAATGGAGAAAGATAACAATCAGCTAGCTTTGTCAGTCATACCTGGCCTTTACCTTACTTCACTTCTCTAAATTTCACTTTTTGGAAAATGAGTAGAAATTGAGTTTGCCATGCCTCAGAAACAGTGCTGTGATCTCCACCAAAGGCCACTGAGATACTTAGAAAGGGTCAGGTTCTGTCTGAGGACTGCTCTTGAGATCTTATAATCTATTTTTAGTTCTCTCTCTCTCTCTCTCTCTCTCTCTCTCTCTCTCTCTCTCTCTCTCTCTCCTGAAGGGCCCTTGTAATTTTGGTGGCTTCGAAAATGCCTCCACCTTCTTAAACCCCAAGTTGAGCTCATCTCTATGACTTTCTTTTCATCTTAAATGTTTTTAGAATAAATTTTAAGAACCCAAAATCTCTTACAATCACTTCCTCACTTAAAAATTTTCAGAAGTTCACTTTTAAGACAGGAGTTGTAAACACTCAGGAATGCCCTATCTCTGGGCTCAATGCCACTTAACAGAAATATAGTGTGAAAATTAAGTTAGATTAATTTTAATCATTTTTAAGTGATAGTCTATCCAAAGTATCATTTCACTGTATAATTAAAATATAATAATTAGTAATGAACTGTTTTACCTTTTGTGCTCAATATTATAAATTTAATATCATTTTACCATTAGAACACATCACAGGCAGGCCTAAGCACACACTGCACATATGTAACTAGATTTACTATTTTGTGTAATACATTTCTAGGTCTTTGTTATTGTTATCTGATATGTTTATCAAAATATTGATTGATTATCCTAATGATTTACCTCAAACATTCCTCTCAAAATTACATCTTGTTATTCTAATGTTTTAATAATTTCTTAATCTTAAACCCCAGGACTTGAATTTGGTTGTGCCTGGTATTGGTTGTGCAGTAGAAATTCCTGTCTGCAATGGGAAGTTAGACTGCAAGGCAGACTAGCAATGTGTCTGTACACTAATTAGCATCGAGCTCTAAAATGTCTTCCTAAAAGCAGTGTGCATGGAAACTTAGCAACTACTGCATAAACAAGAATGGTCTGCCCCCAGGCCCTCTGTTCATTTTTAACAAGCAAGTAAGTGACTTCTGAGGAAGTGTTGCTATAATCAAGTCGTTAGTATCTTGAAAAGGAAGCTTTAACAATGCAGTTTAGGTTTTTGTTTTGTTTTGTTTTGTTTTGTTTTGTTTTTTTGAAGAATTGCTATCCTTTGGAGAGGTACACAATTTTAAACTTCATGCAGCCTGTATTGTCTCAAACTTTGGCTCCTTTTGAATGTCTTTCTCAAATGTAACAGTTCTTGAATGTGGGTTGTGAGGGTCCAACATTCCAGATAGCAAACTTTTTAGATATTTTCTCTTGTTAAAAATTCTTAATTGTGGCAGGTTATTCTTGAAGTAAGATAGAACTAGCCTGCAATAGTACTCTGGCTGTGTTGCCTAAATTTGCGTCAATTCAGATTGATATTCCTCCCCATCTGCTAAGCTGTAGGTGTTCTTCATGGCTGTGTCTTGACTAACACTAGTTGGCCTGTGATAGCATTTCAAACATGGAATTGTTGACTATATCAGATTATTTCAAAGCAAACATAAATTTCTTATACTGGTAATATGTCAATAGCATATTGGGGAAAATAAATTTAGAGAACAATATGTAAAAATAGATTTCTGTATTGAGGGACTTCTTGTGCTATTAAGAGTTGAAGGACATAAAGAATATAATCATTTTCCATTTATTTAATTTTCAATATTCATAAGTTGTGTTACCTAAAATAGTATACAGCTTCGCAGAGTCTATGCTATGTGGAACACAGACTTGAGCTATGCCTGTGGAGCCCCAGCACTGCTGACAGTAATGGTGGCACTATTAAAATGTAAAACTGCATGTGGAAGGGAATTGGGTGAGACTGGATAAAACTGAACTATAGAGTTTCATTTGTTCAGAAATCCACAAAAACTTGAACAGCAGTGTTGAGAAGCCAGTTGCAGTCATTCATTTATTCTACAGATATTTAATGAACAGACTATGCAGGGTATACATCAATATACCAAGCTTTTGTTTGATGGGTAAAGCGGGGAACATTATAAAATACCAAGAACCAGAAATTCTACATTGTAACCAATAGAGTAAAAACATAGAAATATTTTATTCCCTGTAAGCTTTTTATACAAGCTTTATTTTAATTATTTTGATGCTGTATTGTTTCAAAGCACTTTCAACTCTTTTTTTGGCTTGTATGTTAATATTTATTCACAACAGTACTATAAATATCATGTGTATTAGTTATCCCCATAAGACATTATAATAAAAACCCATGTTGAAATTCACTAATCTTTTCATCGTTGTAAAAAAGCAGAATGTGGAGGACTTAGGATTAGATCACTCAGTCAGTGTCTTAGTCACTGGTCTGTTGCTATGAAAAGACACATGACTAAGGCCACTGTTATAAAAGAAATCATTTAATTGGGGCCTGTTCACAGTTTCAGAAGCTTGGTCCATTATCATCATGGCGGGGAGCATAACATCATGCAGGCAGGCACTGCAGCAGTAGCTGAGAGCTATGTCCTGATCCATAGACAAGAGACTGGTCTTACCGAGGCTTTTGAAACTTCAAAATCCACCCCTAGTAACACATTACTTCTAACAAAACCAAGCCTTCTAGTACTCCTGAGCCTTTCAAATAGTGCCAGTCCCTGGTGACTAAGTATTCAAATATCTGAGCCTGTGAGGGCCATTTTAGTCAGACCACCACAGTCAGTAAATGCTTGCTCAGCAAACATGAGAGCACAAGCTCAATCTCAAGAGCCCACATAAAAATCAAAACTCTGGAATGTGTATCCTATGTTAGCAAAACTTACTAAAGGTGACAAATTAAAGAATATGTCCCACGTTGCATGTATATGTATATAAAACATACATTTGTATTACATACATTACATATTCAGTTTTAGTGTGAAAGGTTTTCAAATTATTTATAGAAATAGAGAATCAAGTATGACAGACCTTGTAATACTGACACACTCAAGAGACTCAAAACAGGATTTGGATTCCAAGCTCCTGTAGCATGCAAAGATTCTGCTTTGATAAAACAAATACTTTCTCATAAGTTCATCTATATATTTCAAATTGGCTAAAATTCATTTTGAGTCACCAGTCCTAGACTTTTTCTTTTTCTAGAAAACAGCAATATTGCTTTTCTACTTCTAGATCTTTCCCCCTAAACCAAGTTGTTTATGTACTCAGAGAATGAATACATACACACACACACACACACACACACACACACACGTATGTAATTCTTATACTTTAAACATTTGTGGCACCTTTTATATTATATTCATCCTGAAGCTTATTTTTTAGTTGAAAATTTTTGAGAGATATATTGAGGTTTAAATGTACAAATCTACCTCAGACCTTTAAATTCTGAATAATACAATTGGACCTTAGCATGTGTGAGCTCTGTACACATGTATTCAACCAACCATGGAGCAAAAATACATTAAACAAATGGCATTGAATTTGTTTTCCTCCTAGGTATCATTCCTATACAATTTTACATGCCATTAACAGCCTTTGCATAGCATTATGTTGTGTTAGATCTTGTAAATCATCTAAAAGTGATTCAGAATACAGTGGAAAGAGGTTAGAAGGATAGCTTAATGATTAAGTGCACTTACTGCTCTTGCAGACGATGCATGCCAGTTCCCAGTACCTACATGGTGTCTCACATGACATTCATAGCTCTAGTTCCAAAGGTCCTGCGACTTTGTTCTGTTCTATAGGTACTAAGCTTACATATGGTACACATAAGATGATTGCAGGCAAAACACACACACAAAATCTTTAAAAAATACATAGGAAATGTGAATGGGTTATATGTAGATGCAACAATTTCCCCTTACTTTGGAGGAGACTAGAGCTCAATTCTAGTGTTTGCAGGGATGGTCCAGGAATCAGTCCACCATGGATACTGAGAAGCAAGTCCATTCCAAAATAGGCTGGTAATGATTACTCTCATTCTGGTTGTTTATTTTTCTCCACAGAGTGTCAGATAGTTTGTAATGCATTTTTCTTTGTGTACCTGTTTGCTTTATGGTAGATAATCCAAGAACCATAAAGCTATGCTTTTAATTTTATTATTTTTTTATTTATTATGTGTGTTGGGGGTGACACAGATATACCACAGTGTATGGATGAAAGTTAGAGAATAACTTGTATCATATGGATCCTGGAGATGGAACTCAGATCATCAGGCTTGGCAGCAATTACCTTTACTTACTGAGTTGTCTCAACAGCATGGTTTATATATTTTAAATGTTTTCTTCTATTTATATAACAGTTATTTTCCCCAAATTATTCTCCAAAATGGCTGTACCAGTTATACTCTGAACAGCTTATGAGAGTAACATTTTTTTTTCTTCCTTGGTCTTGGCTATTCTAAAGATATTGAAACTAATTAAAAGTCAGATGTCAGAAGAAGGGTGCAAAAGTAACTTGTATTTATCTGTTGTAGTTGTCCTCTCTGAGAATTACACCTAACATAGACCTAGCCCTGGAAGCCTCTGTACAGTCTTACCTAGTCTTAGAATATTTTCAGCCTCCGAGACTTGCTGCCAAATGTATTAGCTCACTCTTTCTAGTTCTTTCTGATCGGTAGCTGGCTGATTCAACTCAGCTGTTCTGGCTCAAACTCTTCTCCAAGCTGACTGATTCAGTCTTGCTTCTCTGCCTGTTCTGATTTGCTCTGTTTGACCTCATACTAACTCTAGCAATCTGTCCTAGTCTTCTGGGTCCTCCTCATTTTCTGGCTTGTTATGTCTTTACCTGTGTTAGCTTGTTCTCTGCAACCTGTCTCTCTATAACTGTACCAGCAAAACTGCCTATTCCTTCCCCCTCTTTCTTTTCTGTGGTGCTGTCTTAAGTAGACTCTTTTTCCTGTCTGTTTTCTTGAGAGTTGGGCATATCCTGTCTGTCAGATCTTTCTCTGATTGGTCACTTTGCCATTCAGAGTGACATCACTTTTAAACTTGGATGCTTTCTTCTACAAATTAACTTTACGTTCATTGTTTAATTAAATAAATGTGTGTACTAAGGACTTGTCTGTATTCCAGCCAGAGGGATTAATAGAGGTGTGTGCTAAGTGCCAAGTCATACCACAACTAGAAACAGGTATTTTCAGTAAATAAAATAATCTTGGGATTCACAATGTGATAAAATAGCCACAACGTTAGGGTTTCCCCCATAGACCAAGCAAGAAATCACTCCATACTGTGGGCCTTTTGAGTGTCTCTTGACACTATCCATCTGCAGATAGCACAGATCTTGGGCTGAGGCTTCAGGTCCTAGGACTGTATCATGCCTTGTAAGCCCCAGATTATTTTACCCTTTTCCCTACCCAATCAACTATAATTCAGAGTTCTCATATCCCACTGTTAGCGTTTACTTGCTTTGCCTCAGTAGCTCACAGAACTCAAAGAGATAGATTTATTATTTAGTTAAGAAGGATATTACAAAAGGCTATACAGCTTGAGAGATGCATAGGCCAAGAAACATAGAACTTCCATGACTTCCCCTGACATCCTCCTGGGTCTTTCCTGTGTTCAGCTATATTGAAACTTTTGAAACACATGCTTTTGAGGTTTTTGTTTTGTTTTGTTTTGTTTTGACTAGATAGTTTCTCTGTGTAGCCCCGAGTTCTCCTGGAACTCGCTTTGTAACCAAGCTAGCCTCAAACTCAGAGATTTACCTGCCTCTGCCTCCTAGGTGAGGCACTAGTCATGAGCCACTGCACCTGGCACTGCTTTGAAGTTTTTATAGAGACCTCATTTCATGGGCATGATTGAAGTTGAGACAACCACATAGAAATAAGATTGTGCAGAAAAAGTCAGATCTACTTCTCAAAGACTGGAAAGGGAGACCTAGCTAGCCTAAGTCTGTCCTCAGTAGAGAGCAGAACCCCTTGTGGGAGTCTTACTATCTAGTATCAGACAGGGTGTCAGAATTTATAGTCAGCTTCAAGGCAAAAAGGTACAGGAAGATTAATTTTGTAACCTGCCTTGTGGAAGAGAAAAGCCTGGTTTCTATGACCTACCTCTGGGAGGGAATTATGAGCCAGGGAACACAGGTGAAAGCCAAAATGATATTTCATAGACTATCATGTAAATACACAACTTGCTTTCTTACTTAGACTTTGGGGGCGGGGGTGGAGAAGAAAATAGGTATTTGTTTTTCTGGTTGCTAGAAAGATTAATAGTCAGTTTTAGTGTTTTTTCTACTATCTTAACCTAAGTGATGTCTCCCATGTTTAGGTAAATGGTAAAGCCATACAACAAAGGAGTCCAGATATCTGAGCCTTTAGGCAGTTTCCCTCAAAAGGTTGTTGTTCCTATGGAGACCTTAAGTCCTCAGTTTATTCAGCCAGCAACAAGCATTACACTTCTGTAATGTTTGTATTCAGGACATTTTTCTTCCCAAATGTAATTTTGGCAATAGTCTTTATAAACACATGATCTTCAGCAGACCACATAAGTCCAGATATAGAATATACATGACAGAGTCTGACAGACAAGACATTCTGCAGAGCTTACTGGATTAGAAGGGTGAGGGGTAAATAGAGTTTGCTGGCGAAAGGTCAGCTATTAATTCAAACTTGGTCATGAAGAAAAGGAATAAAAATTTTCAATTTTGATTCTTACAAAGTAAACAGAAACTTCAGCTTAGTGTCATGAAACATTTACCTCATTTGGTCTCATTCTCAGATAAGAAAATCTATGTAAAGCCATATAGAATGCATTTGCTATGGTTCACAAATGATCCACCTAAGGGACATGCAAGTGTTAACTGCAGTCACTGTCTCCTCATATCCATTCTCTTGTCTTAAAGAGGTTCTGAAGATTTCTGTGTATAGTCTTCATATCATCCTGTGACTTCATCTTTGTGTCACCACCTGTGTTCCTAGCATAAAATGCTAGGCATCATGGGATGCTAAAATCACGCAACCCAATTTTGAAGCCATGTTCCACAGTTTGTTTGAATATGAAACTGTATATTCTGCTCAGTTGTGCTGCCTCAGTCCCTCATAAGTAGAGTAAGAATAAAAATCACTGATTTTCAGAGATTGGTGGGGCTTAAGATTCCTCAGTACACTGTAAAGTATTACCAGGCTTAGTACAGCCTTGGTCTCTGGCTTTGGTTGATTACATTACTGTCATAGGTGACAGACACCTCCTTGATCTGTCTTCCTTTGTGTAGCAAACGTGCGTGCAAGAGAGAGAGAGAGGGAGAGGGAGAGAGAGAGAAAGAGAGAGAGATGTAGTGTATGTTTAGGGGGTGCAGGAGGGTACCATTCATGCACATTGAGATCAGAGCAAAATATCTAGTGTATTCCTTTGTTGTTTTCTACCTTACTCTCTTGATATAGTGTCTCTTACTGAACCCTACCTTGGCTGTTTTGGATAGGCTAGCTGACTAGCCAGTTGGCTCTAAGGATCTGCCTATCTCTGCCTCTCTTGATCCTCCTGTCTCCCTCCACCTCCTGTGTTCTAGGAAGACAGATGTGTGCTACCACACACATCTAAATGATGACTTTAATCTCCTAATATGCAGCATTTATTTGGTTCAGATATTGTCTTGTTTGTAATGTGATAGTATTAATTTATGGGTTGTTCAGAGGTTATTTTATAATTCCCCAATACGTGATCATTTCTATTTTTTGTTACTTATTTCTGCCTTTGCACATGATTACTGAATGTTCTCTGTATGATTTTAATTGTTTTTTTCAGCCTTGTCTGATTCTTACAAATATTTGATGTCTGCCTTAAAGAATGCATATTCTATAATTTTGGATTATGTTCTATGTATGCACACTCTAGGTGACATTTTTTTAACTATGTTCACATTTTTATATTTTTGTTGGAGAATTGCACTATTTCACAACATGAGTGTGACTTCATCTTCCACTGTTATTTTCACCTTTAAGTTTTCTTTTACTGAAAAATAATTGTGTTTGTGATGAGGTTTTGATATGTATACATACTGTGAAATGACCAAATCAGGGCTAGTTAGCCTGCTCATCATATAAAGTATTTCTTCATGGCTAGAACATTGAAAATCTATTCTTAGTTTTTGAAAATCTATAATACATTTTTACAATGATTGATACTTGTGCTGTGTAATCTGTGACTGAAGTTCATTCATTTTGTATAACTGAAACTTTCTACAGTTCCCCAACTCTCAGCCTCTAGTACCCACCATTTTATTCTTTGTTTCTGTAAATTTTAACATTTTGGTTCCCCGTAGAGTTAGATATATTAAATACATTAGTCCTTCTATTTCTGGTTCATTTTTCCTTGCACATTTTGTTACTGTATTGTGTGTTTTCTTTTAGCAATGTTAACCCACCAGCAGCAGTTCATGGTATAATTAGTCTGCAATTTTTTTTAGTCTGTATTCTTAAGATAGTGGAACTCAAACTTGGGTCATTTTTTCTTTAAAATATATGTAGAATACATTGAGTATATGCAACAAGGAAACTTACCTCAAATTTTAGGTTTACTTAATGGTCCTGAATAGCAAATTGAAGGGAAGTTATATGGAGTGGTAGTAAATGATCTTATTATCTCTTACTTTAAACATTAACTGCTTTGGAGCATAGCAAATTATTTCTTGTCTTAACTTCTATAATATCGCTTATGAGATACCTGTTTTATTTCATAGTATGAGATACATTGTATAGTCTGCATTCTTGATAAGATTAGTCATATATTAAAGATAATCATTTGCTTTTTTTTTTTTTTTTTTGGTTTTTCGAGACATGGTTTCTCTGTGTAGTCCTGGCTGTCCTGGAACTCACTCTGTAGACCAGGCTGGCCTCGAACTCAGAAATCTGCCTGCCTCTGCCTCCCAAGTGCTGGGATTAAAGGCGTGCGCCACCACTGCCCGGCTGCTTTTTATTTTTAATTGAATTTTATTTATTTGTGTGTGTACTTGGACTACTATGATGAGCATGTGAAGATAAAGGACAACTTGTAAGAGTTGGTTTTCTCCACTCTGTGGGTCCAGGGAGCCGTGTCCTGTTATCTTGCTTGTAGACCGTTACACCTTTACCCACTGAGCCATTTTGCTATGTCTTTTCTATTCTTCTTGAATCCCTGCACTTAACAGAGGCATTCATTGAATAATTGTTTTATTAATATAAGTTTTTCAGGAACTAGCTACAGCACAATACAATGTTATGAACAACAAAGGTTGTGAACATTTTAAAATCTTGTATAGTCATTATGTAAACCTTAAGTCTTACTGCCTGCAGGTGCTCATCTGTAATCTCAAACATTACTATTAATTTTATTTAGAAACACTACCAGTGTGTATGTATTTGTGTTTTCCATTCTTGACATTTAAAGCTATTTATTGTTTTTAAAATTACATTATGTCAAGAACTCTCTAATAAGCAAAGTTTGGCATTCATAATAACTCAAGTTCTTTTCTCTTTCAGCTTCCAGCTGATCTTACCAAGATGCACCTCACAGACAGCCCTCATCCACAGGTGACTCATGTGTCTTCTAGTCAGTCTGGCTGTAGCATTGCCAGTGACTCTGGGAGCAGCAGTTTATCTGATATCTACCAGGTAATACCTTAGGCTGGGTAATGTGCATATAGACTTTTTGATTCTGCAAAATACCCTCTGCTTATCCTCTAGATCAAACAATCTTTCACAGGAGTCTCCTAAGGCCATCAGAAAACACACATATTTACATTAAGATTCATAACACTAGCAAAAGTAACAGTTATGAAGTAGCAATGAAAATGGTATAGTTGGGGTCACCACAACATGAGAAACTATAATAAAGGATCACAGTAGTAGGAAGGTTGAGAAACACTGCTCTAGAAAATCATGTATCTTTTAATTTAACTGTGAAACTCAATTATAAGATTTTTAGCAAAGTATGCTTAATATGTTGTCACATTCGTCAGCCTGATTAATGTTTTATCCAGTTGAATCCATATGATATAAAATGCTTGCCTTAGTTAAGGGAAAGGTTTATGGAGTTTTGTTTTTGTGAAACAGAATGTTGCCCTGTAACCTAGGCTAACTTGAAAATTTCAATCTTCCTACTTCAACCTCCTGAGAGTTGGGTTACAGGCTCATGCCTGGGTTTAAAGAAGGTTTTCGAAACAACAGCTTACACTTGTGAAAGGACTGACTTTTTTTTTTTTTAATTATAATTGTAGAAGTTGTCTATAAGTAAAATTTATGAATAAAAGTAGGGTTGCTTTTGCATTGTTAAAACTTTTGTCCTGTGTAACCTTAGTGAAATAGAAAGTTAAATAGGGAGTGTACTTACCGACTTCTTCATTTTCAAAGCTGAACAGAAAATTCCAAATTAAATATGTTTTTTGTTGTTGGGTTATTTTTGGTTTTTGTTTTGTTTTGTTTTGTTTTTTTCAGTGATTCTAATAATAAAAAGAGGGTTCTGGGAATCATTAGAGACTGAAAGAATCTTTGCACATCCTATTAGATTAAATTTAAATTTGGCTTGGCCCAGTGCTGATTTGTTAGGTCCTCATGGTAGAGTGTGATGTTGTCTTAGTAGGATGTCTAGGGCAGTTTCTTAGATGTAAGGCCTTCTGACCTGAGGCCTAGTGGTAGTAAATAACTAGAGCTACAATATTAGTGGTTGGTTTAGGTAAGAACTCAGATACATTTTGTGTTTCTGGGCTGACTAGTAGACATTTAATGTGAGCTACATACCTAATTCAAGTTTTTCAGTAGTCATCTGAAAGGAAAAATAAAATCAACTTTGGTGATATATTTTATTTAACATTATAATAATAATAAATTATAATAATAATAATAAATATTATTTTGGCATTTAAGTAATGTTTTAATATTGTACTGAGTTTTGTTGCACTCTTTTTTTCATACTTAGTTTAGATTTACAGCCCATCTCAGTTCTGACTAGTCGTACTTTAATGTATACATACATATTGTGTATGTGTGGTGTGTGTGTGTGTAAAAAACTTCCTGTTTGCCTTTTTTTTTTACTGTATTTATAACCAACAAATCTATCCATTCTCGTCTGTAGAAATACTGTAAGGAATTTAACAAAGAAAGTCAAAATAACAGTAACTCTTAGTTATCTATTCCATTTCTTTAGTAATTGGTGAGGTTAGTATATTTTGCCTCTCAAAAGTAAGTACATTGTAGAAGAACTATAGATAATGTTGCATCTAAAACTCATAGAGCTGTGGTTTCTCTGCTTCTGTGTTTCACAAAGGAATACTGAGGAAGATTGATTCTAAAACAATCAAATGGAGTGTTGTCACTGTACATTTCTCTCAGAAGAATTGGGAATGTATGCCTTGCTAAGAGAGACAGTAAGCAAAGATGTACTGACAAATTGTAGGCACTTGATTTCACTGGGATGTTCTATTTCTAAGATAGATATGATTGCCTTTTTTAGGCAAGAAGCAAAGCCCTAATAGTTGTAACAGAAAGAATGCAGCAGTAGTGAACATATTATTTATTCAAGTCAGTGCTTTGCTGCATACTCAAGGATGGGTTGTATACAACTGGTATCTATTGAGTGTCTGAGATCCTGCACTGATTATAGCTTCTTCAGGTTGCACCTCCAAAATGTGTTAAATAGAATCTCTACAACTAAAAAAAGAAGAAAGTGTGCATTGAGATTTATAAATTACCCAGTAAGACAGTGGTAAGTTTTAGTGAATTTACAGAGTAAACAAGTAAAAAGATAATAGACACTGAAATTCTAGAAACAAAATGAGTTACTCAGAAATTTAAAGCAGAAGAAAATTGTGGTGGTAGTGCTAAACCCAAAATGCAGAAGTGTAAGATAAGGATCTTTTAAGAAAGTCCAGTTAAGGTAGCAATTATTAGACCCTTAACTTTCAGCTAACTTTTAAGGCAGTTGCCTAGAAATAGAAGCATTTTATCTTGACAAAAGCGACTTACAATTCCCTCACAATTCCAGTGTTGAAGCTCATCATTGTGGGGAAGTCAGTGCAGCAGGAACTTGAAACAGCTAGTCAGATTTCATCTATAGTCAAAAGCAAAGAACAGTGAGTTAACAGATGCATGCCTGTGCTCGGCTTCCTTTCTCTACCCTTAGCACAGTCCAGAGTTCTCTGGTCAGGTCTTCTGACCTCAGCAGAATCAAGATAGCCCTCTGTAGACATTCTCACAGGTCAACCTGATATAGATAGTCCCTCATTGAAACTCTTTTCCAAAATGATTCTAGATTATATCAAGTTGATGATTAATGCACATGACATGCCATAAAACAAAGCAAAATAGGCCAACAAAGATAAAAGTAGAAGGGGATTCTTATATTTTATGCCTTAAATGGAATAAACTTAAACGATAATTTTAAAATGTGTGTGGAATGATTAAAGGAGTATCTGCTAAAAGATACTAGAACAGAATAATAAAGTAGACCTCAAAAATGTAAGATTTTAAAAAGAAACCATGTATAGCATAAGAAATATTTAGAAAAAAATATGTGCATGTATATATGTGTGTAAAAGAGCTTATAGAATAGAAAGAGGTAAGAAAGGTTAAACATTAGTACTGGACCCAGGGCTACCTCTAGAGGAATACTTGCTAAAGCTATGAATAAACTTTATTGTCAGACATGAATATTGCTGATAACTGAACCAGCAGCTGTTAAATTGTATGATTGTAAGTATTCCAGTTTTTGAAGTATTTTGAGTGTGAACACTTAACATTTAACTATACAAGCAGTCTTGTGAAATGATGCAAATATTTTACTTTGGAGAGTTAGGTGTAGTACTATGCTAGAAACACTGTGAAGCCAAATATGAGGCTATACTCTTAGGCACTACCGCCTTCTGAATTTTTTTTTTTTTTTTTTTTTTTTTTTTTTGGTTTAAAAACAAAAGCCTTTGGACTTAAAGAATAAAGCATTTACCACTGTTTAAAAAGATTACATGTAAGGTTCCAGTATGAATGTTTTTATCAGATTGTCTTAAATTTTAGCTCAAAGTATTCATTAAGATGCTCAAATGAACCCAGATGTCCTTCAACAGAGGAATGGATACAAAAAATGTCATATATTTACACAATAGAGTACTACTTAGCTATTAAAAATAATGAATTCAAGAAATTCTTAGGTAAATGGATGGAACTAGAAATTATCATCCTGAGTGAGTTAACCCAATCACAAAAGAACACACATGGTATTTACTCACTGATAAGTGGATGTTAGCCCAAAAGCTTGGAATAGCCAAGACTCAACTCACAGACTACATGAAGCTCATGAAGAAGGAAAACCAAGTGTGGATGCCTCAGTCCTACTTAGAAGGAGTAACAAAAATACTCAAGGGGGCAAATATGGAAACAAAGTGTGGGACAGAAACTGAAGGAGGGGCTGTATGAAGACCATTTCACCTGGGTATCCATCCCAGGTACAGTCACCAAAGGTAGACACTGATTGGATGGCAGGAAGTGCATGCTGACAAGAGCCTGATATAGCTGTCTCCTTAGAGGTCTGCCAGAGTCTGACACATTCAGATGCTCACAGCTAACCACTGATCTGATCAATGGTTTCCCACTGGAGGAGTTAGAGAAGACTGAAGGAGCTGAAAGGGTTTGTGGCCCCATGAGGAGAGCAACAATACCAACCAACCAGAGCTCCCCAGGGTCTAAACCACCAGCCTGGGAGCACATAGGGAGGGACCCATGACTCCATCTGTACATGAAGGGGAGGATGGCTTTGTCTGGCATAGGTGGGAGAGGAGATTCTTAGTCCCATGAAGGATAAACACCTAGTGGGGGGAATTTGAGGATGGGGAGGTGGGAGTGGGGAGATAGGTAGGGGCATATCCTCATAGAAGCATGAGGAGGGGGGTTGAGATAGGAGGTTCCTGGCTGGTGGGGGGAAAGAGGGTAAGGGGATAAAATCTGAAAATTAATATAATATCCAATAAAAATAAATTTTAAAAAAAGGAAAGAAGTTACTCCTGCAAGTTGCCCTATGACCTCTACTTATGCTCATGCATGCATGCACATACTCACAGTAAATAAATCAATTATAATAAAAAATGCTACTCTTTAAAACAGAAAAAAAAGATGCTCAAGTGAAGTTTCAACGTATCTTCCAAGAATGTTCAAGAGAATATGAAGTGCGTCTTTCTAGATCCTTTTTTTAAAATTAACTTTAGTCTTATCTAACAGCTGGACACTTGTAAAGCAATAGCTCTTGAACAAAAACATTTGTCCCTTTAAAAATTTTTTGATTTGTTTAAAAAAACAAAATGTGTCCCTGTGTATGGGTTATGCACTTGAGTGTAGTACTCCTGTAAGGCAGAAATGGGCATTAGATCCCCTTGACCTTGACTTACTTGTTCCAAGCAACTTAGGTGCTTGGAACCAAATTCAGGTTCTCTGGAAGAGCAATATATGCTCTTAACTACAGTGTCATCTCTCTAGGCATTTGTCTTAACTCACTCTTAGGTAAACCAAGGTACAGAGCCATTCATCCCCCATCTGTATAGAAAAGAAACAGACTTGTAAAAATCCCTTAACTTTCAACTCTAGTGCCCATATTATCAGACTTTGGTATCATATCTCCATGAGAACTGCTGCTTCCTCCCCCCGCCCGCCCCACCCCCACCCCCAGTTAGCTTTGTTCTGCTAAATGTTCTTTTTAAATTTTTTGTTAAGAATATCATCTGGCAGTGGTGGCGCACGCCTTTAATCCCAGCATTTGGGAGGCAAAGGCAGGCGGATTTCTGAGTTCCAGGCCAGCCTGGTCTACAAAGTGAGTTCCAGGACAAGCCAGGCTTACACAGAGAAACCCTGGTCTCAAATAAACCAAAAAGAAAAAAAGAAAATCCTCTGTTTGATAGGAGTGTCACTCAGTGATAGATGTTACTTAAAAGAGTAGATTTGCAGAAAGGAGCTGGCACAGAATTTTCCTTCAGAAAGGGGCTTTATCAGTAGAGAAGGATTCTCACCCCCATGACCATGGGTTGTCAAGGAGGCATTATCAAGCCTTAAAGTAAAAGAAAATTAGACAAGAAAAGATATCAGACCATAGGAAGCATGGAAGAGGACTTTTCTTCAGATCCTGAGAAAGCTGTTATCGGAGCTATAAGTACTCTGCTGTAGAACATGACTGGGTTCTCACAAGTGAGGAGGGATGTGAGAGAACCTTCACTTCAAATCCAGAGAGAATGGGAGTGGGGGTGGAGTGGGGGCAGGGGAAGGCTGATTCTTTCAGATTCTTTTTTCTTTTTTTTTCTTTTTTTTTTTTTTTTTTTTTTTACAGGGTAGAAAAGCTTCATACTGAAGCTTGAAGGCAGGCACTTGGTAGGATGTACACTTGGCTTCTAGCTGGAAGGAGTAGAAGAGCTCACAGCATGCTTTCTTACCAGATCTGATCAGAGACTGCACTGCTGTGAGCTGTGGCCATGTTTCTGGAAGAGAAAGACAGCTAGAGAATTTGTGATCTAATAGTAGAGTGCTTGCCTAGTATGTACAAGGTCCTGGGGTTTAATCTTTAGTATTTAAATTCTAAGAAAAATACAAATACAAAAAGACACCATCTATGTCCTTGCCCAAGTCTGAGTTACCCACTACCCACATACAATGCCATTTAATTGAAACTCCTACTTGAAACAGGTTGCAAGAATGTGATGGCTTAAAAAGTACTCTATTAATGAAATTTCAGTGTTTCACTGTTCTCAAACTACAAATTCCACACCTTTCACTTCCCACTACCATCTGCCATCTGGCTCTGTATTCCGTTATTTCTCTACAGCTCTCTAGAGTTGGCTTCATGGCAGAGTACATGGTAGTCCCTCAGCATGCTTACTTTTTCTTAGCTGTGTTTTTGGTGTTTTATGTTTAATGGTATCTTGTAAGCTTGGTGTTTGGTATTATCAAAATAAATTTATGCAGATGGTAGTTTATGTTTTCCTGATCTTGTTTCTTTTTCTGAGTCAAGCACTGTTTGGGCACTTAGAAGTAATCTAGAAAAAATTCAAGTTGAATTATATTTGAAGTATAATAATACTGATTGGTTGCAAGGAAAATGGCAAAATATCTCCGCTAACTAAAATGTTCTGTAAGGCAGAGAAAAGATTTGGACAGGGCCATCCTGGTCTGCAAAATTATGGAACATTTCATTGCACAGAAGTCTTGTCTGTGCCAGAAGACAAAGATGAACTTAAAATCTGAATGGTCCCTGAAAAGGGAACCTGGACATGATAATGCCGAACAGAAAAGCATTGAAAATACGAGTTTCTGGCTTAACACTTAAACCTCAATTTTAAAATGTGGTTTTTATAAGTTTGTATAACATTTTCATTACAGCCTATGACACCTTTTACTGTAGCTTCATGTTTAGTTGCAAACAGGAAAAGGCTATTCTCTGTTGGTTTGTTTGGTGAAGGCCAACTCATCAGAGGGTCAGCTTGTACTCTTACCACATTATATGTACAGAGTGCATGTGACAGGAAAGGAGAACCAAAAGAGGTTTAATCCTTGTCCTACTACATCCCTGTGCTTAACCCGTTAATCATAATCTTTTTGGTGATCTGCTGCCTAAGGCTGGCTCAATTTGCTAACTATCTTACAAAAATGAATCTTCTACCATCTCTTAATATTATCATTTTAATCCTGTGATTCTGTTCCTTTTAGTCGATATTGTCCATCTCTTCCATTTGAGTCTTCATATTTACTCTCTTAACCGTACCACCTACTAGTGTTGCCCTGGGCTGGTCTATAACTCAGGGATTCAGTCTTTCATATGTTGGAATTGTAGGCTTGAGCCACCACACACAGTAAAATTTATTCATCTATTTATTTTACAGTTTATGTAATCCTTAATGAGAGTCCTTATTTTGCTTTATAAGTACATGGAGGTTACAGAATAGGATATCTCCTCTGAGATACTATCATAGTTTATTCAAGCTGCTATTTAAAAAAAAAAATACAGTGCACTGGGTAGCTCACAAACAGTAGAAATTCACTTCTCATGGTTTTAGATGCTGGAAATTCAAGGTAATGACAAATTTGCTGTCCTGTGAAAGACCTCTTCCTGATCTGTAGATGGCACCATCTAGCTATTTCCTCACATGGAAGAAAGGTTGGATAAACTCCCTCTAGCCTCTTATAATAGGGTACTACCCATTCATGAGGATTCTAATAACTTTATGAGTTTTTAGCTGCTTACAGGCTCTACCTTCTAATACCATCTTAAAGTTAAGATTTCTTTCTATTAAGCATTTTTAGGCCAGACAGTGTGGCACATGCCTTTAATCCCAGGCAGAGGCAGGCAGATTTCTGAGTTCGAGGCCAGCCTGGTCTACAGAGTGAGTTCCAGGACAGCCAGGGCTACACAGAGAAACCCTGTCTTGAAAAACCAAAAAGAAAGAAAAAGAAAAAAAGAATTTTTTAGGGTGTTGAAGTGATGGCTCCACATCCACTTGTGGTTTGGGTTCCTAGCTCCCAACCATCTATAACCCCAGTGCCAGGGAATTAGGTGCCCTTTTCTGACCTCTGTGGCAGTACAGTTCACTTACAATACATGCAGCTAAAACATTCATGCGCGTATAATAAAAAATAGTTATAATTTTTAGAGGCTGGAGAGATGACTCAATGGTTAAGAGCACTGGCTGCTCTTCCAGAAATCGTGAATTCAATTTCTAACACCCACATGGAAGCTCACAGCCATTTGTAATGGTATATGATTTTCTCTTCTGATGTGCATGAAGACAGAGCACTCATATTCATAAATAAATAAATCTTTTTTAAAAAAACTTTTAGGATCTGTGGGTATGCCTTGGCTAAAGTGACCTTGGATGGCCCTATATTTGATGCCTAGCACTGTTGAAAAGGGAGGGAAATGCATGTAGCCCAATTAGTAGAGTACTTACCATTGGGTTCAATCTTAGTACTTCATAAACTGTGCATAGGAGCATATACCTATAATCTTAAATGGCAACAAGAAGATCAGAAGTTTAAGGGCATTCAAGGTTTCATGACACATGAAACCCTGTCTCAGAAAGGAAAAGAGAGGATAATGGTCCAGGCCACAGCAGTAGACTGTTACAAGCCACCTTTTCTAGTCTTAAAGGAGCTCAAGTTGTTAATCTGGATTGTTAACTACTTAAAAGTAAACAGGAACCCAAAGGCACTATAAATTGTGCATAAAAGCAAGACTGAGTTGTTATCTGAGCCCTAATGTGAATTAACAAAGGCCAGAAGATTAATATGCTGGCCCACAGAGAAGGTAGAAGCAGTTCTGACAGCGGGGAGGCTATACTTGAAGATAGGGGTCTCTTTCCTACCTGTATCTAAGGTTATTTTGTGTCCTGTGGTCTGCCTGGTTTTCCTCCATTCTTCTCTGTGATCCTGTTGCTGGCACTCTTTCTTTCTTTCTCTGTCCAGTATGCTGTATTTCTGTTGCTTTATTACTCTTTTTGGTTCTGCTTCTCTTACTCAAGAGTTCCCCTTCCCATTTCTCTGTCTCTGCTCTTCCTGTTCATTTTTAGCTTTGTTCGTATTTTTAACTCTTTGAAACTTTTATTGATGGTTACACACATACATATATGTCCCACTGAGCATAGTTAGTGCTGCCCATGTGTACAAGATTGTGTGATTATCTACTGCAGCACAAGGAACTGGCCAGCATCTACCCATCATTGAAGAGAGACTTTTCCACCTCTTATAGCTCCTCAGCTATGACTTGGGCCTCAGGAGCAACTCTGTACTAGAGTTTTGGTTTTTTTTATACTGACTTAATTTCATTCCAAAGTACTTTCTAAATAACGATGCCATATTATGCTGGATGTTGTAACTTCCTTGATCTTACATAGGTCTTATGTGGGTAACCACAGTTGCTATGAGTTCATGAGAGGAACATATTATATACAAAGGAAGTATTTCAGAGCACTTTTCTGCATCCTCGGGCTCTTATGTTCCTTCTGCCTTCTCTTCTCTGATGCTCCCTGAATCTTTGGACTCAGGAAAGGCGGTTAATAAGAGAATAAATGACTATGAAAGAGAGCAAAAAGCTTGTAAGGTCTTAGATGAAGCTGTCAGAATCTCCACTACTACTCATTTTTGATTGCTTATATTTATTACTATGGAATTTCTGTGCTCAACTCACTGTTTTCTATAACTTAATATTCATGGTTCTTCATTTACAGTATGGATCAGGAGCATAATATCAAATAAAAAATATTCTAATCAGTTTTTACTTTTGAAAAAACATCTTCATCTTCTGTGAATGGTAGTTTTTGAAACTTTCTAGTTCCTAAGATATCTAGCATTGGTAAGTTTCCAAAGTTGTGGTTGAAATTTCTTTTTGTAGGCTACAGAGAGTGAAGTAGGAGATGTAGATTTAACACGTCTTCCAGAAGGACCTGTTGATTCTGAGGATGAAGAAGAGGAGGAAGAAGAGATTGATCGAACAGATCCACTGCAGGGTCGTGATCTTGTTCGGGAGTGTCTTGAAAAGGAACCTGCAGACAAAACTGATGATGATGTTGGTAAGAAATATATACGTTTGAGGCCAACCAGAGCTCCACAGAAAAACACTGTCTTTAGAAAGGGCGGGGGCTGGGGGGAGAGAAATAATTCTGTTCACATAAATGTATTTAACCTTATATACAAAATAATCTGTTGCCACATAACATATTGTACCAAAACATAACTTCTTAAAACAACTTACATTTATTATTGCATAGTCTTTGTTGATCAGGAATTTGTAAACAACTTAGCTAGATAATATTAGCTTAGAATCTTAATCAGAATTTACATGCAGACTCCAGTCACCTGAGTCTTCATTGGAGTGTGTGAAAATCTTAGGTCCAAGATGACTACTCATGAGACTTGTGGCACAAGACCTCAGTTCTGTGTTATGTAGTCTTCTTTGTAGCCTGCTTATTCACCCTAACAGCATGGTACTAGATCTCTAGTGTGGGTGAGTAAGGCAAAGAAATGATCCAGTGTCTTTTGTGACTGTCATTCTTTCTGCCATAACTATTACACCATGCAAACCTGAGAGAGTATTTGTGAAAGACTATACCTAGACATTAGTATCAAGCTGTCGGATCATTGAGAGCTATTGTTGAAACTTGCTGTGAGTGTTTATAAAGTAAAAATGTTGATTTCATTTTACTTTCATGTTCATTAGACATTTAAAGCTCACTAGAGTAGTAGTATTTCAAATCTATGAAGTAATTTTTAAATCAATTTCAAATATATTTCAATTACCCTCATTAATGTTACCCTCATTAAAACTATAAAGCTTTTTGTGTATTTCTTAACTTCTTACAGTTAGTTAATATGTTTTTAATTGAAAAATTGAATCTAAAGATGTTGACGTATCGTTAAGGAGCTAAGTTTACTTTAGTGTCAATTACATATTGCTACTGTTTAAGATTTTATCTTGGATTTTTTTACCATATTGCTCTTCATATTAGAAGTCAACATTAGTGAAAATTATAACATTTATTAGCAGTGGTCAGTATATTTAGACATTGTCTGCCATTATAAAGATAGAGTATTGTTAAATAACCACTTTTTACACTTGTGCTGTAAACATCCACACAGACACTATACATTTCATGAGTTCCAGTTACCTATGAGTGTACACCTTCTTTGTGTGGCCATTCCTATTGAAGTTTGTTTATCTTATTGCTGATGTGTGTGTATATGTTTCCCTTATTTTTATCTTTATTATTCAATGTGTTTTTAATCAGAAAATAGCCTCAGAAACCCATAAACATTTAGTAAAAATAGTAAATTTTTATTAAAACTACTTGACTACTTGATTTAACAAATCTTGAGCTATACATCACTTTAGTTGTCCCAAATTTACTGACTGACATTACCAGTAGAATTAAGAAAAAGAAAATTCTAGCCTGAAAGTAATAGACAAAAGGTTTTTTGCAAATCTATTAGATCAAAGTACAGCACTAAACTGCACCACCAATCAAGGGACATCTCCAGCTAGGCAAATCAAATAGATCCTTCAGCTTTATTTGAACCTTTGTGGTTTCCTGGTTCTCTGAATGTTTTGAATGATATCTTTCAATATGCCTGTATTAATATGTGAGGGTAAATATACATACAGTTTATAAATGTGTATGTGTATACATATAACGTACTAAATTAACTGGGTTTTAAAAAATTATTTTTAGAGATTGGGGTGAGAAAAATTATTTTATGTGATCGCTATTTTGCTTGCATGTAGGTCTGTGCATCGTGGTATAGTGCTGTGGAGGTCAGATATGGGTGTCAGATCCTAAGTTGATTAGCAAGTTGAATATTCAATTACAAAATATGTTGTATGTTAAAGTAACATCATGGATCTTTATACTAGAATTTCTGTTTTCTTATAGAACAGTTACTTGAGTTCATGCACCAGCTGCCTGCCTTTGCGAATATGACCATGTCTGTAAGGAGAGAGCTCTGCTCTGTCATGATTTTTGAAGTAGTGGAGCAGGCTGGGGCTATTATTCTTGAAGATGGGCAAGAGGTAGGTCAGCAAATTAATAGCAAAGTGTTAAGTTAATTTCTCTATGCTTATAAAATTTAAGCTCTTGAGTTTAAATTGTTTTGAGTGAATACTGAGTTGGGGTAATTAATTTTTGAAGAGATAAGTTTTATTGTTGTTGTTGCTTTATTCTCTTTAAATTGTTTTCCTAGCAATGGACTTTATGCAAAATAGATATTCAATCAATAATTGAACCATGTTTATCCTAAAATTAGTATGACTCTTTAAAGAATTCTTCATTGTTGTTGATTTGTGTGTGTGTGTGTGTGTGTATATATATATATATATATATATATATATACACACACATATATATATGTGTGTGTGTGTGTGTATGTAAGTATGTATGTATGTATACACACACAAATATGTAAAACTTACAGTCAGTTTTCCTGTTCATTGTCTATGAATTGAAAGGAGGAGGGGTAGTGTATTGATGCTGATGCCTGCCTCCTAGTGGATGTGACAATGCTGTAGTGTGGTGGTTCTCAATTTTTCTAATGCTGAGACCTTTTAATACAGTTTCTCGTGTTGTGGTGACCCCAACCATAAAATTATCTCATTACTACTTTATAACTGTAATTTTGCTACTGATACAAATTGTAATGCAAATATCTGTGTTTTCAGATGGTCTTGGGCAACTCCTGTAAAAGGATAGCAACCCACAAGTTGGGAGCCACTGCTATAGTGGGGCTGGGAAACACTACTGTAAGATTGCTGAGAAGTTTATTACCAATTTTTTTTTAACATTTCTGAAGTTTTATTTAGAAATTCTCTGTATTCACAGTCTCTAATCTGTTCTACTTACTAGTGTCTGTCCTTAGAACGGAACAAACTCAAGAGTTATATCAAAATGCTCATTACATATTTGTAATAGAAAGAACTGAGTATGCCAAACTATGGTTTAAAAACAAGCAAGCAATAGCTAACCAAATAAATACGTAACCATGAGATAAAAGAGTAGAGTATTCTTAGTCATCCTTTGTGTTCTGGAGAATCAAAACCAACACACTGGGCACGTGATGTCCCACTGAGCTTCATACTCCACAAGCTCACATTCTTTTTAAATTGCTAGAAATTCTTTCGGGGCAGATGTCTTCTCCAGTTTTATTTGCATGTTTTGCACATCTAATAAATAATATACACATCCCCAGGAAGTTGGAGGAGATAGATGAGTTTATTTTATTTATTTATTTATTTATTTTATCTTTAAAGACAAGATAGGGACTGGAGAGATAGCTAAGTTGGTAAAGTATTTGCCACCAAGTGTGAGGACCCAAGTTTGGTCCCCAGAAGCTACAACTAAAGCTAGATGTGATAACATGCACCTGTAAACCTAGCAGTGAGTAGATAAAGACCTCCAGATCCCTGGGGCTCATTGGTCAACCAGTCCAGCCCACTTGGCAAGCCCTAGGCCAACAAGACCCTTTCTAAAATAATTACATATATGGTAGCTGCAGAAAAAAAGCCAAGGTTGTCCTCTAGCCTCCAAATGAGTATGTTCACATATGCACACATGTGTGCCACACCCACATATACATAAGCAAAAATAAACCAAGGTGGACAGCACCTAACGTTGGCCTCTACATTCCACATGCACACACTTCTCTGCCTACATATACAAACACATATACTCAGGCAGAATATATTCAGCAGCTTAAAATAATATATAAATGCAACCAGTAAAAGCTGTTTAGACAGTAGGATTTTAATGAGCTCTTCTTTTCCACAAGCTTTTATGTTCTCTAACTCTCTGTAGTTCTATTAGTTCTATTGTCTGCCTGGGCAAGGTGCACACTTTTAATACCAGTACTAGGGAAGAAAGCAAATAGATCTCTATGTATTAGAGGCCAGCCTCGTCTATATTAGCAAGTTTCAAGATACCCATGACTACATAGAGACCTTGTCTCAAAAAAACAAACACAACAAAAAAAATGTATTGTCTGTCAACTTTCTACTAGGTATTTCTGTAAACAGAAATATGGCGGTTGGGAAAAGACACAGCCCCATTCTCTGTAGTTTATATAATCTATAAATCCTATCTAGAAATCCTACTCTGTTCTTACAATCAGTAACAAAAAATGGACTTTAAAAAAGTCTTTTTGTTACCTAATTACTACTCAGATTGCATCAAAAATGTTGAAAGTTTATGCTAATAAGGAAGAATGGCTATTAAAGAATAAATGTTCTTTCACTAATACACAGAAGACCTTTAAAAATACAGCTTTGGCCTGGGTAGATGGGATGGCAGTTTCAGGGGATCCAGCAGCCATGCACATGATACACTTATATCCATACAGGCAAAACATTCATACACATAAAAATGTGTACATGCTTACATGTCATCTCCCAGGCCAGCAATATGGTTCTGTGGGTAAAGAAACTTGCCACCAAGCCTGACCTCTCTTCAATCCATGGTACCCACATAGCAGAAGGAGAGAAACAATTCCCACTTTTTGTCCTCTAGCCTTCACACAAACATTGTGGCACACATGTATCAGCACACACAACAAAAATAAATATAATAAAAATGTATCTCCCTCATGTTAAATGATTTCATATAAATGAAGAATTGTTTTTAATATTATCACAAATTTATAATACATAAATATATAAAATATGTAATTTGTTAGCTGTGCATTAAAATTCAGGCTTTTGATGGTTTTTTATCATTAGAATGATTATATGCTGTGCACTGTTCTAAGTAAGCATTTGGTCTTTATTAAATTGACCATCTACTTTAGGAGTAAATTTAAAAAACAAAAAACAATTGTTTAGCAATGAACTGAGGCCTGGGGGAGATTATATAACTTGGTGGAAGACACTGTGCTACTTACTGGCAGGATCTGGATTTTACGAATATGTGCTCCTAATAGATGACTTAACAGTTGAGAGCCCTTGGTCCTCTTAAAGGAGGTAGGGGACACCTCGCAATTGTCTGTAAGTCCAGATTTAGGGAGTATGAAGCCGTTATCTGGAGAATTAGAGCACACATAGTGTGCATATACATATACTCATGCACATAAAATAAATTATCTTTAAAACAAGAATTGTTCTTTTAAACGGTACAGTATTTTGCCTCAGAGAAATTGACAAATTATAAAATTCTTTTGGTGACTAAAAGAAAAAAAGTGAAAGAAGCCAGTAGTTTTGTGTAGAGAAAGCATAGGATATTATTGAATAATTACTGAATAATAGAGCCAGGTCTCCTTTTTCTCCTTTAAGTGATGCATTTTTATATATTTTATTAAATTGTTCAAAGTTAACTTATAACTGTCTTTTAAAAAAATATTCTAACTCCTTTATTTTCCTCTATAGCTTGACTCATGGTATGTCATTTTAAATGGCACTGTAGAAATTAGTCATCCAGATGGGAAAATTGAAAATCTCTTCATGGGAAATAGTTTTGGAATTGTTCCCACTCTGGATAAGCAGTACATGCGAGGAGTTGTCAGAACCAGAGTCGATGACTGTCAGGTAAGCCTGCTCTGCTCCATGCTCTCTCCTCCTCTGAGACTGGAAATGGCAGAGCTGCTTTTCTTTTTCTTGCTCGAAATAAAACAGCATTAGTTGAGAATTAGGATTTTTGATGGCCTGCAGTTTACAAGAGAAAGTAAATTTTATATCTCTCTCAAATTTTGTTGAATTGAGCATAGTATAAATTTTTAAGAGAATGTTTCAAATAAATGTTGATTTGTTTGAACATTCAGACTTATTATCCAGTTCAGGCTCTTTCTGTTTTCAAAAAAGGAAGGAAATAGGAACTTGTGAGTTGTTTGTTTCTAACTTACTCCTGCTTCATGATTTCTTTGCATAGTGTCTGTTTGAGAGAAGTGGATGTTCACTTCTCCTTTTAAAGCAGAATTCAGAAGATTCCACTTTGGTTTCTCTCTGTGTAAATTGTTTACCCGATTTTTATTTAGGGTTAAACAAATTGAATGAGAAAGAGCTGATGCCGCTTGATTTCTTGCCATTGTGCTCTGCCTTGGTGCATAGTGATGTGTTTATGTACTATAGGTTCATTAACTGTCCCCATGTTGTTCTTGGACAGTTTGTCTGCATAGCCCAACAGGACTATTGGAGAATTTTAAATCATGTGGAAAAAAATACCCATAAAGTTGAGGAAGAGGGGGAAATTGTCATGGTCCATGAGCATCGTGAACTAGACCGGAGTGGAACCAGGAAAGGACACATTGTAATCAAGGTGGGTGTTTTTACTTCTTGTTCTAGAAACTTCATTCAGATCTTTCATCTTGCTTTAAAAATAGGCTTTAGACAACTGTTTTGAGTCAGTGTATTGATATTTAACTGGTTCTTACACACCTGAATGATAAAAAATAATTATTATCATTTAATATTCAAATTGATATAATATTATTTTAGATTATACTGGTCAAATCTTTTTCTTAAATATGTAAGCCCTTGATAGTGGGTGTTGGTCTTACGAAAAGAAAGCAAGCAATTTTAGTGGGGAGACAGGAACAGGAAATTTAAAGACTAGCCACAAAGACACACAGAGTCCACAGTGAAGATGTGGAGCTCTTGTTAGGTTGAAATTATCTGTGGCTTCTCTGAACCTTTTTTTTTTTTTTAAATCGAAAATGGAAGAGATACAGGAAGTAAAGTTATGACTGAGTGAGGGAAATCTGGAGGTTTTGTATAATTATACTCAAAGCAGCAACCTCTGTATTCCCTTCTCTACATCTCCTATATTCTTTGTTGTTCTTTGTTGTTCTTGTCTCTATGAAGACCCCTAGATATAAAGTAAATCAAGAATAACTGAAACTAAAATACACATTTCTTTTTTTAAGCTAGCTTTATTTGTAAAATATGTCATTATTAATTGGCAAATGGACAACTTAATAGCATAGAGAAGAAATACAAGTGATGCGATATCAGTTCTTTCCTGGGAATTGAATTCTTAGAGCTGTCTCTTAATATAACTTTTGTGTGCAGAAAAGGTGAGTATGGCTAGGTATGGTAGTTGCACACCTGTAATCATTCCCACACTAAGAAGATAGAGGCAAGAGGCTACTGAGTCCAAGACTAGCTTCAGCTATATGTAAAGTAAGTTCAAGGCCATATTCAGCTATATGAAACTGTTTTTAAAAAAAAAAAAAAAAAAAAAAGGAAGAAGAAGAAGAAGAGAGAGAGAAAGACAGGCAGACAGACATATAAATAGAATATATAGGCTAATTTTGTCTTTGGCAAAGACCCCTATATTTTAATAATTTAAAACTTATAGAAAAGTTTAAGAACTAGAGTAGGGAGACGGCTCAGTTTAGTTTGTTAGGGCTTGTTAAGACAAATGCAAATATAGGTACCTGAGTCTGTCATAACTCATGTCAAAAATCTGGGCACATTGGTGTACACCTATAATTGAAGCATTGGGGAAGCAGAGATGAAAGGATCCCATTATCTTGGTGACCAAGCAGCCTGGCTGAATTCATGAGCTCTGGGTTTGGTGTGAGGCCCTGTCTTAAAACATGGTGGAGAATATTTGAAGAAGACCTTTGGCCCACACATACCCTTGCACACATGAACAAAAAGGAAAGTTTCAAGAACAATACAGAAAACTCTGTAAGTCAGGTTTCCCCCACTTTTAATATTGCGTTGTATTTGCCCCCTTTTCATCACTTTTCTTTTGAATTGTTTGAAATATTTTACAAATACAATGTCTCACCACTCCTAAAGCAAGCGTACTCCTACATAAACACTATAGAATTCTCCAATTATGGAAGGACACATTGTTAAGATAATACAGTCAACTTAAAGTCCCTAGTAAATATTCAGCAGTGCTTCCAGTAGTTTCTTTCTTGTTTGGATTCTCATCTAAGAACATAGTTGTATTTCATTGTCATATCACTTTGCTCCACTAGAGTGCTTGGTCGTCTTTTGTCATTCATATCCCCAGCAGACTTAAAGAATCCATGTGTTATATCCTGTCACGTTTACCCATGGCCAAACTACACTCAGGCTTTTCAAAAAGGATTTTCACTATGCTTTGTGTGTTTGGTGCAGTGATGACACTTTCCTCTGGGGAAGCTAACATTGATGACCTGTGTCCATATGCAAGGGTTTTTGTTTTGTTTTGTTTTTCTGTGAGGTCGCCATTTGTGACATTTCATAATTGATGAGTATCTGATGAAGAGATGTTCTGAAATGGCTATCAGCACGCTGTCTCTAGTTTGTGGATAGTAACAACTAGGTGCAAACCTCTTCCCGCCTATTTTTTATTATTGTTGACAAATCCTGCTGAAAACACTGTTTTACTGATACTATAATTTTCCTTATAAAACCTGATTGTCATTCTTAAATTTATGTTTGATATGGACTTAGTGTCATACTCCCTTGCCATCAGCATTATTCTGATGCTCTACAGGTTGACTCTTGTGTTCTTTTGAAATGCCCTCATTCTTTGAGCATTTTTTAGTTTTCTGACAATCAGTAAGGATTATCATGAACTTTTTTTGTTCCTACTCTGAAATCAGCCATTTCTTCAGAAAGTTCTTGATCTTTCCAGTAGAAAATCGCATTTATAAGCCAGGATCTGGAAATTTACTGTATTGTCTATTTACAGCCCCTCATGAGTCAGAGCTAGAAAACCAGGTATTTATGTTCACTATCAGTGTACGTCTACAACTCCCTCTGTCTGCATTGTGCAACCATGAGTTTATATGATACTTAACAGGTCTAAAACTATCATACAGGCTTTTTTTCTAATGTTTTACTTCCATATTTATTAATTCTTCTCTTGCTTATTTGCTGGTTTTAACCAGTCTCTACCATGCCAGAATAACAGTGCCAACCATGTCTTTTTCCTTTCTCCAGGTGAAGAATATCCATAGTGTGATTCTCTCTTCAAGTGTCAGACTTTCTTGGTTGCTAGGGTAGACATTGGAGACATACTTTTACATGATATTGGCCTCTTCAAATTTTTGAATGTATAACCCAGAATCTATAGGAACTCTTATCTACCAGTTTAGATAAACAGGATAGTGTTCTTCCTTTAAAGTCGACCAGTTACCACATTCACTATGTATACCCTAAGACCACATAAAAGTTTCCTAGACCATGATTAGCCTGAATAACAAATCCATTTTGATAATCTTAGCCTTAGTATTTTTGAGAGTAAGAAACAAAGAGGAATAACTTACAGTCTCTATGCCTTAAGTTAGTTATATGACATCTTTCTTACTCCTGAGTACCTTCAGGGAACGTGATTTATATGCCCTGTTAGTATTAGGTGCCCTTGGGGAATTAAAAACTCTGAGATAACAGCATTGTCAGTATTAATGTTTGTTTACTATATAGATATTGGGATTAATTATTTGTATGGTTGCAGCAGATTGGAGTTTGAACTTAAGGGCCATGATTAGATTTTTTAATTTTATTTTATGTATATTAATTAGTGTTTTGTTTGCATGTGTGTCTGTGCACCATGTATGTGTCGCCATATCTACAGAGGTCAGAAAGGGATCACCTGGAATTAGAGTTAGAGATGGTGTGAGCTACCATGTGGGTTCTAGGAACCAAGCCCAAGTGCTCTTCATCACTGCGTCTTCTCTCCAGGCCCCACAGTTGCTTTTTATATCCAGCTGAATATTTGTTTTCTTTTTATGTATGTTCTGAAAAGGTAGCAGAGCAGGCTTGCAAAGGCAGTATAGTTGGTAAAGTACTTACATTGCAAACATGAGGACCTAAGTTTGATTCTCAGAACTTAAGAGGTTGGAGAGATGAGTCAGTTGGTAAAGTGTTTGCTGTGCAAGCACAAGACTCTTATTTCAGGTTTCTTTAAAAAGACTAGTATGATGACAAGCAACTGTAATTCTTACATTGAGAAGGCAGAAACAAAGGTTCTTGGCTCTTTCTAGCCATTGGTGAGCCCCACCAAAAAAAATTTTTTTTCTCAAAAAAAATGTGTGTGTGTGTGTGTGTGTGTGTGTGTGTGTGTGTGTGTGTGTGTGTTAGAGAGCATTTGAGGAAGACACTGGTGTAATTCTCTGATCTAAATCTCACCCTTCCAACCCTCCAAAGAGCCAGGCATGATGGCTTTTGCTTGTAAGGCACCCAGGCCCATGAGACTCTGTCTCAAAAAAATAAAAGAAAGTTCTTGAGGAACAAGAGGTTGTCTTCTGACCTCCACATGATACATACACCAAAAATTAATTAATTAGAAGATCTGCAAAGTCTAATAAATTTTTAACATTGGTTCAGAAACTCAATAGGAAGTGTGTGTGTGTGTGTGTGTGTGTGTGTGTGTGTGTACATGCACACACATGTGAATTTTGAGGTAGATAAGCATTTAAAATCTTGAATGTACAAACCATATGGGATTTATTTAGTCATTTCACACACAGCAAAGCAGGAAGACTAGAAGAGTAAATACCTGTATATTATTCTGTAGCCTGGGAAGAAGAATTGATTTGGATTAAAAGTGGAAGAAAGCGTGCTTGCTTGCTTGCTTGCTTGCTTGCATGCTTTATTTCTGTTTGTTTCCTTTGCCTTGGACAGTCATTTCATGCCGTATTGTAGCAGAAGTAATAGTAACAGCCCATACTAGGAATAAGTCAGTACATTTCTTAGGTCCTATGATGGTGAAATGCCAGTAGAAAGAAGCACAGCTGAACAGATGCTGACCCCTCGACCGTATCTCAACTCTAAGCCTCTGGTTGCTACCAAATTATAATCTGAAGACTACATAAGGAGAATAATGGGAGATAATGTGACACCTTGAATTTTGTTTTTTCTTAATCTTTTCTTTCCTTGGATTTTTAGGCAACACCTGAGCGTCTCATCATGCATTTGATAGAAGAACATTCTATTGTGGACCCAACATATATAGAAGATTTCCTGTTAACTTATAGGACATTTCTTGAAACTCCTTTGGATGTTGGGATCAAGCTTTTGGAATGGTTTAAAATTGACAGCTTAAGAGATAAGGTTGGTTTATAAATATAAAAGACAGCTTTAACCTTTAAATTTTATTAATAGGCACTTTTGCACTTAATAGATAAAGTAGGGGTTTTGTTGTTTTTTATGGAAAAAAATAAGTTTACCTGAATAATTTAGTGTGTCAGTGTAGACATGTGTTTGGTCATTTCCTAACAAACTAACCTTGAGAAAAGCAGATACAAGCTACAGAAATCAGAAACTGAGGTAAGACGGTGATACAGCTAGTTGTAAATTCAGAAACCATGGTAGTAGTTTGTGCAGATAGATAAAACATGAAGCTGGTTAGTGAGTTTTAAGTAATACTCCACAAATGAACTTTTCAAGAAGATGAGTTGCTTGTAAGTCTCAGGATAAGACCATCCAAACCTTTCTGAGTTAGAGACTCTATAATCATCTAAAAAATTTGTCAGCACTTAGTTTCTTTCCCATAATGTTTGGTATGGGAAATGTGTTATTGGGTTGTTTTTTGCACTGAGCATTGTTATTTTTGATTGATGATTTTAGCTTATTTTATGGGACATCTATACATTCAGTGGAAACACGCCTCATCATATTGGTTGGGAAAAAATTGTTTTTAGAAAGTAAAAGCAGGGGTCATTTTTTCCTGAATTACATGTTAGAGCTAATAAATCATATATGAGAAAACTGTGAATTCTATTATTTAGGAGACTAGGCACTCCAAAACTACAGCCCTCACTTCCCCCTCACTATCCCCCTTGTTTTAGAATTAGACAGAAGTACTTTAGCCCTGGAGAAAATAAAAGTGTATTTAGGAAAAGAACCAAAACAATATTTAGAAATAGATATATTTATGTAAAAGCATAAATTGGACCCTTTCATACACCATATCCAAAAATTCATTCAAAAGAGATCATTCAGAAACCTAAACATGGGAACCAACATTAGTAGCTGTACGAGGACATACACACATGCCTACAGTTCATCAACCAACTGACCAGTGTTGTAGGTTTGAGACCAGCAGTATTCAGCAGATTCAGTGGGTAGACACCTGCTGTACAATTCTAACAGCTTGAAGACCTGAGTTCAAACTCCAGTACACACATACACATGAAAAGGGAGAACCAGCTCCACAAAGTTGTCCTCTGACCTTAACATATATCATGGTATATGTACCCCACACACGTCATGAACCTCTATAGTAGTAATAATTGAAAACATTTTTAAGAACCAAAACTATAATGCCTTTAGACTAATTGACTTTAGTTTTGCAGATATAACATTGAAAGCACAAGCAAAAAAAGAAAAGAAAAAAGACAGATAAGCAGAACTTCTAATATTAAAATCTTTTTTCTGTATCAAAAAGCTCTATCAAGAAATAGAGGATAGGGAGATGGCTCAGAGATTAAAACACTCTGCTGGGCAAGGATAAGGATGGGAGTCTGGATCTCCAGAACCCATGCAAAGTCCAGGTAAGCACTGCAACCAATCTATAATCTAAGCCTCAAAAGGTGGAGATGGGGCTTTCTCAGTTCAAGCTAGCTTGCAAGAGTAGTCATATCAGCAAGCTCCGGATTTGATTGAGAGACCCTGACTCAGTGAATAAGAAAGAGAAGTGATAGAAGATGATTCCCAACATCAACTTCAGACTTGCACATGTATACCCCGTACACATATATGAAAATGGAAAAGGCCAAAAAATGTATGAAACACCATACAGATTTACAAATGTGATAAGGATCTACTAACCAGAATAAAGAACTCTTAAAACTGAAGGACAGAAATACAAGCAACATGACTGACTGGAAAATGAACAAATGAACAAATGACCTGTCTAAAGAAGATTCATAAATGGAGATGTTTACTCTCATTGCACATATGAAAGTGCATTCAAAACCAAATGAAGTGTACTACTTTTTACCTACTAAGATGGCTTTTTTAATAGGAGAAAGTAAACACTCTTGGGGATATAAGGAATGGACACATACACAATATCGTAGATGGTAATATAAACTGTTGTACTATGGAAAACAATTTAGCAGCTCTCTAAAAGGCTGAACACAGAACAGGCATGTAACCCAAAAATTTTTCTGCTAAATATGTACCCAAAGAAAGAAAACTAAGACACAAATATTCATAGAACTATTATTGATAATAGTTAGAGGGTGGGAACAACCCAAAATCATCAGGGATAAATGAATCATGTATGGCAGTAAATAAAATATGCATGAAATTGAAGTGCTAAGTGAAAAAAGTCATAAATGACTATATGTTACATGAATGTGTATATGAAATATCTAAAGTAGGAAAAATCCACAGAGACAGAAAAGCAGATCAGGAGTAACTTTCAGGGGCAAAAGGGTGCAGAATGAGAACACGCTAATTTAATTAATGAATATGGATTTTGCTTTGGAGGTAATAAAGCAGTGGTTCTCAGCCATCCTAATACTGGGACCCTTTAATACAGTTCCTCATGTTGTGACCCTAACCATAAAATTATTTCTGTTGCTTATCCCTAACTGTAATTATGCTGCACTTCCAAATCATAATGTAAATGTTTTTGGAGATAGAGAGATGCCAAAGGGGCCATGACCCACAGATTGAGAACAGCTGTGATAAAGAATGTTCTAGAACTTTATATAATGGGTGTGTAACGTTGGATGTACTAAATCCCACCAAAGTGTGTGTTTTAGACTGCTTAAAATGGTGACATTATAGATATTCTGTCACCAATTTTGGAGTATGAATCATTGCTGACTTTATTAAGCACACTATTCAAATCCACTTACATCGTTAGTTTTATGGTGGGAGTGGGTTATCTGTGTGTATACAGGTCCGAGTACCACATGAGCATCCTCTTGTTCCCTGCATTATTTTTTTTGAGACAAGGTCTCAAGCTGGACTAGGAACCACCAGCTGGGAGCTCCCTGGATTATCCTGTCTCCATCTCCAAAGACTGGACTTACCACTCACCATACCCTGGTTTGTACACAAGTGCTAAGGATCTGAATTACTTTACACACTGAGCCCTTTCTTCTAGCTCCATGTTCCTTGTTTTTTTTTGTTTTGTTTTGTTTTTGTTTTTTTTTTTGTTTTTGTTTTTTTTTTGTTTTTTTTTTGTTTTTTTACTTAACCTATGGAACAAAATAACTCAACACTTTGAGAAATTGACAATATTTAGTGACTTTTTTTTAGATCTGTTTTTTGGTCAAGTACATTTTTAACTCTTTTAATGTTTGAAATGACTGCCTGCACTTACAAGATACAAGAGCTTGTGTTTAAGACACTATGTGAAATACACATCTTAGTTTGTGTCTTCTTGCTGAACCAAAGGAAACATGCTGAGATTAAACTGCCTCTATGTTAGAACAAAGTAAGCTCAAGAGTAGCCAGACAGACAGAAGAGTACTGCATAACCACATGCTTTCTCCTGTTTCCACAGGTGACCCGGATTGTACTCTTATGGGTAAATAATCATTTTAATGATTTTGAAGGTGATCCTGCTATGACTCGCTTTCTAGAAGAATTTGAAAAAAATTTGGAAGATACAGTAAGGCTCAAAAAAATTTATTGTTTTCATAATTCAGTGTTCTCCCTACTCCCTCAGCAAGAACAGCAACTCAGAACAAGTTCTATCTTCTCCCATATCTGTTGTAGGATAAGAATTTGTCAACAACAAAAAAAAGAAAAACATGTTCCTTTTATGCTCATTTTTGTTTTGGAATTAGCCTCTTGTTTGAATGTGCACTTGGACAGGTTACATAAGCTTTATGCCTTAGATCTCAGTAGAAAATGGTAATCTCCAATTTGGGGAGATTGTGAAGACTCTAGTGAGGTAAACCTGAAAACAGACTGGCACAGAGAAACTGCTTAACAAGTGGGTTGAGTTGAGCCCAGAAGGAACAAAGTGGTGCCCTCATCCCTTTTTACCCTTAGTTCCTGTAGCATATCTGCTCTGTGCAGAATGAGGAAGCATGAACAGAGATTGGGGAACTTGACTGATGGACACGCTAACATCATTTAGCTCTTAAAATGCCAATGTGTAGCTATTTAAAAGACATTGGAAATCGAGGTTGAGTCATGGATTGCCCCACCCCCATTCATTGAAATCTTCCACTCAAAAGATACTATGTACAAGTGTAGAATTTGATCACTGCCCTGGAAGAAAAAAATGTATAGCTTTTTATTAGAGCCATATCATGTTCAGAAACACATTATATTACCTGTTTGAGAATCACTGAATATTAAACTAGAGATAGAACTTCTAGAATATTATTGAGTTTAAAAAGGAGTTAAATATTTTTTGAAGAAGTGGAAACGTGGACGTGTCTGAATATGAGCAATAGGAAGTTATTCCATTTTTATAATAGAATTTTAGAAGATCCTATTTTTTTTAACAGCTAGGAGGCATACAAGACAATATACTAAATTCAGAAGATTCTGGATAACCTTTCATTATCAAAAAGTCTTTTAAAACCCTGTTGAGAAATTTTATTGAGTGCTCTAGGGTGGAAGTACCCTCTCCCATCTTGTTTACCTCACTCACAAGTTCTGTAGTTTGTGTTTTTTAATTCTAATCCTAACCATTGTAGAATATTTTAAGCCCTGTAAGAATAGGTACATACATATACACTTTAGTCTTTCCTGCTTCACAGAAAATGAATGGTCACCTCAGATTATTGAATATTGCCTGTGCTGCAAAGGCTAAGTGGAGGCAAGTTGTACTGCAGAAAGCATCCCGTGAGTCCCCGCTGCACTTTAGCCTTACTGGAGGCAGTGAGAAGGGATTTGGTGTCTTTGTTGAAGAAGTGGAACCTTGTAGCAAAGCTGCTGATGTAGGACTGAAACGGGGTGATCAGGTAAGTATATAATCCCACTCTTAAATAAGAACTTTGATAAATAATACATCTGTTACTTTTGCCTCTTTTGGGGGAGGGTATTTTTGAGAGCTTTCAAATTAATTAAATTAGTACCTTGGAATGCACCAAATTTTCCTTTAGACTATTTGACTAAAATCTGTATAAACATGCATAAGTAGTGTTTTCATCTTGTGAACTAGACATGATTAGAATTTTTTTCACTTACAAATTATCATATATATTTTATTATATTTAGTATATGTGTGTGTTCTTATTCACACATATGAGTCATGATGTATGTGTGGATATCTGAGAAGTCAGATCTCTTTTTTTACCATATGGGTCCTGGGGATCAAATTCAAGCTTGGTGGCAAGCAACTTTACCCACTCAGCCATCTCTCCAGTCCCTGTTTTATTTTTCCCCTCCCCATCTTTATGTGTATGTGCATTTTGCTTGAATGTCTGTGCATCATACGCTTGCCTGGAACCAGCAGAGGTCAGAACAAAGTATAGGATCACCTAAAATTTGAGTTACGGATGATTGGGAGGCACCATGGGTATGAAAACTGAACCTGCATTCTCTGTAAGAGCAGTTCTTGCTCTTGACTACTGGGCCATATCCTTTAGGATCCCAAAGAAAATAATCTTTTAAAATACATATAACTCAAGATTTGAAAATTAAGCAGTACAGGGGAAAGAATGATAGTCCAGTTTCTAATCATTGTTACATATGGTATGATTCATTCAAATTCTATTTTAGTTTTTCTACTCTTAAGCTTTTAAGATTATAAATTTGACTAATATTATTTTTGTCTTAATTTGTATTTTTAAAATATTTTCAAGATAATGGAAGTCAATGGACAAAACTTTGAGAATATTACATTTGCTAAAGCCCTTGAAATTTTGAGGAATAATACTCATCTTGCACTTACTGTGAAGACCAACATTTTTGGTAAGTTTTGTTGTAAAAGCTACTGAGGTAAGGTTTTGTATTTTGTGTAATAGAAAAGCTAAAAGTCATTTCAATGAGGTTGATGATAGTAAAATATTAACTTTTGTGAAGATTATTAGGATTTTATAATCTATAATTTTTATATAATCTAAATTTCATGGAAATAGTAGTAATCCTAAACCTAAGGAAACAGGGGTACAGCGTCCGTCCTGTGTACAGTATCTCATTCCTGTTGTGTACAGTACGGAGTACAATAGGAAAACCTAGATGGCTTTAATAAAGCTTGTAAGTCATAGCTGTCTTTTTTCTACTCCTGACCTACAAACCTAGCTTTCTACAGTGACTCAAATGCCAGATTAGTTGTTTTATCAAAGAAGTTGAATGAAACATTGAAATACATGAGTGAGATTTCTAAACAGCATGTCCTTCCTTTCTGTGTAGAAATGTTTATAGTAGCTACGCTATGTTCTTCAATTCTGTGGTATGAGAGGCTGGGCCCAGTGTTTTACACATGGTGCCCGAGTGCCCTATAGCTGACATACATCTGTATTTTTTTATATTTATATTGGAATAAAATAGGTGTTAAGCTTGTGCTTTTCACCAAATGTGCCATTCATTTGTTTTTGTAATTTTTAAGATTCAGTGTCGTTTGCTTTAGACATTTTTATGATTTATTATTTATCATTTGCTTTAGACTCTATTGAATTTTGGCTAAAATCATGAGAATGATAGCCATAAATCCAGAATAGCAACTAAAAATCAAAGACCACGTGGGAGTTTTTACAAGATAGGGAAGAAAATCCCTTAAGGTTGATTAGATTGCAATTAAAATGACAGTAAAATCCTAGTAATATGCCTTTCAGAAGGAAATGGAGTGCTTGGGGTTTTAGGGGAAACAAAGATGACTCTCTTGGTGCTGAAGAGATGGTTCATTGGTTAAAAGCACTTGGTATTCTTCCAGAGGACCCAAGTTCTGTTTCCGTCACCCACGTCAGATAACATCCACCTGCAGATGCAGGTTCAAGGGATCTGGTGCCCTCTTCTGAGCTCAGCAGGCACTTGCACACACCTCAGACACTTATATGTACACAGAAGTAAAAAAAATAGATCTCATTTTTAATCCCATTTTCATATGCTTTCATCGTGGCAGTATAGCCTTTCTTGTCTTCCTTCCCTACAAGATGGGAAAAAATATTTGTCAGTTCTTCTGACAGAAGCTTAATATCCAGATTATATAAAGATCTCAAAAACCTGGTATGATGGAGGCAGGAGAATTAAGACTTCAAGGCTAGCCCAAGCTACCTAAGACCCTATCTCCAAAGAATAAGAAAGGAGGAAAGGAGAGCACTTGGAGGTTGGAGCAGGATTGAAAGTTCAAGGCCTGGCTGAGTTCTATAATGAAATGCTGTCTTTTTTTTTTTTTTTTTTTTAAAAAAGAATGGGGCTGGAGAGATGGCTCAGTGGTTAAGAGCACTGACTGCTCTTCCAGAGGTCCTGAGTTCAATTCCCAACAACCACATGGTAGCTCACAAACATCTGTAATGGGATCAGACACCCTCTTCTGGTGTGTCTGAAGAAAGCTGTAATTGTACTCATATACATAAAATAAATAAACAAATCTTTTTTAAAAAATGAAAAAATAATCTTATATTTTTTAGTGAGCAAATTATCTAAACAGACACTTGTCAAAAGAAAAAGCAGACATTAATATTTAAGAAAGTATTAGTATTTAACATTTAAGCAATTTAATATTCAACAAATATTTAAGAAAGTACTCAATATTATTAACCACCAGAAAACTACAAATCTAGGCCACAGTCATCTTCTGTCTTAAATAACTTTAAACAAAGAAGAAAAAGTATAGCAGATGTTGATAAGGATGTGTAGAAAAGGCACTCTCTACACTCTGGTGGCAGTGTAACTGAGCATGACTACTGTGGAGAAGACAAGTTCCTCGTATGGCTAAACAGTACTTGTGCATGAGGGTGGTGTCTACCTCCTTAGCAGAGAGCCACAAGAAATGACGTCAGAAATCTAAGAAATACCTGCATGTTGTTTATTGCTACTCTCACAAATCACTAAAATTAGGAATCAGACTGAAGCCCATTAGTAGCTAAAAGGATGGTATGTAATATTGAAGAGTGTTAAGCCACAAAAGAGGTCAAATCCTGACACTTGGCCAAAGTGGATGGAGCTGGAAGATGTTAAACTAAACTAGTCCAGTCTGGCACACAAAGGTCAATAGGGCATGTTCTTTATTCTGGGGCAACAAAAGGAGTATTGACCAGAAACAGGCTAAAGATTATTAGAGACTAAGAAAGGGATGACAGAGAGTGCAAACATGGACAAACAGTGGTTGGGGATATGATAATGAATGTTACATGAATGCATTGCATACATCCTGATCTCTGTAAGTATGTACAGGTAGTTTTCTTAACAAGCCCAGTGGAGTCTCATGTAATCCCAACACTTGGGAGGCTGAGGCAGGGAGATAACTGAGATCAAGCCCAGGTTGTAAAGCAAAATCCTGTGTCAGAACAGCAGAAGAAAGTAAGAGAGGAAAGAAAAGTGAAGGAAGGAAAAGAACAAAGCACAGCAGCCCCTGGGCTGGGCTGCAGCTCAGTCATGGTAGAGCTGGATGAGACAGGCAGTCTCTTGTGGAGTACAGGTTTTTCACACATGCTGCCAGCCTGTTTCATCTGTTTTTCCCAGTAACTTCATCTTATCACTTTAGGGATCTAACAGATGATTTTAAAATGAGTGTTAGCCTGAGAAAGTGGTGATGATGATGTTTATCCTTAAAATGTGTTGGTATAAAACTTTTAACGAGTAGAGGGAAATGATGAGTTTGTTTATGTCCACAGTGTTCAAAGAATTGCTCAGTAGGACTGAACAGGAGAAATCGGGTATTCCTCATATTCCCAAAATTGCTGAAAAAAAAAGTAATCGCCATTCAATTCAAGATGTCCCAGGAGATATTGAGCAGGCACCACAGGAGAAAGGAAATAAGAAAATTAAAGCAAATACCGTTTCAGGTGGAAGAAACAAAATCAGGAAAATTTTGGATAAAACACGATTTAGTATCTTGCCTCCAAAACTATTTAGGTAGGTAATGCAAATATATTGTGTGGGGATTGTAATGTTGACTGAAGTTTTTATTGTAGAGAAAAGAGATCTGTTTGTTTTATTCTTCATAAAATCTTCAACTTATACATGAGTAAAATAAAAAGTTCTCCACATTATCTCTGTGGATTTATCACTGTCTGGTAGCTTTTAATGTTGTGAATTCTAGAGATTATTTCAGGTGGTGTATTTTTCTATCTTGAGTCCAGTTTCAATTTACTGGATCTATAAATTTATACATCTCTAAGTCTTGAGGCACATTCATTGCTAGTAAATTTTTTTTGTTTTTAAATATCATTTTTATTGCTGGTATTACTTACTTTCTCCTGAATACTAATGGTGAAGTTTTTGATATTTAGGTTTTTTAAGATTGTCTTTCTATGTGTATATCAGATGTTGGCAGGAACTCAAGAACTTCTGCCACAGCCTTCAGACTTCTGGGCATATATTCACCATGCCCAGTTTAAATCTGTTTTTTGTTTCAAACATGATATATCTCCAAAATTAAGTAAAAGGATTTTTTATGCAAATTGGGGTTTGTAAAATGATCATTGAATCATTCATTGAAGTGTTATGCTTAAGAATAACTCCAGGATATATATTACCAATTTTCTAAACCAATTACAAAATGCTAAGCAAGTACAGTACATAAAATAAAGGGTGTATTCAGTACTTGGTGAATCAGTTAAGATAATGAATTAGTCACTAGCAAAAAGGTGTATCTAAGAAAAACACATATGCAGTCTTTTGTTTTTAATCAGTATTTTAAAAATCTTATGCTAGGAAAATGGCTCAGTAGGTAGAGTCCTGGCCACTCAGGCATAATGACCTAAGTTCAGACCCCACATCCACATTATAATAAACTAGGTACACTAGCTACTCTGTGTAATTTCAGCTGTCAGGGGCAGGGACGGCCAGATCCCTGAGGCTTCATAGCCATCCAGTCTTGTAGCATTAGTAAGCTCTGCTTCCAGAGATTTTCTGTCACCTGCCTGAAAAAAAAAATAAAATAAAATGCAGACATTAAGGAAAATAGCTGATGCCAGCCACCGGCCCCCTACACACATGGACACACACAAACATATGTATGTCCCCATCACACACACACACATCTCAGAGATAAGGAAATATTCATCACAAGTTCTTCTAGCCAGGGAGACAAATTTTCTCTTCAATTAGTCACTCACTTGAGACTTAAATGTGAGATGGCTTTGTTCTAATTCCACGCTAAAGCTCATTGCTCACTCATTTCTGAGTCACTGCTTTCAGTGAGGTGAGTAGGTTATAAAAACTACAACTTTAAAACATCCAAAATATTTACTATGAGTCACTGCTTTCAGTGAGGTGAGTAGGTTATAAAAACCACAACTTTAAAGCATCCAAAATATTTACTATTGTGCATATCAGCAAACACTGACACCAGTGGAGGTTAGGTGAAGAGACCATTAGAGCAATAGCCTACACTGACAAGGTTGGGAAGTGTTTGAAGTCACTGTGGAAAAGGAGAAAAACCTAAGGGCCGGAAAGCACAGAATAGTTCACATAGAGTTCCTTAGCAGGTAATTTCCTGATCTATTTCCAGAAACCCTGATGGCTTGGTCTAGAATATATGCATCATTGCAACTGTTGGTATGGTTATGTTATGTATGATTTAAAACTAGAGACTGTTGTGATTGTAACTCATTAGAGACCCTTTCTGAGCAGCTAAGCCGGTGGCATTATGCATATTCTTTGGAGAGTAGAAGTGGGTTACTGAGCATAGCTATCAGGTTCATAGCAGGAGACACAGAAGTTGTTGTCACCAGTTGAGTATTAAGTCACTAGTTGAGTATTTCCCACATGACAACTTTGAATTGGTACCAAGGAAGAAAAATATATTAGAAATCTATTGTTTAAATTCAGGATGTATTTTTACTTAATTTTTCATTTGTTGAGTTTTTTGCTTTGTGCTACACCTCTCTTGTATGCATGCGGTAGGATATAGAATGTCAGTCACTTCACTCACTAAAAGCCTAAAAGATAAGAGTCCTACAGATTTCTGAGGCCAGTTTGTGAGAATTAGTTATTCATTTATATCTGTTAGACTAACTGTTGTGTTTTTGAGAACATGTATTATTATTATTATTATTATTATTATTATTATTATTATTATTATTATTTTTGACACTCCAACCATTTAAGATGAATTTGGATAATTTTTTCTTGCAGTTTTTGGGAGGCCTTCCCCATGTAAAGCAAGTATTCTTACTCTGCCTTTGAACCAGATCACTAGTTCTTGGCTTTTTTTTTTTTTTTTTTTTTTTTTGAAACAAGATCTCCCCTAAGTAGTTCCATCTGGCATTGAATTCACTATGTAGCCATAGCTAGTCTCAGACTCTTTAAAGGGCTGAACTCTTGCTTCTTCCCAAGTACTAGAAGTACAGGTATACATCACCCACATCCAGTAAAAGATTTTTGTTATTTATTTATTTATTTTTTGTTTATTTTGCAAACAGAAAATGAAATGAGACTATAAACACCCAAAGTCTTCTCCCAGTGAAGTACTTCCTCTAGCAAACCTGCACTAAGCTTCCCTAGATAGCACCGTCAACTGGGAAACAAGTGTTCAAATATTTGAGTCTATACGGAACATACTCATTCAAACCACTACAGAGATTTCCCCTTTCTGACAAGTCCTGAAAATCATTTCTAGGGAAAAACAACACTGTGATATCAGTAGATAATAGGCAGGGAACATGAGTTCAAATGACCCATATATCCAAGGATACAACACCCTTTCTATAGATCTCATGATGATGGTGATAGTAAGGATGATGATAATGATGTCCTGCTGTGTTGCCTATTCTGGCCTCAAACTCATGTGGTCAAGTGATCCTCCTGCTTCAGCCTCACAAAAGCTATAAATACGCCACAAGTCCAAGTATAAGAGATTGGTCAGCTAAATGGTATGTTAGACATGAAAATTAACAGGAAGGACAAATGTTCAGATGTCTGTTTGTTTGGGTTTTTTTTTTTTTTTAATAAAGCACAAATAAATCTTCCCTTTTTTCCCCATGTATCTTCAAACTTTCCTACTAAATATTTCAATTCTTTTAATTAAAATAAAAACTAAGTAATTTTGCCAGGTGGTAGTGGTACACACACACCTTTAATCCCAGCACTCAAGGTGCAGAGGCAGGCAGATCTCTGAGTTTGAGGCCAGCTTGGTCTACAGAGTGGGTTCCAGGATAGCCAGAGCTACACAGAGAAACCCTGTCTCCAAAAAAATAAATAAAATATTAATTAATTCTAATTCTATAATTTATGAATACCTCCTATGTGCCAAAACTCCTTAGCTGAAACATGGAAAACAGATTCTACTTCTCCCACATATCCTCTTAAGAACAGGGCAGCTATTACATTATCTGTGGGAGCAGGAAGAAAAGAATGTTTTCTGTTTTGTTTTGTTTTTTTGTTTTTTTAAAAAAGAAGTATCTACTTTAAATAAAAGTGGACAGTTCTTTTTTTTTCTTTAATTGGATATTTTATTTATATTTCAGATGCCATCCCATTTCCCCTCTCTAGAAAACCCGTATCCTATGCCCCCTTCTTTTTGCTTTTATACAATTTCTTTTAATGTTAATCAAAGGCTTTATAAGTTTGATAATGCTTAATAACAAGGTGCCCATACAATCAGAAGTGTAACCCAATACCCAACCTAGATATATCAGCTATCTTTGACTGGCAGAGACATGCAAACATCTGCCTCTCTGTTCATTTTTTCTCTCTCTCTCTCTCTCTCTCTCTCTCTCTCTCTCTCTCTCTCTCTCTCTCTCTCTCTTTTTCTCATCTCCTAGCTTCTCTCCTTCTCCTCTGCTCCTTATTCCTCTTCTTACTCTTTCCACCATAACTCCTCCTACTTATCACCATTCTTTTTAAAATGATATTTTTCTCTCAAAATACAATTAGAGAATAACTATACCAACTTGTGTCAGTAAGGTGCAAGATAGACCTAATACCCAGACCATCATTTTGTTAACTAAACAGTACCTCTGTCATCTCTCCTAACTAAAAGACTAAGTTCTGAACCTGCCCTTTTTTCTTGGCTTTAGAATGAATGTCAGCTGAAAAGCATCCTCTCAAATCTTTTTTCTCTAAATAAATAGCCAGGATTGGCTATGAGACTAGTAAGTCTTCAACCCCATCAGAAATCCAGAATGACTGAGTTAACTGAAATTATGGGAAGCACAAAGCATAGCTTCTAAAACTTAGCCAATTTATAGAGACCACTGAACACCTGAAAAGCCCCTATACTACAAAACGTTGGCGCATCCGATCTTCAGCCTTCTGGCCTAGGATCATCTGACAGACCTAGTGATACAGAATTATTAAGGGCTGATTACTCTGTCTAGGCAGATATAATCAGTCGACTATTCTGCATGTGTGTCCTTTTCTGGACAGTAATTTGTCTGTAGATGGAAAGAGGCAATTCTTGCCTAGTGGCTGTCTCACCACAATTGGAATAACTCTAAAGATGCTCAATTTCTTCTTAAAATCCAAGACAGGGAAGCTGTCAGGAGCAGACAGGTCTTTAATCAAAATGAACATTAATACAGAAATGTTTGTAACATCGATTCTGTGGACTTCTGACGGTTTAAAAACCAACTATCCATGTAAGGCAATCTGGACTGTTGTCTGTTAACTCCTCTCAGCTATTTCTAAATAAAATATGGAAAACACCCTAACAGTAAACTCAGAGCTGTGAATTTGCTATAGGCTCTTAACTCACAGGCTAACCATCTCAATTCAGTTAAAAAAGTTAAAGAAGGACTGGGTCTAAGCCTTGTATTTCTAAATGTGTTATACAGGCACAATGCCTATGAGAGTAACAATATTCATCTCACTTTTATATCAATAAGAAACTCATACCAGTGAAAACCTTACATTTGAAATCAAAGTAAATTTTGTACCATTTAAGAAATTATAACTTCATCTTAATAACAGTTATACATATTTCTACCAATAGGTTATGGCTATGCAATAAATCCTAGCTAATCCTCCCTGTTTCAACAAAACCACTACTTTTCCCTAGAAAGACAGCTTCATATTAACCACCTCAGTCCCCCAAGCCCAGGGAATAGGGGTGCCAACTCTTCATTAACTTCTTCAAGCTGATTATGGGTGTTGAGATATTAGAAGAGGGGCAGGGGGAAGAGTAAATTGATAAGCCTTTGATGCTGTGTCTTCACTGCATCCAGCTGGAATTCCAGGACATCAGAAGTGTGACCCGGTCTGCTCAGCTTGCTTGATGAGTAGATAACCAAGGCTGAGTATTCTACAATATACAGTTCTCAAACCAAATTATAGTATCAAGATAATTTTCTGTTTGAATTCTGGAATCTAGTCTTCTGGTGGCCTGCCTCTGTCATGTCTAATCCATATAATTGTGGGAGTTTCTATGAGGGTATGCTTCCATCATCCTCCCATTCCTACCTCCCTGTTCTCAAATTTCCCAACACTATAGAATCCAAACTTTCGGGCACCTAGGCCATCCACTTCCACTGATGCCTGGCAAGGCCACCCTCAACTACCTATACAGGTGGAGTCATGAGTCCTTCCCTTTGTGTTCTTTGGCTGGAGATTTTAGAATGGCTACTCAAGCTTGTTTCCTAGGAGCATGTGCTTGAAAAATTGTTTTTTCAGCCTTTTACTCTAAGGTAGAGTCTGTCCTTGTTACCGAGGTGGGCCTCCTGCATGCAGCAAAATGCTGGGTCCCATTTACGCATCCAGTCTGCCAGCCCATGTCCTTTAATTGGAAAATTGAGTGCATTGATGTCAAGAGACACTAAGGAACAGTGATTGTTGCTTCCTGTTGTTATTTCTGTTATTAGAGGTGGAATTATCTTTGTGTGGCTATCTTCTTTTGGATTTGTTGGAAGAGGATTACTTTTTTTCTCTTTCTAGGGTATAATTTTCCTCCTCGTATTGGAGCTTTCCCGCTATTATCTTTTGTAATGCTGGGTTTGTGGAAAGACAGTGTATAAATTTGGTTTTTACATGGAATATCTGTTTCTCCATCAATAGTGATTGAGAGTTTTGCTGGGTATAGTAGCCTGAGCTGGCATTTGTGTTCTCTTAGGGTCTGTATGACATCTATCCAGCATCTTCTAGCTTTTATAGTATCTGGTGAGAAGTCAGGTATAATTCTGATAGGTCTGCCTTTATATGTTACTTGGCCTTTTTCCCTTACTGCATTTACTATTCTTTCTTTGTTTTGTGCATTTGGTGTTTTGATTATTATGAGACGAGAGGTATTTCTTTTCTGGTCTAGTATATTTGGAGTTCTTTGGGCTTCTTATATGTTTATGGGCCTCTCGTTCTTTAAGTTTGGGAAGTTTTCTTCTGTAATTTTGTTGAAGATATTTACTGGCCCTTTAAGTTGGGAATCTTCACTCTCAACTATACCTATTATCCTTAGGTTTGGTCTTCTCATTGTGGCCTGGATTTCCTGGATGTTTTGTGTTAAGAACTTTTTGCATTTTGCATTTTCTTTGACAGTTGTGTCAATATTTTCTCTTTTTTTGGATATTATGTTTATATTTCAGATTTTATCCCCTTACTCCATTTCCCCCACCACCCAGGAACCTTGTATTCCATCCTCCCTCCTCCTGCTTCTATGAGGATGTGCCCCCACCTACCCCCTTCTGCCTTCATGGGACCAAGGATCTCTTCTCCCACCTATGCCCGACAAGGCCATCCTCCCCTACATATACAGATGGAGTCATGGGTCTCTCCCTATGTGCTCCCAGGCTGGCGGTTTAGACCCTGGGGAGCTCTGGTTGGTATTGTTGCTCTCCTCATGGGGCCTTTCAGCTCCTTCAGTCTTCTCTCTAACTTCTCCATTGGGAACCCCTTGATCAGATCAATGGTTAGCTGTGAGCATCTGCCTCTGAATATGTCAGACTCTGGCAGACCTCTAAGGAGACAGCTATATCAGGCTCCTGTCAGCATGTACTTCCTGACATCCACATCAGTGTCTGCCTTTGGTGACTGCACATGGATAGATACCCAGGTAGAATGGTCTTCAGATGGTCCCTCCTTCAGTTTCTGTCCCAAACTTTGTCTCCATATTTGCTCCCTTGAGTATTTTGTTACTCTTTCTAAGTAGGACTGAGGCACACACACTTGGTCTTCCTTCTTCATGAGCTTCATGTAGTCTGTGAGTTGAATTTTGGCTATTTCAAGCTTTGGGGCTAATATCCACTTATCAGTGATTAAATACCATGTGTGTTCTTTTGTGATTGGGTTACCTCACTCAGGATGATATTTTCTAGTTCCATCCATTTACCTAAGAATTTCTTGAATTCATTGTTTTTAATAGCTGAGTAGTACTCCATTCTGTAAATGTATGACCGTTTTTATATCCATTCCTCTGTTGAAGGTCATCTGGGTTCTTTCCAGCTTCTGGCTATTACAAATAAGGCTGCTATGAACATAGTAGAGCATCTTCAGGAATGTTAGAGCTGGGTCCTCAGGTAATGCTATATCCAATTTTCTGAGGAACCACCACACTGATTTCCAGAGTAGTCATACCAGCTTGCAATCCCACCAACAATGGAGGAGTATTCCTCTTTCTCCACAGTGTCAATATTTTTTATGGTATCTTCTGCACCTCAGATTCTCTCTTCTATCTCTTGTATTCTGTTGTCTATGACTCCAGATTTCTTTCCTAGGATATCTTATCTCCAGGGTAGTCTCCCTTTGTGATTTCTTTATTGTTTCTAGTTCTATTTTTATGTCCTGGATGGTTTTGTTCAATTCCTTCACCTGTTTGGTTGTGGTCTCTTGTACTTCTTTAAGAGATTTTTGTGTTTCCTCTTTAAGGGCTTCTACCTATTTACCTGTGTTCTCCTCAAATTCTTTGAGAGTCTTATTTATGTCCTTCTTGAAGTCCTCTATCATCATCATTGGAAGTGATTTTAAATCTGAATCTTGCTTTCCTAGTGATATGGGGAGTTCAGGACTTTCTTGTGTGGGAGAACTAGGTTCTAATGATGCCAAGTACCCTGGGTTGCTGATGCTTATGTTCTTGCACTTGCCTTTCAACATCTGGATCTCCTTAGTGCTCTCTGCCCTGTCTCTGACTGTAGCCTGTCTTTCCTATTATTTTGGTTGTATCAGAACTGTGTTGGATGGGTGTTACTATTGGGGTTAGAGCTGGGGCCCAAGATCTGCTCAGTGCTCTGGGCCAGGAGTGACTTCCTGGGTCCTAGTGGGTCCCAATTACTCCCTCTTTGGGGCAGGTGTTGCTGTATCCTTACCTAAGATACTGCCTGGGTTAGAGCTCCTGGGAGGCCCGCTTCCTCTAGATTCTGTGAGATTGGGGGAAGCAAAAGTGGACAGTTCTTAAATCCCAAACAATTATGTACTTTTAAAGTGGAAAATTGTTCTTAAAAATTAAAATGAGGGCTGGAGAGATGGCTCAGAAGTTGAGTACTGAGTGCTCTTCCAGAGTGAGTTTAATTCCGCAACCACTTGGAGGCTCGCAACCACCTGTAATAAGATCTGGTCCCTTCTTCTGGTATTTAGGTGTACATGCAAATAAAGCAATCATATACGTACATAAAATTAATAAATCTTTAAAAAAATAAAAAAATGAAAATGAAAATAAGTTATCGATGAGAGATTGATCTGGGTATATCTATAACTATTGACAAAAAAGTATGGTTTTCATTAACCTGAGACTATTTCACAGTTCAGGAAATCAAATATCCCTTTTTAAAAAAAATCACTTGCTGGGTGGTGGTGCACACCTTTAATCCCAGCACTTGGGAGGCAGAGGCAGGTGGATTTCTGATTTCGAGGCTAACCTGGTCTACAGAGTGAGTTCCAGGACAGCCAGGGCTACACAGAGAAACTCAGTCTCGAAAAAACAAAAACAAATAAAAAAATCACTCAGCTTTAATTCTTTCTTTACTCACAGTTGCCCAAGTAACATCGCTGTATCTTCCTGAAAATAACTACTTTGTTCTGTGCATCAAGAACTATTTTTCTCTCCAAATATCAGTATATTTTTTATTTGCTTTTAATGTTGGAGTTATTTTGTGGCCTCTTTGGTTTCATAATGAAACTAATTATTTTTATTTCAAACATATTAAATGTTAGGGAACTAATTATTGAGGAATTTTTCAAAAATATCTTATTTCTATTACTGCATCACCTTTCAGGAGACTGTTTTGGTAAGAAATGACATAATTATTTTCAAATAGGCTTTATTCAACTTTTAAGCATGGATTTTTTTTGCAGATTAATTACTTCATTCCTGTCATAGCTTGAATTGTACATGACAGAGTTTTCATGTCTACATGCTCACACTCTAATTACCATAAATTTTAACCTACTTAATATGAGTATGCCTAGATAGTGTTGTATGTGTTGATTATTAAAAAGCAGAATAAATGTTAAGTGGTACATATATAAGTATAACATTAATAGTAAATATTAAGAACCTTTAACATTCTGTGGACTTTGCCTCTATAGTGAATTGCTTTTTAACAAAATAAATCTGACCTAGGGCTGGGGACATGGCTTAATAGGCAGAGTGCTTACCCAGCATCTGAAAGGCTATGTCCTTGATCCCAGGCACCATAGAATACCAGCACTTTGGAGCTGGAAGCAGAAGGATCAGGCATTCAAGGTCATTCTCACTATATAGAATGTTGAAGGTCAGTCAAGGCTATATAAGACCCTGTATCAAAGAACAGTTTTAATTTTAGTTTAGTTGTATTAGTTGAGAGTAGGTCATATCTTTAAGGGTTTTTTTTTTTTTCTTCTTGGATTTGGTTACCTGACCCTATGAATTGAACAATTGGTGTGTTTTCAGAAATCAACTAAAGAAAGACTTATTGCTCAAAAATAGATCTTTACACTTTTTGTGATTAAATACTCAACAGCATTTCTTTTTTCCTCTTAGCTAATCTTAAAATGTTTAATTGTGACAGCAGCAACCAACTTGTAGAGAGCTAGTTTAGAGTAAAAAGGGATTACTCATCAAATAAAGCCTTTGTTTTCATAGGAGTAGATTGATGCTTCTCCTTGAAGATAAATGCTATTGCTTGTATCAGTTGCATTGTTGTGCCTCTACTTCTCAGTGTCAAGTTAAAGTAAATGATCCTCTTCTGTGGGTTTGGATTGTTCATTTGATAAAAGAACTTGACTGTCTTCATAAAGACAAAAATACTGTTTTTCATCTAGTTGAGCTCACTCAGTCCTTGTAGTAGTCCTTCAGCCAGTGGCCAGCTAGAGGAGTTCACCCAAGCCAACCTTATAAGTAGCCTGTCTGCCATCACAATGACTTCCTCCCATGCCACAGCTTCATGCCTTCCTGACTATGCAGCCCTCTTGTCCTGGCCGTCCTTCTGCTCTTGCTATTAACAGTTCACTACTCTCCCATCTTGCTTCATTTCATAGTCTGCCTGTATCCCATACCTTGCTTTAATATATTCTAAATATATTCCATCTCACTCATCTTTTAGGTCGTAGTTTAATCTTTTCCATGATAATAGGTAAGTGTTCTGTGATACTTCTATGTAACAAAAACAGAAGGCTGTGCTGAATAAAATTTAGATGAGAATAGATAAGGAAAGCATTTCAGGACTAATCAGTTTAAGGAAAGAACTCTTATTTTGGTCATTGGTGATGATAGAAATCTTTTCCACTGTGATCTTAAATTCTATACAACAGTTTTATTTTATAATTAAACTAGTATTTGGAAAATACTCAAAGTTTGACGGAAAGTGTTTATATTTTTCTTTACAGTGGCTTTAGAGTGACCTGTGTGTCAGTTCTCAATGTTTTAAAGGAAGAGTATCTTGTCCTAGATAATGGCATTTTAGTTAATATGTGGTTTTGAAACCTTAAAAGAGAACTAACTGTTACTGACTTAAACCATCTTGTGATTATCATGTGTTTGGCGGGGACAGACACTTCCTGTAGTGTGCCCATGTATAGCTCAGTAAATATATTTGAAATTTGAGAATAGCAAATTTCAAGCAGTCCCTAAGCATTCAATTTTTCTGTACCAAAACTGGAAGCAAATTTATTATTTGTGATATAGTAGAATTACTTCTGTTTTATATTTCATTTTAATGTAAATTTCAAAAACATTTCATTGCTGTTTCTTCATTATAAGTACCCTTTTTGTTTACTGAGTTGTTTTAATCTAACTGGTTAAGGCATCACACTGAATTGGTTTTGTTATTGTTAAGCCTTTGTACATAGGATGTCAAATTGTTTGCTATATAAGTACCTTCTAATACTTGAAAGTAATATGTGCCTTTCTTTTGAAGTGACGGAGGCCTGAGTCAGTCACAAGATGACAGTATTGTGGGAACCAGGCACTGTAGGCACAGCCTGGCTATAATGCCAATCCCTGGAACACTCTCGTCCAGCAGCCCAGATCTCTTACAGCCGACCACTAGCATGTTGGACTTTTCCAATCCTACAGGTAATATTTCCATGTAACTTCATATGGCTCAATCACTTGAGCCTTGTGCAGCAAATACTAGGTTAGCCTGCAGTTTTCACCTCTGGTTTTTTTACTTCATGCAAAAAGCTAGTGGGAAAAATGTCTCTTTTTTTTAACCTATGTAGGAGTGGTTACTTCCTTCAAAATTGAAACTTTATAATAAATGAATCTCAGTGATATTTTTTCAGGAATTACTGAGTGGTGGAATGAAAACAGACTCTGAAAAAGAATTAATGCTGATTGTTTTCATATCTCTCAATATTAAAATGTCTTAGTAATTTTCTTGAATCACTGATTTTTTTTCTCTCTCAGCATACGAAGCTAAAATGATTTTTGTTTGTTTGTTAGTTTTGTTGGTTTAGGGGTTGGTCAAGAACTGTTACCAGAGTATAGCATTGTTTTCATTGCTAATGATTTTCAGGATGGAAGATCAAGTTGCTTTCTACATGTCTTGGTGCCCAGAGACATAAAATATCACAGAAATTGTATAATCTAAAATTTTTATTATAAAGAACTGATTATATACCCATCACTTAAAGATGTAAAATAATTTTTAAGAAAAGACAAAATTAAAGACTGAGTATATAATCGAATTCAAAGTAGAGATGGGGAAAATGATCCCTCAGAGTATTTCTGATTCAACTTAAGTTTCAGTTCCAATGCACAGAGGAAGGGGGATCATTCAAATACATTTCAGTGCCAGAAAGAAAATATAGGTGTATTAGTAGTTTCTCTTTTCTTATAGCAACTTAAATAAAAAACCTTAACACAACAGAAAACGTTTGCTGAAGATTATGCTGTACATTATTTTTTGTGATTTTTTTAATAACAACCTAAAACCTCCAGGCTTTAACAAAAACACAGACAAGTGAAAGTAGTTGTATACATTGTTCTCTTCCCTTCCCAACTGAGGCCAGAGTCCTGACACTCAGCAAGCTGATACTGTACATCTTTCTTTCTATAGGGCTGCCAAAATGTAGAACTAATATTTTAGGGAATCATAACTTTGCTTAAGTTCTAGCAGTTGCTATATTAGTGAAGTTTTATCATCAGAAATCATAAATAAATGTACATAAAATGAAATATTTGCTTCAGAAAGAGTAAGCACTAAGGTGTCACAGAGGCAGGAGAGCAGCAGGCTAGGTTCACTTCTATGACATGGAAGAAACATCTGTTCGAGGTTGAGGTGTTTCGGGGTTAAATCTTTTTTATCTCTCTAGCTACCTGTCCTGACAACCTGTTGCTTCACTGTTTCTTGAAAGTGTCATGTGCTTTAAGACTCTGCCTCCATGTGCTTTGCCACCAATAGATTCTCTTCTTATATCCAGTGAGCTGTTTCTTACTTCTCAAGTGCTGAAGCCCAGATTCCTCTGCTGAAAGCAGCATGTTTTCATGACTTCCATGTTTATCATGTTGTAGAATCAAAATCTGTTTCTCTTTGTGTGTATGTGGTCTATAGTGGTACATTTCTGACACTCCATAGAAGATTCACAATATTAAATATGCATGCTTTTTATTAAAGCAATTATTAGAAAGGGCATATAGCTTTATGGGTTTATTGATTTTTACGGCTGTATTGACATTCTAAGCATTTAGTGATGCTGGGGATGAAGACCCAAGTTAAAGAAAGCACTTGCCACCAAATCTGACAATCAGAGTTTGCTCCCTGGGCCCCATGTGGTAGGAACAAGCTAACTCCTGTGTGCCATCTTCTGACCTTCCTATGCATGCATACAGATAAAATAATGAGTAAATAATTAGAAAGTAATGCTGAGGGGATAAAGAAGAACTTCAGTGAAAGAAGAGAAGTGGTTAAAAGAAGATAAAGATATAGGGTAACAAAAAAAAGAGAGAGAGAGAGCTTGAAATGGTTAAAATTTAGACAGTTGTACTGTGGAACTGAGTCAGCCCTGAGGAGCAGGTGGTACTTAGATTGCTCTCAGGTTGGCTTCACAGTTCTGTCATTAAGAATATCTCAAGAGGACTCAGAGATGCTTTTTAAATCTACCGGGAGAAAGTCCCATGTGGGTGAGACTGCAGCATGTACACATGCTAGTGATAAAGCTAGACACACCTGTCAGAGACACTTTAAGACCCCCAGATGAAAGGTGCATCAAATATGTTATCAGGCTTTTTTGGAAAAAGTTATTACGAGTTCCAAATTCAGCCTCTTAGTTTAATAGTAGTACTAGAATTTGCTTTGTGCATGAGCCCTTGGTTGCAGTGACCTGTCATTAGCCAGCATTGACTGGTGTTTGTCAGTAGAGCTCAGCTATGTTGAGTCTGCATGTGTTACTTTCTTATTGGATCAAAGTTGCAATGCAGGCAAAGCTGTAGAATTATTGAATACTTTGATTTGATTGCTGACTTTTTATAATTTTGCTTTATTTTTGCTGCCTACAGCTGTTGGTTTTTACTGTAAGTATCTTGGCATTCTTTTGTCTCTTGTGTGTAGTTTGTTATTTTCAAAACAAATACATGATAGAGGATTCAATGAAATAGGGAGCAGAATTCCACTCGTGAGGTAGTACTCACCAGTAGGAAGCCTTTTAGTTATTTTTCTTGACCACATATGTTTTTCTTTTCATACACAGTCAGAATATACATGCTACTTTACAACTTATGAAAAGTTTTTTTAATTTTTATTTGTGTGTGTGTGTGTGTGTGTGTGTGTGTGTGTGTGTGTGTGTGTGTGTGTTGGTGAACATGTGTCATTGAATGCTTGGGAAGTATTTTTTTAAATCTAGCATAAAGCTTAAAGAATTGAGAGGATGAAATTGGGAATGTGGCTCAGTGGTTTGAGTGCTCGCTTAACATGTAAAAGACCTGAAACTTTTGTGGCTGTCACGGTAGTACAGGTTTGTAATCCCAGGAGTTATTTGATGGATCTGAAATTCAGGATCATCCTTGACTACATGGCAAGTTTGAGGCCAGCCTGGGCTACCCATCTGGAAAAAAAAAAAAAAAAGGAAGAAAAAAGAAAAAATTCAGTGTGGCTAAATGAAATTGGATTCTGATTCTCCACCACCACCACCACCCTAAGTTGACGTACAGAGCTCTTCTGCTTTCTTTTTCATTTAGTAGCAGAAACCCTATCTATCTATCCATCCATCCATCCATCCATCTATGTATTTGATGTAGCAAACTTAATTCTTTCTGCATTCAAAATCTTTAACGATTCTTTAATTGTAGATATTATGCACTTTTTAAAGTAAAACTTTATAGAGAATACAAATGTCTCCATCCCTCAGATTTTGCAGTGAATAATATATTTAGATCTTCTCACAAATTTCATTGAATGCAAACTGTGTGATCTGATCCCCTCGATCCAATTGAGATGTTACACTTCCACTCACCATTTTATTTAACAAAGTCCTTAAATATGTATCTGGATGTAATGTTCTACCAACATTGTTTAAAGATACGATAAAATTCGATCCTGGAAATTTGTGTTTTGCTAAGTCTTTGTATTCATAGGTTCCCATGTTTTATATTTGTATGTTATCACATTTTGAACTTGGTCAGTACTAAGTGCCTAAAAGTAAGTACTCACTATTTGCCCTTGATAGAATAGGACACATAATGACAATTCTTGATCTTCTCTAGTCTCTGTCACCTTGGAGGCATATATGCACATGCCTGGTCACTTCATGGGCCATCCTACTTCTTTGTTACTGTCTTTCCTTGAGTCACGTCCTGCTCTCTGGAATATTAGTTAACTCCTCAGGTCAGAGGCTGGTCCTTCACCATGTGTTTTCATCACCTGGACACTGAGTACGAAAGTGCTTCATAAATATCAGTTCAGCAAAGAAAAACTTAAAGCAAAACACTAAGTAAACTTTATTTTCTAAGATCTTTCTGTACACGAAAAATTACCTCATTTTTAGTGTAATCTCATAGTCAGTACATCTTTAAAGGTTTTGTTTTGATACAGGATCTCTCTAGATCTAGGCTGTCCTGGAACTTGGTGTAAACCATGCTGCCCTCAGTCAGATCAGCCTGCCTCTGCCTTCCAAGTACTATGATTAAAGGCGTGCACCACCAGACCCAACTCCCTTATAGTTGTTGGGTTTTTTTTGTTTTTTTTTTTACACATACTGACTCAAAGTTAACACTCTAGAGGCTGGAGCAGTGCTCAGCAGTTATGAGCACTGGCTGCTTCTTTAGGAGACCCAGAGTCAGTTCCATGAGATCCAGTGGCACTGCTCAGATGTGGTGCTCATACATACAGACAGTCAAGCACACACACACAAATGAATAAATAAATGAATCTTAAGGAGTAAATTAAGGGCACACAGTGGTTCCTTTAATCTCATCAGTTAGGAGGCAGGTGAATCTCTGGGAGTTTGAAGCCATCCTGGTCTATAAAGTGAGTTCCACTACAGCCAGGTATATCACACAGAGAAACTGTGGCTCATAAAACAAAAAATAGTATAGAAAAAATAGGCATGGTGGCATAGGCCTTTAATCCCAGCACCTAGGAGACAGAGGCAGACAGATCTCTGTAATTTTGAGGCTAGCCTGGTCTACAGACATAGTTTAGAGATAGCCAAGGTTACACAAAGAGATCTTGTCTCAAAGAAAAAAAAATAATAATAAAATAATTAGCAGTCTAGAAATGCGTTTCTAACTTAAACGTCCAAATAGGAGATTTTGTTTGCTTCATTTGTCTAATTTGATTTCTTAAAAATAAAATCTGGAGCCAGATGTGGTGATACAGCCCAGCACTTAAGAGATAGAGGCAGGTGGATCTCTGTGAGTTTGAGGACAGCCAGGGCTACACAAAAACCCTGCCAGGGAGGGAGGGAGGGAGAGAGGGAGGGAGGGAAGGAAGGAGGGACGGAGGGAGGAATCTGAGGGCTGATGAGATACTTACTACTAAGCCTGCCCACCTGAATTTTGTCCCTGGGATCCACATGTTAGAAAACCAACTCCCACATTTTGTCCTCTTGACTTCCACATAAGTACTGTGGCATGTGTATGCTGCTCCACCCACATACCAGTCACACAAAATGTGTGTGTGTGTGTGTGTGTGTGTGTGTGTACACGTACGTGCACGAATCTCTGGGCTAGTGAGTACTGTGTACTTCCAAGTTCTTTTAGAAACGTGTTTTTCTGGGACTACAATATCTTAGTGGCAGAACTCTTGGCATATGTGTAAAATATATATATGTATACATATATATGTGTGTGTATATATATGTATGTATGTATATACATATATAGTTATGTATACATATATGTATGTATACGTGTGTGTGTGTGTGTGTATGTGTGTATCTCCATCCCCAAAACTGCTTTTCTTTTAATGGAATTTTTGCATCATGACTAGAATTCAGGGTGATTGTACAATTTTTTTCCTTTTGATTCTTTTGAATCTTTCATGAGCCAAATACTATTTTGGCCCTGTATATTCTTCATCTGGCAGTGTGTTTATAAATAATGTACATATAGTGATTCTAAAATAGATTCTAAAATACTCTTGCTGGTGCCAATGAGAAGAAATTGTTTTCTTCTGATTTCAGTGTTTGCCAGGTTGATTTTCATTGCATTGGCAGATTCATCAGGGTTTCTGTTATGGTGCCTTTGGACAATCTTATTTGCAGATTTCTTCTGGAAGTTCTGTTTTTTGTTTTTTTTTTTTTGTTTTTGTTTTTTTCTAATACTTGACTTTGTATTATGTGTCTATGGAACAATTTGTCTTTTACCTGAAGAACAAATGGCTTTATAACGTTCAGCTTTTTAGCCTATTCAAGATACACAACTCTGTGTTTCTTCCCAGGTGTTAGAACAGCAGGGAAAGAGAGTGAAGTTGTGCAAATTTCTACCCTGTCTGTGAAAATATCCCCCCTAAAGATGCTAATAAAGGCATGGAGGTTTTGCCATGTTGTCAGGGTCAGCCAGAACCACTTGCTGAGGTTAGCCTCCACAAATTCTAACAGAGAAATCCACTTCTAGCACCTAGGACCCAGTCCATGAAAAGTGCAGAGACAATACAAGTAACACAAGTTCTATTTGGTTCTTTTTTAAGGAGTAAAAGTGTATGATGAAACCCTTTCACCCACTTTTCTTCTGACAACCAGACTTCTGCCTGCTTACAGTAATTTCTAGTACTAGGCAGAGAAGCATGCCTGATTTTGGTGGATTATAAAACTCTCTAATTTTATTAAGCTTTGTAACTTAGGGAATAATGGTGCTATTAGCTGCAAATTAGAAACTCATTCATTGACAAGAAGTATGAGCAAGAAGTATTGATGTCTCAGATCTTTACATACATCAAAGAAAGACAAGTTGGTACGTCTTTCTAGAACAGAGACTACTGAGTACATGAACTTGACCCAGAGCACCCAGCAGCTAGTGAATAGAATTGCTGTCATGTAAATTCAGTTGGATCTTTTAGTCATAGGAGCAGGTTTCTCTCTGAGTTCTCAGTTTCAACGTATGAGGGCATGGGGCTATTTTATTCTGTAGAATTGTTTGCTGCTATGCCTGTTCATTATTCTTATCTTCCCTTTTTTTTCTAGCAATGTGTATAGTGCTAAGAAAGACAGTACTGATCAAAAGTATATACTTATTTGCTGCCATCATCACAAGTCATAGCAATAAATATCCCTATTTGTAAATACAGCTTATTTTCCTATGGAAATTTAGCATTTGTTTATTCTGTCATATTATCATTCATTTTTAGAGTCGTTCCTGCAGTAAGCATTGTCCTTGAGGTGTGAACTCTTCCCTTAGAAGGAAAATAAGGCAGAAGAAGGAAGTGTTTACATTTGCATATCATATGAATATATCTTAGCTAGAATTTATTTGCTATTAATAAAATCACAGAACAAAGATTGAGGTGTTTAACCGTACGTTAATGAGGACATTTAAACACTTTCCTCTTTAAAATAAAGTTAATATAAAACTGAGAAAATGGGCTGCAGAGGAGATGACTTAGTAGATAAAGGATGTATTTGTTACATAAGAGTTTAATACTTAGCATTTATATTTACAAAATAAAAGTGGTTGCTGCTACACTGCACAGCAGTCACCATCTCAAGGCTGCAGAACTGGAGAGTATGGGTTCTCACTGGCTACTCTATTTAGTGGAATCAAGGGGCTCCAGGTTCAGTGAAAGACCGTATCTCAAAAGATAGGTGGAGAACCATTGAAGATACCTAATGTTAAACCTCTGGCCTCTACGTGCACACTTATACAAACTCACACATACATCAAAATACAAATAATGTCCCCCTCAAGAAAACAATAAAAGCTAGGATTGCCATTTTATAGTAGAATAATGTGGTGTCTTAATGACTTTGTAAGAAGAAACACAGGTAATGCCAAAAAAGTATTGGAAGCCAGATAGGGTGGTGCACACCTTTAAACCTGACACTTAGGAGGCAGAAGCAGGAAGACCTCTGAGAGTCTAAGGCCAGGCTGCTCTACTTTTGTAAGATCCAGAACTACCAGTACTACAGAGAGAGGGGAGTAGGAGAAGACCCTATCTAAAAAAGCCAAGAAAATAATAGCCTTTCAAAATAGGCAACAAGACAAAAATAAAAAGTAATAAACAATTTTAATACAGACATGATCAGATTTGCTCTCTCACATTCTAGGATTGTAAAACATACCTTCTAGGAAGGATTGGAAACTATTTTGAAGACCTGGAAAACATACATACCTTTCAAAGGCTTTTTAAGGGTTGTCACTGAAGAGCTTAAAAAGATAAAGTTTTCTTTACTATGGGGGAGTTTGTATCATATCCTTCATCGTGATAGAAAACAGTAATCCCGTGTTGGTTGGCTCCAATAGCACCTGCACTTTGTGTGCACATACCTACACTCAATACATCTGGACTACTATCCCTACTTGTTAAAATTAAATAGCTTGAGGGCTAGAGAAATGGCCTAATGATTAGAAGCCCTGGCTACTCTTCCAAAGGACCCAGCTTCAATCCCAGATCCTACCTACATGATAGCTCACAATCATCTCTAACCCTAGTCCCAGTAGGTCCAGTGTCCTCTTCTGGCTTCTACAGACATGTAGCATTCATGTGGAACACAAACATACACGCAGGCAGAACACCCATACACATTTTTTTTATTTTAAATGATATAAATAGCTTTATTGGGGAATAATAACATCAAAATGTTTGTAATATGTTAAGTGAATAATGTCTTTAAATTGTATTATCACAATTCTTATCTTTGTGAACTTATATTAGTATTTTTCATCTGAAGAAAATGGATACATTTCTGTCATATCCTGTGTGAAATAGAAATGTATATATTTCAATGTATAGAGGGATCCTTGTACTCCAAGTTGCTTTTTGGGTTGTTTCAATGTTACTTTTTGAAATACTAAGGCTCAACTTTGTGTTTATATAGATATTCCTGATCAAGTTATAAGAATTTTCAAAGCAGATCAACAAAGTTGCTACATTATCATCAGTAAAGATACCACAGCTAAAGAAGTGGTCTGCCAAGCTGTACAGGAATTTGGTTTGACTGGTGCATCTGACACATACTCTCTCTGTGAAGTTTCTGTTACTCCTGAGGGTGTTATAAAGCAGAGAAGACTTCCGGACCAGTTCTCCAAGTTAGCTGATAGAATTCAACTCAATGGAAGGTGAATGAGCGTATTCTTGAACATGCAAAGTGCTATTTGTAGATTCCCTGTTAAATGAGTGTTTTAGGAAGAAATATCATGCTTCTTTGCTACTTAGTTCTAAGAATTTAAGTAAGATTTCTCTTCTCAAGTTTTGTTTCTACAATTCTGTAAATAGAAACTTGGAGGGGTCCCTAAAGACTCCCATGAAGAGGAGAGAGAAAGCAGTGCTGAGTAACCTATGCCCAGCTGTCAAATAGGTGAGGCCTGCCTCTCAGCTCCTAAGTACCATAGAGGTTCTGTTCTAAAGAGAACAGGGCATGGAGCTCTTTTATACAAGGATTGATCCTACCACTTGCTGAGATGCAAAGTTTATTTAATATAGGAAAAACCACTAAGGACAACTGTCTCAGGTCCACTTTTCCTTGCCTTGCTAGAAAGTGTCAGACAGAAGGGAAGGAGGACAGCAGGTCCAGTAGCAACTACTGAATAGGGATCCAAACAAGTCGTGATGTATGTGCTTTTTCATATTTATATATAATAACACCCATATGTCAGATACTGTATTAAGTTTTCATTACTGTCACAAAACACCTGGCAGAAACAACTTGATGGAGGAAGTATTTATTTTGTTCCTACTTCATCATGGCAGGAAGTGTGTAGCAGAGCAGAAGCAGATCCTCTCAGGGCAGTCAGGAACGAGAAAGGGAATGAGACTAGGGACTAGGTAACACTTTCAGAAACATAACCTTAGTGACATGCTTTCTCCAGCTCAGCCTACTTTACAAGGTGTGCACCACCTTCTATCTGAACTCATGAAACATTTCATATTCAAACATAACATTCTCCCCAGTCATACAATCTAAAAATGCAAAGAAAGAATCTTTAAAAACCTAATGTCTCCAACTTGTTTCACAGTTTGTTTGCCCAAATCCAAATGTCTCTTCTAAGACTCAGGACAAACACTTAGCTTGTACTTGAAGAATAAAAACGGTAAAAGTAGCTGGGCACTGACGCTGTTAGTCCCACACTCAGGATCTGGAAGAAGGCAGATCTCTGTGAGTTTGAGGCCAGCCTGGACTACAAAGTGAGTGCCAGGACACCAGGGCTGTTACACAGAGAAACCCTTTCTTCAAAAACTAAAACAAACACACAAGAAAGATGAAAGTGACACCACATAAATTTCTATTCCCAGTGGGAATAACATGAAAATAGCAAAGACCAGTCAGATCAAAACAAGACAAAATTCATTGAGGCAAACATTAAATCCTGTAGATCCATGCCTGTGCCCAGGGCACCTGGTGTCATTCTGTCGGCTTGGGAAGACCCACTTTTGTGGCCTCTTGAACTATCTTGAACTTGTTTTGGCTTTCCTTGGCTTGTTGGGCATTCCACATTGATGACATCTCCATTGTATCTTCATCTTAACCTTTCACTTTATTTACGAACCTGCCCAGAGGCTGACTGTTGCAGTCTTGACCCTGTCACACATTGCCTGGTTTCTCTAGCCTTTCTTTGAAAAATTTTGGTAGACACCTCCATGACCAAAGACTCTTTCAGTTTATATGCCTGCAAAAAAACGTTATCGCATAGACAGTGTCACAGTCAGCTGCCAACTAAGCAGTAGCAAGACCCTTTGGACTCTAGCTGCAGTGGCTTATGCAGTGGCTAGGTAGTTGAGCACAATAGTTGAGCATGATAAAGTTAATCCTGGGAAACAATGTATTTAGTGGTGCTATGCTAATATGGATCCATTTTCAAAAGGAAGTTTTTTACTTATATATTTTGTATTTGTTTTTGAAGTATTGTCAATTGAACTCTTACATGGTAAGGCCTCAACCACTGAGCTATATCCAACTACCTATCTCCACCTGCCACACTCCACCCCTGTTTTAATTTCTTATTTTTGAGACAAGATCTCACTAAGTTATCCAAGCACACCTTGATAGAATCTTACTGTCCCAGATTCCTAAGTAACTGGAATTAAATCTGTGCCAGTGGACATGATAGTATATATCTTTAATCCCAGCATTGGGGAGACTAAAACTTGTAGATCTTTGTAAGTTTGAGGCTAGCCTGATCTACATAGAGGCCTGTGCCACTGAATCCAGACAGAAATTTCTTTTAAATTCATTTACAAGTTCACACTCTTAGCTGCTACAGGAAAGATCTGACCATGTCCTGATAAGCCCTTAAGACAGTTCCTGGTCATCCTGATGAAGAATACTTTGCTTCCTTTAAATCAGTGGTTCTCAACCTATGGGTAACAACCCTTTTGGGGTTGAATGATCCTTTCACAGGGGTCACATATCAGATATTTACATTATAATTCATAACAGTAGGAAAATTATAGTTATGAAGTAGCAATGAAAATAGTTTTATGATTAGAGTCAGCACAACATGAGGAACTATATTAAAGAGTTGCAGCATTAGGAAGGTTGAGAACCACTACTTTAAATGGTACTGATCCCTTTTTTTAAAAGATGTATTTACTGGGCTGGAGAGATGGCTCAGTGGTTAAGAACACTGACTGCTCTTCCAGCAACCACATGGTGGCTCACAACCATCTGCAATGGGATCTAATACACTCTTCTGGCATGCAGGTGTACATAAAACACTCATACATAAAATAAATAGATCTTTTTTAAAAAAAAAAAATAGGTATTTATGTATATGAGCAGTTTATTTGCATCTATACCTGCATGACAGACAGCATCAGAAGAGGGTATCAAATCCCATCATAGATAACAGTGAGCCACCATGTGGTTGCTTACAATTGAACTCAGGATCTCTCCAAAGAACAGACAGACAGTACTCTTAACTAGCCTGAAGATGCTGATTTTTTTTAAAGCATGCCTCCTTAGTTCCAGCTTCAGATTGGCTGATGAAACTAAGTTAATGTATTTATATTCTTACTTTTGCTCCCAATTTTCACTATAAAAGTAAATAAAGCAGCTAGTAATAGCAGTGGTCCACAGCCTAGACACCTTATCAGGCTTGAAATTTCCTCTGCCTAAATTATTTTCAAACTTGGTCTCCAGCAGGACATGAACAAAATGGTAAACAAGTTCTTTGGCAGAAGAACACTGGTGACCTCTAGTCCAGTTTCCCACTGTCATAGATGATGGGATCTGATATCCTCTTCTGATGCTGTCTGTCATACAGGCATAAATGCAAATAAAGGGTTCTATACATAAATAAATACATCTTTTTTAAAAAAAAAGGAATCAGTACCACTTACAGTAGTGGTTCTCAATCTTCCCCAGTGCTGCAACTCTTTAATACAGTTCCTCATGTTGTGGTGACCCCCAACCATAAAATTCTTTTCATTGCTACTTCGTAATTGTAATTTTGTTAGTTATGAATTGTAATGTGTAATACTATCTGATATGTGACCCTTGTGAAAGGCTCATTCAACCCCCAAAAGGCTTGTGACCCACTGTTTGAGAACCACTGATTTAAAGGAAGCAAAGTATTCTCAGACATAGCCTTACCAATTCACATTTCTGTTGGCTCTTCATTCTGCTCTTTAATGTTCCAACTAAAGTAGGCCATTGAGCTGTACTTTGGATATTCTAGGACTTCTGTGTCCCACAGTTCCAAAGTCTTACATTTTCCTCCCACTACTCAGTCCCAAAAGCTTAATACCTATGCTGTTGGTAAGGTTTAGCTACAGCAGTGACCCTGCTTGTTCAGCACCAGTTTTCTGTGTTAATTCCCATCACTGATCCTAAGGAGCAGACATAAACAATTCAGAGAAGAACCCAACAATGCCCCATAGACCTTTTATTCTCAGGAGAACACATAATGGTTCACACATGAGTAGTTTCTTAAAATGACTGACTTCAAGATCATTTTCATCATTGTTTTTTATTTTTTTTCAATAATAGATGTTAGACAACAGAAGTAGAACTTCTCAAGATGTCCTTTTTTTCCCCCGCCAAGATGTTCTTTAAAATATTTTCCCATTTCATCTATAAGTGAATATTCTAATATTTTTGGCAAAAAGCTAATCATAAAATTATATTTTGGGAAACAGAAAATAAAATGGTTTTTTTTTTTTTTTTTTTTTTGGTTTTTTTCGAGACAGGGTTTCTCTGTATAGCCTTGGCTGTCCTGGAACTCACCCTGTAGACCAGGCTGGCCTCGAACTCAGAAATCCGCCTGCCTCTGCCTCCCAAGTGCTGGGATTAAAGGCTTGCGCCACCACTGCCCGGCTTTTTTGGTTTTTCAAGACAGGGTTTTTCTGTGTAAAAATAAAGTGTTCTTAATAAATGAAATCTATTTATGATCACACTTACAATTTTCTTCACATTTAGGTATTACCTAAAAAATAATATGGAAACAGAAACATTGTGTTCTGATGAAGATGCCCAGGAACTACTTAAGGAAAGCCAGCTATCCATGCTGCAACTCAGCACCATCGAGGTTGCCACCCAGCTGTCAATGAGAGACTTCGATTTGTTTCGTAATATTGAGCCTACTGAATACATTGATGATCTTTTTAAATTAGATTCTAAAACAGGAAATATTCACTTAAAACAATTTGAGGATATTGTAAACCAAGAGACATTCTGGGTTGCCTCAGAGATCTTAAGTGAGTCAAATCAGCTGAAAAGAATGAAGATTATTAAACATTTTATTAAAATTGCCCTTCATTGCCGAGAATGCAAGAATTTCAATTCCATGTTTGCAATAATAAGGTAAGTTGGTGTAAATATCTATATAATACCATTGAGTTCTTTTTGTCTTGCCTAACAAAAAGTTGGGCATGAAATCTACCCTGACATATGGTTAATGTACCCAGTGAGACTCCATTAGAGAAAACTAATTTTTCTCTTTGTCAGTGGGTATTGCAGCTATCTTCTTGGTTAAGAGTGGAAGCTACGCCGGGCGGTGGTGGCGCACGCCTTTAATCCCAGCACTTGGGAGGCAGAGGCAGGCAGATTTATGAGTTCAAGGCCAGCCTGATCTACAGAGTGAGTTCCGGGACAGCCAGGACTACACAGAGAAACCCTGTCTCGAAAAACAAAAAAACAAAAAACAAAACAAACAAAAAAAAAAAACAAAAAAAAAAAAAAAAAAAAAAGAGTGGAAGCTACTTCCCCCTTTCAGTGCTGGGACCTTGTCTGGTTTGAACTTGTACTGGCTCTGTGGGTTCCTGTGTACATCAGTCTTGTATCTGGAAGATGGTGTCTTCTTGGAGTCATCACTCCCTCTGGCTTGTGCAATCTTTTCAACTCCTCTTCCAAATAGATCTGTGAGCCCAAAGACATACCATTTACAACTGGGGGTTCCGAAGTCTGTCACTCTGCATGTTGTCTATTTGTGGGTTCCTGTGTTAGTTCCCTTCTGCTGCAAGAAGCCCCTATGATAATAGCTTAGGAAGACACTGATCTGAGTCCCAGCCTGGTATGGCCTCTGGGGGTTCCTGACAGTGTTTCTGGGGATCAGTGACTGATAGAAGAAATATAGGTGGCTAGAACAGAAGGCTAAGAGGAAAGCTTGTTGTTGTTATTTGTTTGTTTTGTTGTTTTTGAGACGGGGACTCTTATATAATATCTCTGGCTAGAATGGAACTTAATATGTAGACCAAGCCTCAAACTTACAGAGATACACCTGCCTCTGCCTCCACCTCCTCCTCCACCTCCCAGGTGGTAGATTAAAGATGTGCAGCAACACACCCAACTAGGAAAACTAATGTTAACTTTTGAAGAAGCAGCTCACAACTATCTGTAACTTCAGTTCTAGGGGATCTAATGCCTTCTTCTGGCCTCCGCAGGCACCAGGCATGCATGTGGTAAACATACATGTAGATAAACACTCATATACATAAAAAAATCTTTAAAAAGTAAAATATGCTGCTAAAACTTTAAACATATCTTGGTCTGTTTCTGCATTCTATCCTAGTGATTTAACTGTAGTCGCTAGAACTTTAAAGCTTTAAAGGTCTTGAGTTCTCACAGAACTAGTTAAGCTCTTTGTTCCTTTTCCTCCTCCTTTTTCTGACTGTTGCTAGTGTGTTTGATACAAGCCTCAGAGTCAGTTCATTTAGGTCTTTAAAAAAGTCTTGGGAATATTTTCATTGCAATTACACAGAATACATACATTATTTAGCAATGGCTCCTTTACCCCAAAAATACTGCTTCACTTCATTTTCCCTCTGTGACATTCATAGTTTTGTTCTTGTAAGTCTTGAGCACTTCTTTGAGTGTTCAGTATACCTTATGACTAAATGGCATCCTTATATTGTCTTGATCATATGTTGCTTCTGCTAAGTATTCTTCTGTATATATGTATCAATTCCATATACTGACATGGTATTCTTTTTTTTTTTTTTCCTTTTGATTTTCCGTATGGTTTTGGGTTAATATTTTAGGGGTCAATGTATAATTTCATTTTCTTGTTTCATTCAAATAATAGTAAAGATGTAGTTTCTTCCCATTTACCTGTGTCTTTATCTTACCTGCTTCTTATTTCCTCTTACTTACGCATTAAATAATTACAGGTATGAGCCTCTGTGTGATTGTGGTTCATAGTAAGTATGTTTTTAATATTACTCCATTAAACATAATGCAGTCTTTAGATTGAAAAATGGGCTATTCATAATCAGCTTGAAGAAGTTAATGAAGAGTTGGCACCCCTATTCCCTGGGCTTGGGGACTGAGGTGGTTAATATGAAGCTGTCTTTCTAGGGAAAAGTAGTGGTTTTGTTGAAACAGGGAGGATTAGCTAGGATTTATTGCATAGCCATAACCTATTGGTAGAAATATGTATAATTGTTATTAAGATGAAGTTATAATTTCTTAAATGGTACAAAATTTACTTTGATTTCAAATGTAAGGTTTTCACTGGTATGAGTTTCTTATTGATATAAAAGTGAGATGAATATTGTTACTCTCATAGGCATTGTGCCTGTATAACACATTTAGAAATACAAGGCTTAGACACAGTCCCTCTTTAACTTTTTTAACTGAATTGAGATGGTTAGCCTATGAGTTAAGAGCCTATAGCAAATTCACAGCTCTGAGTTTACTGTTAGGGTGTTTTCCATATTTTATTTAGAAATAGCTGAGAGGAGTTAACAGACAACAGTCCAGATTGCCTTACATGGATAGTTGGTTTTTAAACCGTCAGAAGTCCACAGAATCAATGTTACAAACATTTCTGTATTAATGTTCATTTTGATTAGAGACCTGTCTGCTCCTGACAGCTTCCCTGTCTTGGATTCTAAGAAGAAATTGAGCATCTTTGGAGTTATTCCAACTGTGGTGAGACAGCCACTAGGCAAGAACTGCCTCTTTTCATCTACAGATAAATTACTGTCCAGAAAAGGACACACTTGCAGAATAGTCGACTGATTATATCTGCCTAGACAGAGTAATCAGCCCTTAATAATTCTGCATCACTAGGTCTGTCAGATGATCCTGGGCCAGAAGGCTGAAGATCGGATGCGCCAACGTTTTGTAGTATAGGGGCTTTTCAGGTGTTTGTTCAGTTAACTCAGTCATTCTGGATTTCTGACGGGGTTAAAACTTACAGTCTCATAGCCAATCCTGGCTATTTACTTAGAGAGAAAAGATTTGAGAGGATGCTTTTCAGCTGACATTCATTCTAAAGCCAAGAAAAAAGGGCAGGTTCAGAACTAAGTTTTTTAGTTAGGAGAGATGACAGAGGTTCTGGTTAGTCAACAAAATGATGATCTGGGTATTAGGTCTATCTTGCACCTTACTGACACAAATTGGTATAGTTATTCTCTAATTGTATTTTGAGAGAAATGTTTTATTTTAACAGGAAGGGTGATATGTAGGAGGAGCTAAGGTAGGAGGAGTACAGAGAGGAAGAGGAGGAGTAAGGAAAGGAGATGGAGAGGAGGAGCTAGGTGATGAGAGAGAGAAGGGGGGGGAGCATGGAGGTGGATGTTCACATGTTTCTGCCAGTCAAAGATAGTTGATGTATCTAGGTTGGTTATTGGGTTATACTTCTGATTGATATTGAGCACTACCAAACTTATAAAGCCTTTGGTTAACATTAAAAAAAATTGTATAAAAGCAAAAAGGAGAAGGGGGCATGGGATAGGGGTTTTCTAGGGAGGGGAAATGGGGAGAGGGGATGGCATCTGAAATATAAATAAAATATCCAATGAAAATTTTTTAAAAATTAAAGAAAAATGGGCTATTGATTTTTTATTGCTGACTTCCTAAAAATTAGGAATGAAAATTGATTTTAAGGCTTACTTGATGTTTTTCACACAGTTGAGACTTGAACTCAGGATCTTACACATGCTAGACAAGCGTTTGGCTGCTTAGCTGTCTCCTGTCTTATGCTTAGCTGTCCCCTGGCCTATATGATACTTTAGTGTCAAAGTGATCAGAAGTTATAGAGTAAATTATTTTAATAGTTTCACAGTAATAATTATTACCCTACAATCTGATGGAAGGTCCGTGTGTGTATGTAAGTGTGTAATCATGGTAAGTTTTATCACAATGTTCTTTAATGGTCTTATGGTTTTTGAATGTTAATGTCAGTTCTATGCTGGGTTCATAAAATTTGGAAGCATTGTGCTTTATCCTCCTAAGGCATGTGTTCTTTAACTATTCTTTTGCTGCTTGTAGTTGTTGGATTCTTTCTCAGTGAGGACTTTCCTATACTAGCTATTTTCCAAGGCTCATATGAGAGAGAAGCTGAGGCACAATCCCTAGCTAACAGGATTGGCCTTGTAAATTATTTTGCCTTTGGCTTTTTAAGTGAGTGGAGCTTGGCAGCCTTAGGGCTATGTACAACTTAGTTTCTCTCTGCTATCCTCCTAAATAGCTTCCTTTTAGAATTTATCTTTACAGGCACTGATCTAATATTACTGCCCCTGACAGTCAGGTTGAAGAAATCAACCCTTCCTGATGTCAACACAGACTTTTTTGCTCTTATTCCAAATCAGGAATTGTTCTTTGTTTCTTGTAACTTTGGAGCCCTGTTGTTCAACCTTTCTTCATTCTTTTAGCTGCATGTGTCATTTTTTTGGTACCTCTCCTTACTGCTGTTTAACCTTGGCTAATTTTTGGCAATCATTATAGTTTGGGACTTGGCTGAAGTTACATTTTCTGTTTTATCCTTCTTACAGTAGTGGGGTGGTGATTTCTTAGAAACAAGGGGGAACAAACATCTAATTCCTACCTTAAAATTGGAAGTTGGAGAACATTTTACATGTAGTGGTATAAGTAAAAATCAGGAGCCTGAGAAGCAGGGGACTAAACTATAGGAATGTTGATGTATTAGGTACACACTGTTTATTGATAGTGGCGTACAGCATGAAAATAAAGGAATGAGGAAAGAGTACTGCCTAATGGACATGAATTATATTTTCAACTTAGGGAATATCTAAACTTGTTTAAAGTCTTCTGCAGCAGGGATAGTGGATATCTGGAGATTTAGGGGACAAAATGGGAGCCTTGAGATACAGAAACTTGAATCAAGAATCTACCTCAGTCAGTCATTTAACCTGTTTCAGGTCCATGTTGTTTAAGTTAGTTGATAAAGAGCCACACTGATACTTACTTGTCTCTTCCATTTATCTCTTACATGCAGAGTATAAAGCAAGTGTTATACTACCAGAGGTCCTCTGGAAGAGATTTTTCTTATTTTAAGATTAAAAGAGTTCCTTTTGTTTATTTTTTTATAGTTCTTTTTTGTTTCCAAGTATTAAAATGTGCCCTGCTTATTTCCTGCTATAGAGCATGGTTGTATACTTTGTTGACCTGAGCCTACCCTTTCCTCAAAATTCTTTCTTACTGTTTTTATTCTCATTTTGACAGTGGCTTGAACCTGGCACCAGTAGCACGACTCAGAGGCACTTGGGAAAAGTTACCAAGCAAATATGAGAAACATCTCCATGATCTACAAGACCTTTTTGATCCATCTAGAAATATGGCAAAATACAGAAATATTCTTAGTAGTCAAAGCATGCAGCCTCCAATTATTCCACTCTTCCCTGTTGTCAAGAAAGATATGACATTCCTCCATGAAGGTATTTGAAGTCATTTGAAAATTAGCGTGTTTAGCTTTAGCTGCAGCATTTTGTTTTATTTTTTTTATTTTTTTTTTCATTTTTTAAAATTTTATTTTCTATTTTGTTTACATTTAAGATGCCATCCCCTTTCCACATTTCCCCTCCCTAGAACACCCCTGTCCCATGCCCTCCCCCTTTCCTTTTTGCTTTTATACGATTTTTTTTTTTAAATGTTAAAGGATTTATAAGTTTGGTAATGCTCAATCAGAAGTGTAACCCAATACCCAACCTAGATATAAAAACTATCTTTGACTGGTGGAGACATGTGAACATCTGCCTCCATGCCCCCTCTCTCTTTCTCTCTCTCATCACCTAGCTTCTCCTCTTCTTCATCTTCTCTCCTTGCTCCATCTCTTCCTCTCAGTACTCCTTCCCACTTAGCTCCTCCTACATATCACTCTTCCTGTTAAAGTAAAACTTTTCTCTCAAAATACAATTAGAGCATACTTATTCTTAATTGTACCAGTGAGGTACAAGATAGTCCTAATACCCAGTACATCATTTTGTTGACTAACCAGAACCTCTGTCATCTCTTCTAACTAAAACACTTACTTTTGATCCTGGCTTTTTTGGCTTTAGAATGAATGTCAGCTGAAAACCATCTACTCAGATCTTTTTTCTTAAAGTAAATAGCCAGGATTGGCTATGAGACTATAGGTCTTCAACCCCATCAGAAATCCAGAATGACTGAGTTAACTGAAGTTAGGGGAAGCACTAAACATAACTTCTAAAACTTAGCCAATTTATAGAGACCGCTGAACACCTGAAAAGCCCCTATACTGCCGAACATTGGAGAATCAAATCTTCAGCCTTCTGGCCCAGAATCATGTGACAGACCTTAGTGATGCAGGATTATTAAGGGCTGATTACTCTGTCTAGGCAGATATAATCAGTCGACTATTCTGCAAGTGTGTCCTTTTCTGGACAGTAATTTGTCTGTAGATGGAGAGAGGCAATTCTTGCCTAGTGGCTGTCACCACACAACTGGAGTAACTCCAAGGATAGCTGCAGCATTTTAATCTATTACCCATTTCAATATAATTATTTCATGTCACTAAATCTTCATAAAGTTAAGTGCAGTGAATTTTTGATGTCTAAAGCTGTATTGTTGATAGTAACAAATTGAAATGTTCACAGTTAAAGTTCAAATATAAACTTGACACTAAGATGAAACTATTTCTGACACTTAATATCCTGTGTGTGGTCTGCTTGTTTGAAGTGGTGTCTCTGCAAGCCTGCGTGCCTGCTCTTCCTTTCTCCGCCTCCCTAGCACTCGGGCATGTACCAAGCATTCCCAGCCTTGTATTTGCTTCAAGTTTAGTAATGTTTATTCCTCCCAGTTTTTTAAAATTTAAGTTTCATATAAGTAAAACTGTCCAAAACGGAAATGAAAAACTAATAAAATCTGGTAACATAATAGTTTTACAGGCAAAAATTAAGCATTGCTATTATCCTAGAAGCTTGCTCCTGCTCACTCCCAACCCTCTCCTCTTCCTCTTCCCAAAGGTGACTCCTATCCTGATTTCCAATGCCACAGTTGAGTCTCAATTGTTCTTGAACTTTAGACAAACAGAGTCACAGAATGTTTGTTTGATATGATTTTTGGCTTATTTTGGTCAACATAGGATTAGGGAGAATCTTTACTGCTGTCCAAAACTGCTTAGCTTAGTGTCTTAGTGTTGTACAGTGATTCATTCTGGTTTGTGGGCTTTAAGTAGTTCCCATTGTTGTCCTGCTATGAAGAATGCTGTTTATTCTCTGTTCATACTCTTTAGGCAGATGTATTCTTAATGACTATACAATATATTCTGAGTAGACTCTTCGGTTCAACCCTTTTTAAAAAATGGTGTAATGGTGATGTTGGTTTCTAGCACTGGGGGTGTTCTCTCACTGCTCATCCTTAACATTGTCTGTTAAGTTCAGGCTCTGTTTTCACACATTACAATAAGCACATGCTTGTATCTTGACGTGCTGATAATGTGCGCTTTCATGATTATGAATGAGGCTGAGCATCCTCTGTGCAGTAACCCTCTTGACAGTTACCTGTTTGGATTCTTTGCTCATTTTGTAGTATGTTTCCTATTTTGTTTATAATTTCTACAAACAAGAATAACTTGCCCTTTGACTATTTTAAGGTTATTTTTTGATGAGTAGAAATTCTTAGCTAAATTTTTTTAACCTTTTACCTTTATAGTTCATTTACAGTCTATTTGCATTAACTTTTCTGTGATAATGGTATTTTTTCTACTCTGTTCCCTTAGTAACCATGTACTGTTTTTCTAGTCTTTACTGTTACACCAGATGATATAAGTGTCAGTGTGTTTGCCAGTATTCATTAGTGTTGTGTTATTTCAGGCCATGTGAAGAATTTGGACTATTCAAGTTTCATTTACTCATCTCCAATTTTATTCACCCATTGTGCTGTCAGTCGTACGTTGTTGTACTGTCAGTTACTAAAATCAGTGTTTAATCTCGTGTGTGTCTATTTGTGCTTGCTGCTGTTTCTTTCATCCTCCATTTCTGTGTGTCCATGTGTTTAGTGTGCCTTGTGGTTTTGAGGGATTTGTTGTTTAGTTGTTTAGGAGTTTGATTTTGTTTGGTACATCAGACACCATTATTACCTTAAGGCAATGGAGATCTCAATTTTTGTTCATCTGAAAGGCCAAGACATCAGTTTCAGAAATGTAGTTTGGATTGGCAGCCACTTTCCTTCAGCATTTTGAAGTAGCATCCATTATTTTCTGGCTCCCATTGTCAGGATTGAGACATCAATCATAGTCTTACTATTCTTTTCACTGATAGCTGATAGCTGCGGTTGTAACCTTTGCCTTTTCATGTCTTTCTGTTTTGCTACCTTTTATAAGGTATGCGGTTTGTAATTTTGTTTCATTGTAGACATTTATGGGTCATATGGAAATAGATTGATTATTTTCCTTCAATTTTGGAACATTCTGTGTAGTTAGTTTTTTATTTGCCCATTTCTGACTTCAGTTCTGGGCTCTGGTTTTACTTCTGTCTGACTTGAGTACTGTGCCTCGTTAGCCTCACATCTTCCTGCAGGTTATCTTGTTTTCTTGCTGTCCTCCAAGTATTATCATTCTTGTTGACACCTTCTGTTCAGCTGTGTCCATCCAGTTAACCTGTGGCTGTATTCCTATTCTAGTTCATTGTTTCTCAGTTTTACTATTTCTTTTGTTTCATATTCTCTGTTAAAGTAGCAGTTTTGTATCTTTGAGCATGTTTAACCTGGGTATTTAGAGTTTCTCTGTAGTGACTCTGTAGTCTGGGTCTTCTCTGGTTCTCTCTAGATCCTCTTTCACATCTTGTCATGTTCACGTTCATTTTTTTCTTAATGTACATTGCTGTTTTTATTTTTTATTTTGTTTTGTTTAGAGAATAGTAGAAAAGTTGCCCCAAAAAATCGAAAATTTATGACTAATATTCTATTCTTCCAAAAAAGATTAAACCTTGCTCAGTTAAGGCTGTTATTAATCCCATATTTTTTAAGATTTAGTGTGTGTGTGTGTGTGTGTGTGTGTGTGTGTGTGTGTGTGTATATATATGAATGAGTACACTGTAGCTGTCTTCAGACACACCAGAAGAGGTCATTGGATCCTATTGCAGATGGTTGTGAGCCACCATGTGGTTGCTGGGAATTGAACTCAGCACCTCTGGAAGAGCAATAAGTGCTCTTAACTCCTGAGCCATCTCCCCAGCCCCAATCCCAAATGTTTTTAATTCATTTCCAGGTTTTTAGGCTTTATTCCAGTCTACATTTGGTTCCTCCTTATCTCCAGAATAAAGTCAGAGTCCCAACGCAAAACATTGAAGCTTAATTGGATTTAACTTGGTTTTATTCTTGTTACCTCAAAACACTGAAGGGCTCTATTCAGCTCTTGTTTTCAGCTCCTTGTCCCCTGTCTGCCCTTGCTAATTGTCATCATCAGGGAGAGTCTCCTGGTTGCCGAGTCTCTCGGCCTCAGAATTTCATCATCATCACCACATTACATAAAAGAAGATCCTCACAGACTTCTGAAGTACTCTTACAACATTGATCTGACTTGAACATGGTGGGTGGTGTTTTGTTTCCAGCTGACATTGAGGCCGGGAACCATTCCTGTGACCAGTGTACAGATGGCACTTACTATGAAAAGAGAACTCTCAAACGTGGCTTCAGGACCTTTCTTGTTAGAAAAATGGTTGCACTAACAGTTACAGACATGTAGTTGAATGCTACTATGGTCAGGCAAACTAAATTTTGACATTGACATTTTGCCTGATGATTTGGACTAGGTAAGCCAATAAATGGGCTCCATCTGGTCTTATAACAAATCTGTCCAAGAAAAGTTGACAGTCTTCACATTTGTAAATTAGAAACTTACATACAGGTATTTTCATACCAATGATTAAAGTTTCAGTGATAAATTCATATTCCGAGACAGAAAAAAGTGAATACAAGACCAGAAAGTACCCCTATGACACTGCTACCTCAGTTTTAGCTAATTTTTGCCATTTGAGAAAGAAATCCAGTTTAACTTAATCTCCCACTATTTACTCCTGTGAGTATATCTGCTACTTCTTAAATTGTTTTTATTTATTTAAAAATTTTAAGAATTATAAATCAAAAAAAAATTGTAGGTCGACTTAATTATTAGTAAGTAAGTAGGCCAAACAATGCCCTTGTCACCTGGCTAGCCTAAGTTTTCAGGTGCTGTAGCTTTCTTCCAATAGAGCAAACCATGTACAGAACGAGATTGTGTGCTGTGTAACTTGTGTACATGCCTGTGAGACAGTGAACCAGTTTTATAAACTCTAAACAGTCACTTTTTGTATTCAGAGTGATTATTCCCATGGGAAACACAGCTCTTAGAAACTCACTCCCTGGGATCAATGCAGAAAGGAGTGGGGGGGCGAGGAACACTTTGATAAAGAAAGCTCAGGAGTACTTACAGTAGTTATAAACTGAACTTATGCCACTTGGAGATAAAATTCTAATTATGAAAGTTTAAAAACATATATTTCATAGGAAATGACTCCAAAGTAGATGGCTTAGTAAACTTCGAGAAGCTAAGAATGATTGCCAAGGAAATCCGTCATATTATTCGAATGACTTCTGCTAACATGGACCCTGCCATGATGTTCCGACAGAGGTATGACATGGAAATCACATTACAGTAGCATCAAGGGTGGTGAGGTAATGATGTCTGTCCTTTGTTGTGTACTGTGCTGAGTGTTGTATACACATTAGTCTCCAGTAATCTTTTCATTACGGTAATCCTCACAGGTAAGCAGTATTCTACTTCCCTTTACATCTGAAGAAATTGAACCCCAAGCAGTTTTGTTTTATTTTTAATTTATATATGTTTGCCTGCGTGTGTGTCTGTGAATCACATGTGCAATGCTTGCAGAGTCCAGAAGAATACGATATTGGCCTCTCTTGAACTAGAGTTACAGATGCTTGTGAGTTACCACGTAAGTGCTGGGAATTGAACTCAGGTCCTCTGCAAGAGAGGTCAGTGCCTTTAACTGCTGAGCCATGTCCCCAGGCCCTCAAGAAGTTTTTATATAACTTGCTAAGATTTCAGCCCTAGTTTTCCAATTACTTTTCTGACTATACACGTAGTTCTGTATGGTTGTTATATAAAGTACCAACAAATAAATAAAAGAAGAATGTTGAGCTCCATGAAATCATCTGAATGCAAATTGTCTCATCTGTTGGAATTATTCTGCATATCTAACCGGTACTTCAGTTTTCTAAAACATTTCTTTCCCAAAAGTCCCAGTTATATTGCAACTGTTTGCTTGTATGTAAACTCTTTCCCAGAAAGTACATTTAGCCATGCTACATCTTCATTAGAGTTTTATTTACCTTTTAATTTTATCTGAGAATTCTTTTGGACTTACTTTGTAACTGAGGCTGGTCTAGAACTCATGATCTCGTTCCAATTGCTGGTATTACACCACTTCCAATTGCTAGTATTACAGGTGTACACGGCCACACCCAAAACGAGAATGCTTTTTTGGTACTTTGTGTACTATAAAGTCTATCCCAGATTTACGTATAGAGTTTATAGAAAGTGTGTTGTTAAGTTGTTCCCAGTAATTTTATAATCTTAAGTATGTAAGTAGACATTACAGTTTAATTTTTTTATCAGTTGGGAGGCAGCGGTAGGCAGATTTCTGAGTTCGAGGCCAGCCTGGTCTACAGAGTGAGTTCCAGGACAGCCAGGACTACACAAAGAAACCCTGTCTCGAAAAACCAAAATAAAATAAAAAGAATTTTTTTATCAGATTTTCCTTTTGTACCTCTCCAAATAGGGCATTAATAAAGTAATTTTAAGTACATACAATTGCTGTGATTTTAAAGTACATATTTTCTAAGACACTTGATACTTTATAGTATGTGTTCGATTGAGTTTGGCTGGAAGAGGTATTGCTTTCACTAACTCCACTTATGTCACTGTGGAGCAGTCAGTGCTTTTCTTAGTAGATGATCTCGTGTTTGCTCTAGTTTAGAAATTCTCAGAGTAGTGGGGAAAGAGTGCCAGATCTCTTCCCATCTCTTTTCTTTCTCTTGGTAATGTAATGAAATCTCACTTCTCCAAAATGTGGAAACAAAAACCAATAAGAACCAGGGACTGAAGCACACCTGGAGGAGGCTTGTTGTCCGTTCTTGTTTTTGTTGAATGTTCGAGTACAGTGGACTTTCCACTGTCTCTTGTCTTATGTGACCCTCCATTTACTCATGCATGTTTTCATTCTGTGCCTGAAGCCATAATAAATTAGTTCCCTGCCAAATCATTTGATAGTATACTAAGGTGCAGCTGAGCTTCCAAATTAACATAAGAGGGCCTCAGTGAAGTGCTTGCAGTGAGAGCTTGAGTTTTTATCAGTCCCAGTATCATGGAAATTGGGTAGATAACAGCCAATGCAGAGAGTCCTGTCTCAAAAAAGGAGGAACAGGTTTCTGACACATTAGGAACAACACCAGAGGCTTAAACTCACATAAATGTGCACATGTACCCACATACATGCATACAAACAACAATTAAAAAGAAGCAGCCTAGCTATTTGCTTGAGAATAACCTGGGTTGAGTAAGAAATGCACAGGGAAATAAATATATGTATTCTAGTTCAGTTGTTTCAACCAGTACCTAAGTTATTAAAGTCTCACTGTGTTCCCAGACTGGCTTGGAATTCATAGTGCACAGTGCATAAGTGCACACCACCACCCCTGCTTTGATATGTTTTTATTTTTGAAGTTGTATTTGCTAGTCAATTTTTCTTGTAAAATACTTAGAGAAATTTCTTCACTTAAAAATGGATTTATATCTCTATGTTCCTTGTAATTTTTCAGCATTTAAATGAGTGACTCCAAACATGTGTAGAAACTCTGTTCTTAAGACCAGTCCCCCCAGTCCCCACACTTCCAAAAACAGAATAGAAAGTTTGCAGTAAACAGATGGTATTCCATAAGCTGTTTAGTAACATCAACTTATAATGACAGGCCATGGTGGCTCACACCTTTGTTTCCAGCACTCAGGAGGCAGAGGCAGGCGGATCTCTCTGCATTTGAGGTCAGCCTGGTCTACAGAATGAGTTCCAGGATATCCAGGGCTATATAGGGAAACCCTCTCTTAGAAAACAAACAAACAAACAAAAAACATCAACTAATGGCTAGACAGGTATTTAAAATGCAGTTGATCTAAAGCTTGTTTTAAAGTACATGCTATAGAGGGATTTGGCCTTCAGGACTCAATGTGTCCTTCCCATTTCTTCATTTCATTAAAGCCATTTTTTACTGTTAAGATACAATTTTTTTTCCTGGTAAATTTTTCTGTTCTGTTCTGTCTGCATAAATTCTCTGACTCTCAACTGTTGTCTTTTTCTGTGCTTTCCTATTCAAATACATGCTTCAATGTTTGTGGCTCTTGCTTACAGGAAGAAGAGGTGGCGGAGTCTGGGGTAAGTGGGGAAGTGAACAACTGGAATGAAGGTTGTGCAACTCTTAACATGTGCTGCATCCTTTTCATTAATGCACGCCAATCAGATAGCATGCCTTCTATTAACTCCGTCAGCCTACACTCTGATAAATGCCTTTTGCTAACAAGGTGAAAGTAGTGATGGAACTAGCCTTGTGTTGGTCTGTTTCATTTGTTTTGTTTTTCCATTATTGGCATTCTGTAATCCCTTTTTAGATTTAAATTTAACAGATTCATGAGATATAGATGATGATAACAAATATTTGTTGCATACTCCTGTGTCCTCTACACTGTTGTAAGCTCTCTAAATAAGTAACCTTTAAAAATCTCCTTTTTACCCTATGAACTGGTCTGTTATCACCGTTGGGCAGGTGAGGAAGGTAACTAGCCCCGTCTTGCAGCTTATTGATGGTGTACCCAAACCTAGACAGTCTGCTTTAAAAGCTGACTGCACCTTCTCTAATTTCAGTGTCTGTTTTATGAAAGTGAACATATATGTTAATGTATAAAAGGTCTGTTTGTAAGGGCTGCATTTTCTATCAGTTTTCCAGGGAGACATGTTTATTTAATCTGTATTGTAAAAGTGAATAGAGTTTTTAACCCCTCATCAGATCCACTGAATGCCTGAAACTTGAAGCTTAGATTGAAATTGACTTTAAGTTTCTACCACCTTTGTATAAAAAGATTGTCTTGTTTCCCTAAAACTTCTTAACTGCTCAGCCTTTTGTGGTTTGTAGGTTCTGGACTCTTAGTTCTGCATTGCTAGCCATCTGGTTTAGAACCACAGACAGTTAAAGATCTGATGCAGCATTTTCTTAGACCTTTCATTTTAAATGAAGAAAGCGTTGGAACTGTAGGTGTATGGAATTGCATACAGAGAACACAGATAGAATTTTGATGTTTAAAACAATGAATTGTGAGGTTAGATACTTAGGCTACATATAAGAATGTTTTTAACCATGTCTTTGAGTCTTATTCGTGGTCTTGTTTTTTATTTGGTGAACTTGACTTTCCTCCTCGTGTGTTTCTTGTGTGTTTTCTTCTATGTCATATGTTTGTGTCTTGGTCTTCCCTGGTTCTTCTTACTGAAAGTAGAAATTGATGTCATTGCTACCTCAACAAGACATCTTATGACCTAGTGACAAAGCTACAACAGCCACTGCTCAGCTGGTAGGGTTCAGTCCTATAGTGTTTGGGGCTTGCAGACATCAGGTGTTTTTATTTCACATCAGTATTTGATGCTTTGGCAGTAGTTCAGAAGATACTTTATCCTGTCTGTCTCATGTATTAGAACTTTGTAGGTTTGTTCACAAGCTGGCTTTTTTATTTTGGATAACAACTGAGATAAAATTATTAAATGCTAGCACTAAAAATTTTGTTTATAAATGTTAAGGCTTTGTTTCACTGTGAGTTTGATCCCTGGAATCCACATAAAAGTTGGAGATAACCAATTCCATACAGCAGTCCTGTGACCCTCACAGATCCCCCGTAGCATACACATGCACACTCACACAGTAATAGTCACCACATTATAAGATGTTTTATCTGTGTACCAAGAAAAGCCAGTGCAGTACCATGTTTGTTTGAGCTTATTGACATGCTTCTCATGTGTCTGGATGCCAGTGGAGTCTTGGGGCTTCCCCAGCACAGAGAGGAGAGTTGGAGGGACATAGCTGACAGGACAGCCAGCAGAAGAGATAAGGAATCAACAAGGGGAGGGAGGGAGTCAGGCAATGGTCAGGGGAACTTAGCAGCCCTGACTGTCTAGCATACTAGCAACCAAGTGTTTCTTTATATAAGCTCCACAGAAGAAAGACAGACAAATGATTATCCAAGTGGTACTTTTTATTACATGTCTAGAGTTACAAGTTCAGTCACAATTAGAAAATACAAACAGAACAGATTATTTTTATTATTAGCCATATAACTCTAAATTAAAGCAAGTATCTAAACCAGTCTTTTTTTTTTTTTTTTACATTTTTTTAAAGATTTATTTATATGAGTACACTGTAGCAGTCTTCAGACACACCAGAAGATGGCATCAGATCTCATTATAGATGGTTGTGAACCACCATGTGGTTGCTGGGAATTGAACTCAGGACCCCTGAAGAGCAGTCAGTGCTCTTAACCACTGAGCCATCTCTCCAACCCCTGAACCAGTCTTTTTATGAATAGCAAATACTAATACCTAACCTTTTACTGTGTTTCATCATCTATGCCATAAAGTAGAAAAAGTTTGTTTTAGCCAACCTATCTTACTTACTGAATTCTATTACTCCAGCGGTGTACACTGTACAACTCCCCACCCCCTTTCTTTAAACTATGTTTTTAGAGAGGTCTAAGCCTTTAATAAAAAGAGACCTTGAGTCTGTAACCTATTTTCCTGGCCAGTCAGAGTTTGTCAGCTGTGTCTGTTTACCCTGTACCAATTGTGCGTTTGAGTTTGCTCGGGGGCTGCTACCCTAAGGAGAGTCCTGGCTTCATCTGTTGGTGTGCTTATCTGTGCTTAATGATCTCCAGGGCATAAGGAGGACTTCCAAATCATGGCCAGATAGAGTTAATTTTAGGATTTTCCTAAAAAGACTCAAACACAATCTTTCTCAGGAAAAGACATAAGTCGAGTCATAATGCAGAAAGTTCCCAAGAATGCAACACACAGAGACCAAAACCCAAAAGTTGGAGATAGAAGGACAGTGAGTGTAGCAATGCACTCAGCTTTGCTGGAGCTGTGTCCAGCCACCGTGCTAGTGTTTTGAGTCTTGCCATTTCTAGTGGCTATGCCTGTGCCATCTGGACTGAGTTTTATGTTTTCCTCACGTAACACTCTTATACAGACATAAAAAGGAAAATATAAGGAAACTTCATATTCAGAAGTTGAATCTTCCAGATCATTCTTAGAATCACCAGTACCTGCCCCTTGACCCTGCTCACATGGAGTATACACAGTTCTGCCCTCTATACCACCAGTATAATGGTCATCCATGACTTAAGGATAAACTATAAAAGAAGGCAAATCTGACCCTGTGGATATCTAGGCTGGCTCAGCACACAACTAGAGCCTGTCTCCCTTGACATTGTTAGATATTTACTGAATTTTTCAGGTTTCATCCTTTTTAATCAAGTACTTCTTAAAGCTTAAAGGGTAATTGGCTAATTACTAGATTTTCCTTCCAAAGCATTCTGCAAATTTTGCAGTCTTTTCCATGGGTTACTCACAGCCACGTCACCATTTCTGCCTGACTCACAACTAGAAGTTGTCATCAACGTGCCAGGAGGTTATTCCGCATGCCTTTCATCCCAACACTCGGGATGCAGGAGCAAGTGGATCTTGCTGAGTTCAAGGACATCCAGGGCTACACAGAGAAACCCAGTCTTTAAAACAAAACTATATAAGATGCAAGGCATAACGGTACTATTTCCTTCCTCTTTTTAATTTTTTCTTTAAGAATTGTTGGGGTTTTGGCTGGTTTGGTTATTTCAGTAAACTTCAAAATAGTAGGTTTATTTATGACATTTTCATGCATGTGTCACTGTACTTTGCCTCCTTTCTCCCCGTCTCCCAAGAACCCTACTTCAAAATTCTTAAAAATGTAACCAAAAAAAAAAAAAAAAAGCCAATAATAGGTTTTCAGTTCTGCCTTATATGATTTACAATGAAACATTAAGATTGGTGTCTGTTTTAAGCTAGGTGTGTGAACATTGAAGAACAAGTAGTCCGTGTTTTAGAATATTTTCTGTAAATATGATGCTAGTATTAAAAACAGAGATGTTCTTCCCTTCAAATTAAACACCATTTGAGCCATGCTAACCTGGTGTCATGAGTGGTACCTAGAGTCCACATAAAGGCAGGAAGAGAGAGCCACTCCTCAGACCTCACAGTCTCGCTGTGGCTTGTTCCCTCCTCTGCACACACATGGCAATGAGTATACAAACAATCTTCTGTAAGCATGGAATTTGCTAGCCTGTCAGAAATGACCTGCTGCATAACAGTTGCTACCTTCCATTGGTTCTGGATGTGCATGGTATAAGCAGACTTGATGGAAAAGGTAGAAGTGGATAAAGTTGTAGTTTCTTTGAGTAGTACTTATTTCTGAGACCCAGTTTGAAGTCCCATCATGTTCAGAAATAAATTCTAGAATGCAAGTAATATCTGACCACATTGTACCTGCAGAGATGGTAGCAATTTTTTTTTTACTGCATTTCTGATCTCTCACTATGGTGGGTTGAAATGTTATTTTTAAATATCATCTTGGTTCTCTTTAATTTTTGGTCAAAATATGATTTCTGGTAAAATTGGTCTCTATGTTTGAAATGCCCCTGCTGTCACAAAATGATGTTTTAATAGCATACTGCAAGCAGCCCAGGTAACAAAGCTTCTCTGTTTGCCTTTGCTGAAGGACTGAGAACAAATATATCCTGACCTAGACCTTTGCCACATCTTAGAGTGTACATGGCCTAAAAGGACCAGAGGAAAGCTTTTGTTAGCACAGTGTGCCATGGGTTGCATAGGCACACAAAGATTGTAATGGGATATGTTGCTCAGGGAGGAACTGGGAGCTTACTCTTTTGAAATCCGTGTTCTGCCAGATCTTGTTCTTAACTGAGAACATTGCCATCTGTGCCAAATTACTTTGCATTAATGCTCTTCATCTTTTAACTCATTTACATCAGCATGCCATAGCATTAACAGAAAAAAATAATTAAATCTTCATTCTTTCATGCTTAATTCTCATCTTTATAGGTTCTCATGGCAGTTTCTGTCTTCTTACAGGTCATTAAGTCAAGGCAGCACAAATTCTAACATGCTGGATGTCCAGGGAGGTGCTCACAAGAAAAGAGCACGCCGCAGCTCACTGCTAAATGCCAAGAAACTGTATGAAGATGCCCAAATGGCAAGGAAAGTGAAACAGTATCTTTCTAGTCTAGACATAGACACAGATGAGGAGAAATTCCAGATGATGTCACTACAGTGGGAACCTGCGTATGGTACCTGTGAGTAGTTTTCCTTTGTGTCCTGGGTGAGCACAGCAAAATAGACGTTTTGTTCTCCAGAATTAGTGCTGATTTCATTTGCAAAGATGATTGCTGTACTCCAGCAGCCTGGTCTGCTCATGAGATACTGAGTCCCATGTAGCCCTTAAATAACTCTGAAAGAGGAAGAGGGGTCAATAGTTCTTTTAAAGGCTTTATAAATGAGGTTTTTAAAATTGGAGCATTGCCAGGCAGTGGTGATGTACTTGGCAGGCAGAGGCACGCAGATCTCTGAGTTCAAGGACAGCCAGGGCTACACAGAGAAACCCTTTTTTTTTTTTTTAAGGTTCATTAATGAAAATTTTAAATGGGAAGGAGATAATACACAGCCACTGGAGAACTAGCTCAGGTGTTAAAAAGCACTTTGCTGCTCTTAAAGAACCTATGGTCAGTTTCCAAAACTTATATGGTGTCTCACAACTGTCTCTAATCCCAATTCCAGAGGATCTAATGCCCTTTTGTAGACTCCATAGGCTACAAATACATGGTGCACAAACATACATGTAATAAAAATATCCATACACAACATAGGAATACATTTTTTTATTGGAACATTATAGAAAATACTGTTTGAGAACATTGTTGCCCTCACCTTTAAATGAAAAGTGACATCAGTACACTAGCAGTGATAACTTACCAGTCAGATACAAGAGAAAGTAGATACATCCTGAGATTGGGAGAGATTTTCTCCTCACTACTGACACCTCAGAGTCCACCCTGCCCACTGCTGCTCTACTCAGTAAGTACTGTATCCCCAAGGAACACCCTGACCAGTGGTACCTTCAGAACACATGTCTCTGGGTTAAGAAAATTGTGAGTTACAGGAGGTGAAGGTGAAAGAAAATCCTATTAAACGGTAAATTAAATGTTATAATAAGGACAATGGAATTGCAAGTTTTCTGTTGACAGAAAGGAATGGTATTCTTCATGTATTGACCTAAAACTTGATAAATGTGTTGGTATTTCCATAGTAATATAATAGTTTGCCAGCTGAGTAGAACAGAGAAACAACTACTGGTTTCACAATGAGTTTAAAATACTGAGTAAAGGAGTCATTTGCTGTATCATATGTTAGCAAGTGTCAGGCGTAGCAGTGTGTCAATCCCACCAGAACAAAGAAAGAGCACAATTTCTGAGCCACATTTGAAGCAAGTTTCATTAATACTGACCAGGACAATGGACACTGGCCCATACACGGGGTTCCCAGAAAATGGCTTCAAATTATGTCAGTGAGGTGCTTATAAAGGCAAAACCCACAATATGTATTTTTGGGACAAGCATACATCCCAATGTACTTTATACCAAGGCACCTCCTACCTATATGTGATCAAACACTTTCTGTGCAGTTGGTGGAAACAATCTTGTTTACAGAAGTGAAAATGTATGATTCGTTATCTTACATGAACAGCTTCCAGTATTCCAGTAAGTTATCTGTCCCTGGACAAGTGGGGTTTACAGGTTAGAGGCAGTTTTGTTTTATAGATCTCTCTGTTTTTTAAAAAAAAAGATTTATTTATTTTATGTATATGAGTACACCGTAGCTCTCTCCAGATACACCAGAAGAAGGCATCTTATCCCACAGATGGCTATGAGCCATCATGTGGTTTCTGGGAACCGAACTCAGGACCTCTGGAAGACAGCAGTCAGTCCTGTCAACCGCTGAGCCATCCCTCCAACCCTTTATAGATCTCTTAAGCACAGTAATTAATATTTAAAACATAATTTTAGCCCTCACAGGTGTTCTCCAGTGATAAACAGTACTTGAGAGACTGAGACAGGATAGTATATGTTCATGGCCAGACTGGGCTACATAAATAAGACATGTTTCAAAAGAGAGTGAGGATTAAGCTAGTATCAAAACAAAACATTGGATACTTCTACTAAAGAAAATTAGTGGGGTGTGCTTGCACTGACACCAAACAGAGCATAGGCTGACTTGATAGAAACCTCAAGCCTCTGACATGGAAGAGTGGAGAAATACATGGTGGAGGCAGGCTGATCATCATGGCTTTACAGGCCTTGCTAGAGTCTTTTTTTCTTAAGAGTACAGGGAGTTGTGAGGTTTGTGGGACATACAGAGAAAGAAGGTAGTAGGTTACATTTCCATGTTAGTGGTCACTCTGCTATCATCTAGAGAATGGCTGGCACACACCTGAGTTGATCCAGTGAGAGAATTTCAGTCATACAGATGTGAGAGTGTGAACTTGGCCTCAGGAGACAGATAATGATAATGGATTCAAGAATTTAAGAAGCAAACAGCTTGTTCCACAGCAGTTTCAGAGTTTAAATTTCTTTTATGAAAATAGGTCTTTGATAAATTTTTTTGTATAAAAATGTGTAGTTTTTAAGTAACTACTTGTCATTGCTAATAGTCTTGCCTTAAAAATTTGCAGTTGCCTGACCAGTCTCTCTCTCCTGTAGTGACAAAGAACTTAACTGAGAAACGGTCAGCCAAATCATCTGAGATGTCTCCTGTGCCATTGAGGTCAGTTGGCCAAACAGCTAAAGTCCACTTGCATCAGCCACACAGAGTGAGCCAAGTGCTTCAGGTGCCAGCAGTTAACTTGCACCCCATCCGGAAGAGAGGACAAGCCAAAGACCATGTGCCGAGTGAGTGCTCATAGCCCTAAACTTGTTTTCCTCTTAATTTCCACAGGTAATTACCTAAGTGCTAACAAGAATATGGTCATGACATCATGAGTCAAAAAGGTTTCATTTTGCTTCAGCATAATTTGATGATAGCATGTCTTAAATACTAGTGGTGGGATTTCTATACTACTAAAATCTGTTTTCAACAGAAATCTTACACTGTTGTACATCTTTGAATATCTACATCAAATCTCAGGTAACACATCAAGCTGAAGTCCATCCTTCATTCAAAGCTGTATTTCAAATACTACAGATGCAAGCCTCCAAAAGCTATGAGAATCAAGTTGTTTATTATGAAAAACACATATATACTGCCTTTTTCATTAATGCCTCCTCCAGAAAACCTCATTAGGTGAAAAGAACATGTAAAGTACACCAGATTATGGGCCTAGAGCAATGGCTTGGTGGATAAGAACACTGGCTGCTCTTCCAGAAGGCCTAGATTTGATTGACTACAACCACATGATAGCTCACAACCATCTGTAACTCTAGTTCCAGGGGATTCAACATTCTCTCCTGGCCTCTATGACCACTGCACACATGTGGTACACAGGCACACATGCAGTCAAAACACCTATATAAACACACACACACACACACACACACACACACACACACACACACACTTTATTCACTTTACATTCAAATCTCGGCCTTCTATCCCTCCTCTTCTCTCAGTCCCACCCTTACAAATTCATCCCACCATTACAACTTTATTCTCATAATAAATCTTTTTTAAAAACGGATTTAAACATAAAATAAGTATAATCGACAACTCTGTTTTCCCCGTTGAGCCATATAGACATTATTGGAATTAACCTTTATTTGCTGTTTTAACAGTATCTCTATATCCATTTTTATATGGGAAGCTAGATTACCTTTGTTTCCTGGTATTAACATGGTCCATGTATTATACATATTACATGCTTAGTAGAAGTATGTGAGCTTAATTTGATTTGATGTGAGAATACAGAATTGAATAAAAAAATGGCCAGGGTTTCAGTCTAGTGTCATTATAGACACAGATTGCTTCTTTATTATGTGTGTGCTAACACAGTACATTAAAAAAAAGCAAGAGGCTGGGCGGTGGTGGCACACACCTTTAATCCCAGCACTTGGGAGGCAGAGGCAGGCGGATTTCTGAGTTCGAGGCCAGCCTGGTCTACAGAGTGAGCTCCAGGACAGCCAAGACTACACAGAGAAACCCTGTCTCGAAAAACCAAAAAAAAAAAAAAAAAAAAAAAAAGCCTTTAACAGAGGCAGGGATAATGTTTGGTATCTGTAAGGAGCTACAAACACTTTGGTTTACTACAAATTGCATGCATGTTAAGAGACAGTAACTGAAAGTCAGGGTTGGGGGTTTGACTTTGTAATAGAGTGTATGACGACTAGTACACACAAAGCTCAGCCCAGTTCCCAGCAGCATGCACACACATGTGCACAAAAGCATTTGAAGCTCACATTTAACACTAAGTTTCAGACACAGTCCGTCTTTATTAACTTTATGTATTTACTTGGTCTTCATAATAGCCTATGAGATGAGATGGTAGAACGAGACAGCCTCATTCTACATAGACTCTTAGTAATGTACACAGTGCTAGTACATAATCAGTCTGGCAGTTGATCCTAGGCTGGTTGGCTCTAAAATCCTTGCTTTTTAACCACCAGACTAAAGAGCCTCCCAAGGATATGAGAAGTAAAGTCATAAATATGTCTAGATTATAGAGGTGTTAAACAAAATTTGTCACTGGGAAACCACTAAAAAGATTTGAAGTCTTGCATGGTGCATACCCCTCTAATTCTAGCACTTGGGAGACTGAAGCAGGAGGATTGTACATTCAGTGTTAACCCAGGCTACAAGTTTGAGACCAGCTTGAACTGCATAGTAATACTCTGTTAAGAGAGTGACAGGAGACAAGAGGAGATGGAAGAAGAAGAGGTGGAGAAAGGGAGGTGGAGACATATTTGAACACGAGACAGTTGTATGGAGGAAGAGTCGAGCAAATCCAGAGGCAAGAGAACTGGCCTTGTCAGAAGACTGCTGTAACTGTAGCAGCTCCTCACCACAGGTGTCCTTACTCCATGTTGAGAGTAGTCTGGAACTCAGTGACTTCTTAGAAAATATGTAATAAATGAGTGGGCTGAAACCATTTTGAATCTCACCTAAGACCAAGAGCTAGTTAATGTAGGATAGAACTTCCCAAGAAGCATATAATTTTCCTGTCTGTTGCTTACTTTTGTTCTGTAATATGAACTTAGTGCTCTTGAAAAGGGCTGGCCTGGAACCTCATGTGCATACCTACAGCAGAGATGCAACTTGGGTGGTGACAATACCTGCACCCCACATAATTGTGAGGGTTAGGATACCATACCACAAAGCAAATTGCCTTATTGATCTGGGCTGTACTGGCCAGCTGAGGTTGAACAGATAACGTAGAGATGAGGCCTGTATGACGTTTCCTAGCCACTTAAGTCCCTGACTGCACTTACATGTCCTGATTGACTATACCAGCCATTGTCTTTAGTTACTAATGATTTAAACAACTACATACATTTTCATTGTAAACTGTTGCTGATTTGCTTATTTGTTGGTTTGTTTATTCATTTATTTTTAGGTTCAGGTTTACCTCAGAAAGGTTTAGGACCAACTGAAGAAGTGAGTGGTAAGAAACACACAGAAGACACTATTTCTGTAGCATCTTCTCTCCACTCTAGCCCTCCTGCATCTCCTCAAAGCTCCCCTCGCAAAGGTAAGAAGAAATGTTTCCCACTAATGCTTCTCAGACCATATAGCACTTCAGCACAGTTTGCTTTCATTCTATAAGCAAATGGCAGAAAAGTGAAAATGCTAAGGGCTAGTTTTGATTTAATATTTCACAATGAATTGTTCAAACATTTTTCAGGTGTTATCAAGTAACTAGGACTCCAGTATTCAAAGCATGATCCTTGGCTGTTTTAAAGAGGGCAAGCATGGACAGAAAGGAGAGCATAAATCACAGTCGTTTTTAGTGTGTGCCAGTGTTCAGTGCAATCTTTCCAGTTTCATATACTTGAACATCTCTGTGGAGAGTTTGCCAATAAAATTCTACAAGAAATTGTATTTACACTGGGTGTGATGTTGCACACCTATCATCCCAGCATTTGGGAAGAGGAGGACAAGGGGTCAGGGTTGTCATTTACTACATAATAAGATCAAGGCCAGAACCCCAGCTCCCCTCCCCACCAAAAAGGCTTTTTCTTTTGTTTTTGTTCAAGTTCAAGGTGTAGAAAAAGAAATGCTCACTGTACATGCATAACCCTTTAACCCCAACACTCAAGCAGCAGAGACGGGCAGAGCTCTGTGAGTTCTAGAACAGCCAGGGCTACACAGAGAAACTCTGTCTTGAAAAACAAAAAGAAAGGAAAAAAAGAAATATCTACATTGCTCCTTTTGGTTTCTTCTGTTTTTCTTATTTATGGGGATTTAAAATAATCTGTTTTCAGGTGCTTTTACATTTACACAAAAACAGAAAAGATAGAAATCCTGATTCTTTACATGTGTTTTCATGAGTTAGATTGAAGATTTTCTTGGCTAAACTGAACTATTGAGGTGCCATATGATGTTGACCACATGTAGGCACGCTAAAGAATATGTGTTTCTTACTCTGGTCTTCTATACTCTGAACCTGTAATAGAGAAGGGGCATCCTAGTATAATCACAGTAGAGGACCGTGCCTGGCCAGAGGGGAGATTAAGTTTGGCAGTCCTGGCTGTTAGAGCTCCCCCCAGGTCATTCCCTTCCTAAGATCTAAGTTTCACTCCTTAGGAATATGCCAGCTGCAGTGCAGTAATATTAACATTTGAGGTTGACACTCTGTCCCTTGTTACTTCTTTGTTACTATTCATGACTTGTTCATAAGGTCCAGAAAGACCCTTTGTCTTAGGGTCTGTGTTTAACAGAAATGTTATTTCTATGTGTGGTAAGTGATTAGTACATTCAAATGTCCCTTTTCCTTCTGTTACCCCAGGGTTGTACAGCTCACTTACTTCCCAGCCAGCTCTTTCTGCTCTCAGGTAGCTGAGATTTTACTAAGGAATGGTTCATGAAAATCAAATAGGACATAGAAGGAGTATGTATAGTAGGTATATTCATAAAGCAGTTTCTGATTCTGCTGCATCTCATTACACTTTGTAAGACAGAGACCCATGTCTTCTCTCTGTCTATCTGAGCTGATTATCCAGAATGCCTTCCTCAGATCTCTAGAAGCAGCAGACAAGCCTGTAGTCAGGCAGGTGGTCAGATGTGCAGGGCCTGAGTTTGGAAACTGAACAGACAGTTCTGTAAGGAAGAAGCTGCTAGGTCTGATTGTGGTTCTGCTTACTGTGCCTTGAGAAGAAATATTATAGATAAGAATATCCCAAGACCCAGCACTTGGGAGGCAGAGGCAGGCGGATTTCTGAGTTCGAGGCCAGCCTGGTCTACAGAGTGAGTTCCAGGACAGCCAGGGCTACACAGAGAAACCCTGTCTCGAAAAACAAAACAAAACCAAAAAAAAAAAAAAAAGAATATCCCAAGAAAAATTTACTTTTTTTTTTTTTTCCTGGAACTTGCTATGTAGGGCAGGCTAGGATTGAGATCCACCTGCCTCTGCCTCCCAAGTACTGGGATTAAAGGTATGTGCCACCACACCAGTCCAAAAAGCTATTCTGGTGTAAATTCTCCTTTTCTCTGTTGTCTTTCAATATGTGACTGACAGTTGACCATGATGTTTATAAGTGTAGGCCTGACATAGGTGTTTTTAGAAGCTTGAAGAATTCTCAATTTCAGAGATTATTCTTCAATATTTCAAGACTCCATCAAGACAGCTAGGCATAGCGAATGGTACCTACCTATAATACCAGCACTCAGCCAGCAGAGGCAGAAGGACATTCTAGGACATCGTTGAGGCTATAGCAAGTTTGTGGCCACTTAGACCTGCATAGTGAGACCCTTCCAAAAAGAAAAGAAAAACCCAACCACACCTCAGTACCTCTATTTCCATAAACAAGTGCATGCCAGTGGCCTGTGGGTGAACAAAATTTTTACAGTACAAGTCCATTATTCATCTGTTCTCAGTTCCTGTTAAACTTTGGAATTAGTTTTTTTTTTTTTTTTTTTTTTCTCATCACTAATAAGGTAACCCTATTTCAAATTTTCATAAGGAGAATTTAAACAAGAACTTAGAAGCCAAGAGCTGGGGAGACAGCTCAGTCAGCAAAGCACCTACTATGCAAGTATGAATACCTAAATTCATCCCTAGCACCATGTAAAATCTCAGGCATGGTAGCACATTCCTAATTCTGGGACTGGGGAGGAGAGAGACAGATCACTTGGGCCAATCAATGAGCTGCTCCTTAGGGAGAGCACCACTTACACACACGCACGCACACATGCACACATGCAGTGTAGGTTAAGCCAAACAACCTGAACATTCCTTTGTCTTGGAGCCCCACATGCACCAGAAACAGTGCTTTATAAAAATGCACTTAAATCCTGTGTATGTCCTATTTGGTTTTTACTGAGCTTTTTTTAATTAAAATCTCCTGAAAATTCTAAAGCATTGTTTTTTTTAAGGAGTGGTTCAGATTACCTGATATTGTTGTCATATTTCTCTTTATAATTTTTACCAATATGGCTTGCTTTCAGCATTTTTTTTCAACATGTTCTGAGCAAGGTACTGTCTATCCTCTTGTATTGTGGTAACAGGTGTTTATGCTGTACAGTAGCTATAGCTCCACAGTTTCTTGATTTATTAAAAAAAAACTGTTACTATAGTTCAGTTCTTAGATATTGTCAAGATGATAAAATTTTAAAATAGTGAAATGTTATGTAAACCAAGCTAATTGTGACTAGTTGAAAAGAATTAATTGACCATGTCAGGGTTTTTGCATCTCTCCCTCCAGTTGGCAGTATCCTATCTGATCACAGCATCCTGTTGCGTCTCTCAGGGCCTTCCTCATCCCCTTCCCGTGAGCCCAGCACCAAGATCAGTGGCCAGAGCTGCCCCGGAATAGGTGGGGTTTACTTGCAAAAGAAAATCCTTCAGATTACTGGGAGCACAGCCAAAAGAACAGACAGGACCAAGAAGGCCACTGAGGAGAATAGAGACAGGACAAGTTGTGAGGACACTACCAGGAGAAGGATGACATCCCCGTTTAGAAGATTTAGGGAGAGAACGCTTTCAAGGGAGAGACTAGTCAACAACCAAAAAGAGGATGCACATCACAATCAAGCTACAGACAGCTGTGAGAAAGTGAAGGATGTTGGAAGCAACATCACAGATGAGAGAGGGAATGCCATCTACGACTCAAGTAGCCAAAGCCACAGTACCGCGCTAAGCTGCTTCTGTACGCGGTTCAAGACTAAAAGGAGAAAGACTCTCTGAAAAGTTCCTTACTTAGTGTTAAACTTGTTTTAAGTTATTCATGTAAATGTAGCTCGAACTCAGCCATCTGTCAGACATTGGGCAGACGATGTAGTAAGTACTATTAAGCATTTTATGCATATTGTAGATCCTCTAACAGCAAAGAAATACTGATTGACTGTGCCTCACTTGTACATATGTTCTCTGACCACTGTGTTAAGTTAGTAAATTTTATCCACTTGTTTTCTGTACTTTACTGTATTTTCTTTTGATAGCAGCTGAGACTGAGTGAAATTATCAGAGAAGGCTTCTTAGCAAGCTGTTTGCCAACTTACTACCTCAACTTTGCCCCCCCCCCAAAAAAAAAAAACCCTGTAAGCCAAGAAGGCAGTTACCCCAGCAGGTTCAGAATCATCTGGAAACTTTTAAATAAATAAAATTACCATGTCCCACCCCAGATCATAAATTTGAATGGGTGCCATATGTGTATGTAATTTAATAAATGTTCCAGGCAGTTCTTAGTATCAGTTACCTTTGAGAAATTCTGTTGTAACAAACATAAGGATCAAATTGATTTGGAAAAGTGAAGTAAGTCTGTTCAGTACAGTGAAAAAGGCAGTGGTTCTCTTGGAATTAGACAGTTAACTGGTTTGATTTTTTTCATTTGACATATTTATTGTCTTGGTCTTCTTAAAATCTGAATAATCATTTCATGGCACTGGTGACACTGACAGTGAGCCCAAATGCAAGGCTGTGTGATAAAAGTCAGAAGCACTGGCTTATCTGTCTTTCTGGGTTGTTGGCCCATAAGCCCAAGGGTAAATCACACACTTGTGGATCTTGATTTTTCTGTAAAGTGACTAATGGCACCTCTCAGAGATGTTGCTTCACAGCTTTTTTTTTTTTTTTTTTTTTTTTTTTTTTTTTTTTGTGAATTTAATCACACATGCCAAAATCCTTAAGGCCTAGCGCTTGCTGCCTTCCTCTTTGTGTTACTGAGGATCAGGAACATATAAAAGCCTCCATTTCTTCTTTAGTGCTATTTTGAGAATTGACCCAAAAGTCATGTGACCTGTCAGACCTCACTCTGCCCTGTGAACAAGAAAGTATTGTTGCTTCTTAAAGACCAGCCCCTTGTGGAACTGCTACAGCATTTTCTTTCATTTTGAAACCAAAGTATGATTTCTTGCTATTACCAAAATAGAGCACTGTGTACATTTAGCCATCACACTGCAGATGTGGTTTTGGATTCTTCACCTTACTCTGTCCCTACCCTTTGACCCCTCCAAAGCAGACAGGTTTTTGTGCCCATTTGTGCCCATTGTGCTCAGCTGTTTAATTCTTAACAAAGTTAATCATGTCCAAACCTAAAACAATTTGCTTAAAGAAACTGAAACAGGGTTAGGAAGTCCTCCAAATGTGGGTACCTGAGTCCCTGTCCCCTGCTTCTAGGTAAAAATCCTAGGTTATGCATTATATAACCCTAGCATGGGACAGGGAGTTAGGGATGAGAGCACACCTGGGCTCTCCGGCTAGCCAGCTGCTGAGTTACAGATTCCGGTTCTTAAAAAAATAAGGCAGAGAGCCATCTAAGGAGAATATCATACTGATAAACCTCTGACTTACACACCCCCCCAACATGAACATGTGCATACACCACTAATGTGCGTGCGTGCGTGCGTGCGTGCGTGCACACAAACACAGAACTGGAGCTCTTACCGGTAAAGCCTTTGCCCAACCAGAATAAGAATGCCTGAATTGTATTCTTAGAATTACCACAAATGATTGATTGAAATAGTGGTCCTATATTTGGGTAGAGTAAGAATATCTGAGGTAAGTGTATACACTTTGAAGATTTCCAAGTACAGTTCTTTGAACCTGCCTATCGCTTCCACAGGGTGGTCCATGAAATATGTCAAAGAAGGGGATACAGTGTTAAAACGAGGTTGAAAACTGTATTATGTGTATTTGTTAATATTTATAATGTATGTATCTATTGCTCTTGTTTTACTGAAAATTTGAAAGTATGTGAGTCTGGGACAGTAATACTAGATTTTGATGTTTTTCTGCAGTGTGGAGTTCTATGGGTGTGGTTGTGAATGTGGTTGTGAAGGCTATATGGGGAAAAGAATGGAGAAATTGCCATCCTTACATACTCAAGCATGAATCCTGACATTTCCTCCTACTTTGTTTTTTGTCCTTCGTTTTTTTCTTGGCTTCCCATGGCTGCCCCTGTATGTGCCCTTATTTTGAAGTTTGATTAGTGTTCTTTTCTCACTCAGGTTGTACACTCACACCATCAAGTAAATGTGACAACTTGTCTGACTCCAGCCACAGTGAAATCTCCTCTCGGTCCAGCATTGTGAGCAATGGTTCTGTGGACTCCATGTCTGCAGCTGGGCAGGATGAACGCTGTTCCACCCACAGCCTCGTAATTCCTGAGCCCACGGGGGCATTGGAAAAGACAGATCACCCTTCAGGGATCTCAGACCACAGTCAGCTTGCTCACGGGTAAATCCATGTCTGCATTCCTATCTCAAAAGCAGAACCAGCATGCGCCATTCAGAGCCTGACCTGCACCCTCCCCCAGCCCCCCAGTAGCTTAGGTTTATAGCATCCTTTGTAGGAGTATGAAGCTGCATTTATGCCCTTTGTACACACTGAGTACGGAAATACATACTACTTGAAAGATACACAAATATCCTTTGTTTATTGTTTTGTTTTGTTTTTTTATTTCTTGAGACAAAGTTTCTCTATATGCCCTGGCTGTCCTAGAACTCAGAGAGATCCCTCTGCCTCCACCTCCAACTTTACCTCTAGCTTCACCTCCACCACCTGAGTGCTGAGATTAAAGGAATGTGCTGATGCCACCATCTGGTAGATACCCTCTGTGTGTTCTTGGACTCTCTTTACTCAGGTTACTTTCTGCCGTGTGTCTTGTCACTCACTAAGAACGCTGTGTACCTGCTATTGTTACTGGAGATGTGGCTCTTGCAGGAAGATTGTACCATACAGCAGACTTCTAGGCTAGCATGCATGTCCAGCACAATACAGGAGCTAGGAGAGGTGGACCAAGCCTTGCTCTGTACTCCCATGTCTAGCCTTTTGACATTGCGATGATGTTGTCTTTTTAAAAAAAAAAAAAAAAATTGACATTCAAGAAAAGCACAATTGAGTCCATCTTTGCTTCAAAAAAAAATAAGAAAAAATGCCTTACCATGTTTTTATAAGCATATTTAATTTACGTGCTTACAGATTTTGTATTGTGGTATATTCATAGCTATTAGTGCCAGCATGCATGCCGCAGGTTAAATAGAAACCATCTCTATCCCAGACTGTACAGACGTAGACTATTGGCTACATGGAGCCCATGTTTGGAAACCTTGCTGTAAGTGCATCTGTGTAGTAGGCACTTTGGGAAGGTGGTGTTGACTTCCTGGCATACTTAGTTAACTTCAAATGTTTGTGAAAAAAATAAACCATGGCTCCTCCGCTTAGAAATGCTGAATTTTCCACATTGAGGAAGCAGTGTATTTATGAAGGTATACTTTCCCATTCTTTTTTTTTTTTAAGATTTATTTATTCATTTTATGTACACCATCACTCTCTCCAGACACACCAGAAGAGGGCATCAGACCCCATTACAGATGGTTGTGAGCCACCATCATGTGGTTGCCAGGAATTGAACTCAGGACCTCTGGAAGAGCAATTGGTGCTCTTAACCACTGAGCCATCTTTCCAGCCCATTTCCCATTCACTTCAAATTTCATCTTGTATTATTTAAAGTCAGTCAGGATTTCTTAGAGGAAACATTGCCTAGCTGAGAATCTGGTGTGTCCTGGTCTCCTATAGGAGGGACATGTGCTGGAGAGTCTCCAGTGCCCTACAGATTACTCATTGCTTATCTGTTATCCACTTTCAGCTGGATGCTGTCAAAGCCGTCTCTTATCAAGGGTGTAGCTGTCTCGTCTTCTCTGAGCAGCGAAGAGATGTCTCATGACCATGTTCTGCTGGAAGCAGCTGACAGTGGTCGGGGAAGTTGGACTTCCTGTTCCAGCAGCTCCCATGACAACTTCCAAAGCCTTCAAAATCAAAAAAGCTGGGACTTTCTGAATTCTTACAGACATATGCATTTAGATGACCCTATTGCTGAAGTTGAGACCACTGACTGTGAGCCCTGTGCTTGTCCTAAAGGCTGCTCAAGAAGTTGTGGCCAGTGCAAAGGCAGCCTAGAGACGAACCAGCTGAGGCAGAGTTGGGCCTCATCCAGTTCACTGTCTGACACATGTGAACCAAACTATGGGACAGTTAAGCGGAGGGTATTGGAAAGTGCACCAACAGAGGCGCCTGATGGCTTGGAGCTGAGGGATACCACTGACCCTGTTTATAAAACTGTCACTTCCAGTACAGACAAGGGCTTGATTGGTAAGTGCAGGTTTGTTTATCACTGATGTTGAGACATTATTTGCCCCTCTCCCTATAAAGAGATATGGGGCTATTGTTAACAGATCTTATTATTTCTCTCACTCTATACTTTTTTTTTTCCTTCCACAATTGATTGCCCCCAAATTCTTGGCTTCTCCAGAGCTTTGTTTTCCTCTGTCATGCATGTCCTTGTATTTCTATATGAAACAAGAGTGGAATTGACAGTGATAATAACTGAAACACATTTATCCGTCAGATACACATGGAACACACAGACACACGGGTAAAGCCTCGTGTTGCCTTTTCTAAAGTGGATAGTCAAGCCATTAGGAGCATGAGCAGGGGAAGAAAAGATTGTTGGAATCACAGTTGCTATGTATACATGACAGAAACAACAGGTCCTCTTACTTTCAGGCAGAGAGACATGCTGAGATACTGAACCAGCTCAGTGATAAAGCAGGTCTTAGCGCCACAGTCCCTGCACAAACTCCCAGGCACCACAGAGACAGAAAGAGACTCCCCTGGGGATTTTCGTGTACCTAGCCTGGTATACATCCCCAGGTGTCAGCTGATTGGAGGGTTGCTCTCTAATAAGCTTTTGCAGTATATTTAGTCATCAAATTGTTTACTCCCTGAGTTACATGAATACTTTTTTCACATAATATTCTACTTTCCTGTTACATGAAATGACCATCAAATGTGCTAATCTTGTAGCATCTTGGATTTGTGTAGTATTTCTCAGGATTCTAGGAATATATAAAGCATAGGTTCCTCTGAGTGTTAATTTTAATAGCTTTCACTTCTTGGTGATTTGGGTAAATCCTTCATTTTTCTCTTCTCCTGACAACTTTTCCACTGCCATACATAGTCATGTCTGCTTGTCCTCAGATGAAAGCAGAGGCCTGCTCTGACCTTGACATTACATCACTTGCAAGTTTTACTGGCAGAAGACTAGAAATCCACAAGGACAAAGTTCTTGTGATGTGAGATGGAGATGGGAGAATTACTTACTACTCCTTAAATCCATTCTGCTCGTGTGTTGGCAGTGTCTTCTTAAATGTTCTTTGTGTAATCAACAGGTAGTTCCGTGGGCTTCATTCACTCCTTTCTTTCTCATTCTGATGCTTTTTGAAGATTCATCCCATTCCAGGGGCTTATACATTTAACAAAAGGAAAAGTTACCATTATTCTTAAGGTCACATTTCTTTTTTCTTGCTTTTTTTTGGGGTTTTTTTTTTTTTTTTTTTTTTTTTTGGTTTTTCGAGTCAGGGTTTCTCTGTATAGCCCTGGCTGTCCTGGAACTCACTCTGTAGACCAGGCTGGCCTCGAACTCAGAAATCCCCCTGCCTCTGCCTCCCAAGTGCTGGGATTAAAGGCGTGAGCCACCACCGCCCGGCTTAAGGTCACATTTCTGAACTTTGGGGGTTTTTTCTATACTTTAGTCAAAAAGAAGTGTTAGAAGTAGGATCCTAGCCAAGGATGGTGGCATACACCTTTAATCTCAACACCAGGAGGCAGAGGCAGGAGATCTCTGTGAGTTCTAGGCCAGCCAGGGCTGTGTAGAGACCCTTTCTCAAAACAAAAATAAGATCCCACAAAAAATTAGGTCATCTAAACTTGAAAAGCTCATTGGTTTTCATGCCTGGACTGAAAATGTGTCCACCTGAGGACCAGAATACAGTCTCTGTGACCCATATGCCAATGCTGTGATTCAGAGTAGATGCTTCTCAGCCAATAGAAGTGTGTTTCTGACTGGTTGGTTGTCTTCAGGCTTGAGGGTTTGATTGAGCTGTTGGATGTGAGGGCTGTCCCTGGGGAGAGGTGTCCTGTCACTGTTCTCTGGCTTCATGTAGCTGTCTGTGTGTAGAGCTTTCTTAAAATATCCGATAGGTTTAAATATTAGTGTTTGTAAGAACATTTTTAGTTTGCTATCATTG